>NW_016809035.1:646970-673806 GCF_001698545.2 Rhinopithecus bieti
AAAAAAAAAAAAAAAAAAAAAAAAAAGACCACAGAGACTGCAGCCTAGGAGAGAGCTTCTGTGTTAGAAGGCCCACCAGCAATCTCCTTGGCTCAGGCTTTACTGTCTGAAACCTGCTTGTGTAAAAGTTCCCTATGGTGAGGTCAGAACGACCACAAAAGTTAGCAATGAAAACAATAGTAAGTCACTGTTATGGGCTCAATTTTGCCACACACCCCATCTCCCAATTCATATGCTGAAGATCTAACCCCCAGCACCTTGGAATGTGCCTGTATTTGGAGACAGGACTTTAAAGAGGCGATTAAGTTAAAATAAGACCAGTAGGGTGGGTTATAATCCTATCTGACGGTGTCCTTACAGGAGGAGGAGATTTGGACACATAGAAAGACACCATGGACTCACACACACAAAGGTGTGAAAGTTGATCATATATATTGGGTCATTCTTGTTATACCCAATTAAAACAGAGTTGGAAGACCCCAGGGGTGGGGGGAAGCCCTCGGGGCATATAACATTACTCCAAGAATGTAATTCTTTGTAACCCTGGTTCCTGGCTGCTGAAACTGCCTGTTGTAACCTGAAACCAGTTCTATCTAATAATTCCTGAAACAACTTGCTGTGTCATTAAGACTAGTTTTGGCCGGGCGCAATGGCTCACACCTGTAATCCTAGCACTTTGGAAGGCCGAGGCAGGCAGATCACAAGGTCAGGAGATCGAGACCATCCTGGCTAAAACAGTGAAACCCCCGTCTCTACTAAAAAAAATACCAAAAAATTAGCCGGGTATGGTGGTGGGAGCCTGTAGTCCCAGCTACTCAGGAGGCTGAGGCAGGAGAATGGCGTGAACCTGGGAGGTGGAGCTTGCAGTGAGCTGAGATTGTGCCACTGCACTCCAGCCTGGGCAACAGAGCAAGACTCCATCTCAAAAAAAAAGACTAGTTTTACCCACCACATTCGCTCAACCAATCAAAACTTGCCATCTCCCCCAACCTAATGCCAATGAACTTTCTTTTAAAACAATATGTAACATTTCTCCTTTTTATAAAACTTCCAACATTCTGTTTGTTCTTTGGACATACTAAAGACCACTCAGTATGTGTATATGCCCCAAACTGCAATTCTGGCTTCCCAAAGAAAACGTTTTAAATTTAGAGATTTAGCTCTATATTTTATTTGACTTCGATAGAGGAAAGGCCACATGAGGACACAGTGAGAAGGCGGCCACCTCCAAGCCAAGGAGACATGCCCTCAGAAGAAACTAAACCTGCTGACACTTTGATCTTGGACTTCCAACCCCCAAAATGGTGAGAAAATAAAATTCTGTTGTCTAAGTCACCCAGTGTATGGTGTTTTGTTATGGTGGCCCTAGCAAAGTAATACAATCACTTTCTCTGATGACTCTTTATCTTTTCAAGTATGAAGACTTTTTGTTTTATTATTTGTTTATCACTGCATGTAAATCTCCCTTATTGAACCAGCACAGACACACACAGAAAATCTAACTCTGTAATGACTTTAGCAGGCAGCCCCAAAAAGAAGGGCTGGAAAACCAAGGAATAGATCCCTGATTTTTTTTCCTACCAATTTTTCTGAAATTACAAATTTCCCCTCAATTCCAAATGCCAATATTTTTTCCAGTCAAAGGCCCGTACCAGCAGGCGAATGCTGTGATAGGATTCCTTGCAATGTTTGGAGTGTTTCGGGAGACCCTTGGGGACCCTCGTACATGGGACTTAAGACTCTCTGATACCACTTTGTAGCATTGTTTTCTTCCCCTGGGAAGCTAATGGAATGTAAAGACACTAACTATTGTTTTTATACAAAGTCTGCCAAGCTTCCCTGCCTTTACTCAAAGGTAAGTTGCAAACTTGTGGTGAGACAGGAGAACATGTGATGTAGGTAGATCTCCTGTTAAAAAGTCCTTTTGTTTACTGTACGTAGAATACTAAGAACAAAAGAATGAGAGATTTACAACTACACTCAACAACGTGACTGAATTTCACAAACATAACGCTGAGCAATGCTGAGTGAAAGAAGGCAAACACAAAAGAATAAGTCTTGTATGATTACACTCATGTAAGGTCAGAAATAGGCAAAAATGATTCTATGGTGTTGAAAGGCAGAATAACAGTGTATTAAGTTCCCAGGGTCGCCGTAACAAATTACCATAAGCTGGTGGCTTGAAACAACAGAATTTTATTCCCTCACAGTTCTGGAGACTGGAAGTCCAAAATCAAGGTGTCAGCAGAGTCATGTCCCCTCTCCAGGCTGCAGAGAGGGGCCTTCATTGCTGCTTCCAGCCTCTGTTGCTGTTTGCAATCCTTGGTGCACCTCAGCGTGTGGCTGCATCTTCTATCTCAGTCTCCATGTCATATGGCCATCCTCCCTGCATGTGTCTGTGTCTTCCCATGGCATTCTCCTCTCTGTGTGTTGGGTCTTTGTCCTCTTAAGAGGACACCAGTCATTGGATTAGGGTCCACCCAATGCAATATGACCTCATCCTAATTTGATTACATCTGCAAGGACCCTGTTTCCAAATAAGGTCACATTCTGAGATTCTTGGGGTTAGGACTTGAATATAACGTTTTAGGGACACGATTCTACCCCTTTAAAGGGCTCCCCCTGAAGAGGGGTGTTGAGTGATTGAGAAGCAGGAGGAATCTTCAGGAGTGCTGGTGATGTTCTGTTTCCTGATCTGCATGCTAGCTACTCCTGGCTTCCATTTATGAAAATTCATCCAGCTCTTCCCTTACAATATGTACCGTTTTCTGTATGTATGCTATGCTTCAATAAAAACAATTTTTTAAGTCACCTTTGTTTAGAATTTGAAATTGTTTATTCTTTTGATTTATGTTTCTCTAAAATATTAGAGAAAAGCAAATCTATCAGCGTCTTGAAAGAAGGCAAAAGAAGACAGTAATTGGATATATCACCATGAGCTTTGATTTCTCCTCTATATCTGAGATTGAGAAACAACATAATGAGTAAGAGCCACAATATTTGTATTCAATATTTGATATTTTTATTCTTCACACAACATCTATATACATTTGAAAAACATTTGTACATAAATGTCTCAAGCATTATATATTTGTTTGCAGATTATGCTTGCCTGCCATATGGATTCACAGGCACCTTGCTATAATTTCATATAATTTTTGACTCTGTATTCACAGGTGGGAGATCTCTTGTTTAAAATCCTTTAGGGAATAATGTGCAGTTTGGATCAGGCTACCTGGGTTGGAATCCAAGACTCTGCCATTTTATTTGGTATAGGACACTGGTGTGTGCCTCAGTTTTCCCACTGACAAAATGGAGTGATGTAATATTATCTAATTCATAGGATTGTTGTATTAAGCAAGTTATAATGTGAGAAACACTTAGAAACTTTGCTGATACACAGTAATTGTGCCAGATTACATATAAGCATTAGGTATTATCATTACTACTGCTGGTACTGTTATTATCAGCATTTGCAAGTCTGAGGCTGTTGCCAGAATGAAGGACAAAGGTGGTAGCTACTCTGCCCTTGATTGGAGTGGGTGTTAGGGGTAGACATAACTGGGAGGGAGGGTGTCTTATCATCTAACAAGCAGTGACTTATCAGATTTTTTCTGGCAAGAAGTCCTGCAAAGTGGGGGTATGTCCCATGGGCACCATCAGGCACCACAGAGCATCACATGAGGTCCTCAGGGTCACAAAGATTTCGTGAGTTCCCAAACCATGCCTGGGGCTGAGAGAGCCTCAAGAATCACCTCCTACAAACCGAGTTTAAAAATGAAATTCCTTATCATCAAGGCAAAAAGAAATGGTACTCTCCATTCAGTACATGGAACCTGGTCTCAGTACATCACCCCATGGGGCCCAGCAAGGCTTTCCAGGAAATAAACTGGGACCCTGCTAGTTTTCTTCTTAAAGTCAGGTAGGCCAAATGGAAAGGACGCCCAGGTACTGAGAAGCCCCACTACACAGCACATGGCAGCTGTTCACCTGAATGCCAAGCCTGCTCCACATGGTGTGGCTCCTGGGGACCCAGATGGGAGGGAGCAGGGACAGTGCTCCTGTGACGTCCTGCATCTGCCCAGGAAACTCAGTATACTATTCCCATTGCTCCCCAAGCACCTAAGACCTTCCACAGGAAAGTCTGTGACTCTCAAACATTGGTTTGCCTTTAAAACTTGGCTCCCCCTTGTTCACACAGCAAGATTATGGTTGACTGGTTTTAGGGTTTGTTCTTATTAAAACTAGGGTGCTCCCCAGTTTGGCCTGTCTTGGTCCTTTTTGGGTTGCTGTAACAGAATACCACAGACTGGGAAAATTATAAAGAAAAGAAATTCATTTCTTATGGTTCTGGAGGCTGGAAAGTCCAAGATCAAGCAGCCACATCTGGTGAGGGCCTGGTGTTACTTTGTAGCATGGTGGCAAAGCAGAAGGCAAGGCAAGTACACATGAAGGAGAGGGGAGATAAATGGGCAACCTGCTTTATAACCACCCACTCTCTGGAGAATGAACCCTGTCCCATGAGAACTGCATTAATCACTTCATGAGGGCAGAGTCCCCATGACCCAAAAACCCTCCACCAGGCCCACCTTCCAGCATTGCACGTTGAGGAATTGAGGTTCTAACACATGAACTTTTGGGGAACACACTCAAACCAGGGCAGGGTTAAAATTTCTTCCTTTCTCTCTCTTTCCTTGGCATCCTCTTGCCCCCACCTCAGATAGTTGTGTTCCTCAAGTCTTTTCTCTACCCTCCTTATCAAAAAGAATCTGGTAAAACGGTCTTCAGGCTTAATCAGAAAAAGTTTCTAAATGTCTTTGAGTGCTGTGGGGAGGTACCAGGTGGGGAGGGGGGAATTTCAAGCCCCAGCTGAATGAAGAATTTTTAAGTGATAGAGTGGGAAAGAACTGGACCCAGGACCAAAGGACCATGTTTATATCATTAATTATGTGACCATTTGATGGTTATTTGATCTCTCTGTGCCTCAGTTTGCTCATCTGTAAGATGAGGACCTTTGCCATTGGATGATGAGAAGATAAAATCAGTTATTACATGTAGAGCACTAAGTAGGGCATGTCAGGTGAAAAAACATTTAAGTAATGTCAATTAGGTCCCTTCCAGCATATGAACATGATGAATTCATAGTTATATTTTAACAAGGAGTCTCTTCAAAAGCCCCTGAAATTATATCATGATGAGTTTTTTAAGCTACATATAAAGATGAATCAGGCTGCTTAGGTCTAATTAAAATATGTGTGTGTGTGTGTGTGTGCATGTGTGTGTGTATGTGTGTGTGTTTGTTGAGTCATTTTAAAAAGGTGGTAAAATTCACATAACATAAATGTGCCATTTTAGCTACTTTTAAGTATAAAGTTCAATGCCATTAAGTACGTTTACATTGTTGTGCAACTATCATCATTACATATCTCCAGAACTTCTTTGTCCATATGGAAACTCTGTACCCATTAAATAATAATTCCCCATTTTCCTCTTCCTGCAACCCTTGGCAATCACTGTCCAACATTCTGTCTCTATGAATTCAACTATTCCAGGTGACTTACATAAGTAGAACCATACATTGTTTGTCTTTTTTGTGTCTGGTTTGTTTCACTTAGCATAATGTCTTTAAGGTTCATCTCTATTGTACATGCATCAAAATTTCCTCCTAGTTAAGTCTGAATAGTATTCCCTTGTATGTATCGACCACATTTTGTTTATCCATTCATACACTGATGGGCATTTGTGTTCTTTTCCTCCTTTTGGCTGTGGTAATTAATGCTGCTATAAACATTGGTGTACAGTATCTGCTTAAGTCTCTTCTTTCAACTCTTTTGTATATATATCCAGAAGTGGAATTGCTGCATCAAATGTATTTTTTTTTTTTTTTTTTTTTTTTTTGAGACAGGGTATTGCTCTGTTGCCTAGGCTGGAGTGCAGTGGTACGATCTCCGCTTGTTGCAACCTCTGCCTCCCAGGTTCAAGCGATTCTCCTGCCTCAGCCTCCCGAGTAGCTGGGATTGCAGGCACATGCCATCACACCCAGCTAATTTTTATATTTTTAGTAGATATGGGGTTTCACCATGTTGGTCAGGCTGGTCTCGAACTCCTGACGTCAAGTGATCCACTTGCCTTGGCTTCCCAAAGTGCTGAGATTACAGGCGTGAGCCACCATGCCCAGTCACCAAATGTAACTTTATGTGTAGCTTTTTGAGGAACTGCCACGCTGTTTTCCTCAGTGACTGCACCAGTTTACATTCCCAGCAGCAATGCACAAGTGCTGAATTTCTCCACATTCTTGACAAATCTTGTTGTTTTCCATTTTTTAAATGGGAATGTTTAATTTTATATATCAACTTGACTGGGTTATGGTGCCTAGATAGTTGGTCAAACTTTATTCTGGGTGTTTCTGTGAGGGTGTTTTGGGGTGAGATTAACATTTAAATTGGTAAAACTTTGAATAAAGCAGCTTGCCCTCCATAATGTGGGTGGGCTTCATCCAATAAGTTGAAGGCCTGAATAGAACACAAGACAACCCTCCCCTGAGTAGTGGGAGTTCTCCAGCAGGCTTTTAGACTCAAACTGGAACATGGACTCTTCCTGGTTCTCCAGCTTGACAGCCTGCTAACTGGAACTACACCGCCGGCCCTGCACAATATGTGGGTCATTTCTTACAACACATCTCAATATATCTTACAACTATCTATCTATCTATCTATCTATCTATCTATCTATCTATCATCTATCGATCTACCGCTTTATCTAATATATATTCAAATACTAATGAGACTTTCATAGTCATTAGGATGGCAATTGTATTAATCAAAGTTTTTCAGTGCAATGGGACCAAAATCTACCTATTTATATCTATCTAAAATAGATCGATCGATAGATGATAGATGGATAGATAGATCGATAGATCCATAGATCGATAGATTGATAGATCCCATTGCGCTGGAAAACTTTGACTAATACAATTGCTATTCTAATGGCTGTGAAGGTCTCATTCGTATTTGAATATGTATTATGAATAAATATATAATCCATACACATTGTGTATAAGACTTCTATTGAGACTGTGTATAAGACTTCTATTGAGACTCACCATGAGCCAGACACTGCTCTTATGCACTTTATATGTCTTAGCTCATGTGATGCTCACAATAACCACATAAAGCAGGTATTATGGACCCCAGTTTATAGATGAAAAAGCAGGCACATAAAGGGTAAGTATGCATGACCTTGCCTGTGATCATGCAGCTGGAATGTGGTGATCTGAACTCAGCATTCTGGCTCCAGAATCCTTGCTTTTGCAAAGGACACTCAGACGCCTTCTCTTCTGGTAGCTTTGCTTAATTCTACTTGTTTTGGTAACTTCTTATGCACTGGATTTCCCTTTCATCACCTCCCCTCTTCCTAAAAGTCCTTCATCTATTTCCTAACATCAATCAAGGCTGGGTTCTGCAACATTTCCTATTGTGACGTGTGGTATAAAGGGAAATAGCAATGCCTTCTGGTCTGAACAGAACCCTACAAATATGCTGTTGAGAAAAAGAAATTAGGGACCGCTTTTATCCTCTACATTAGAAGAGGAAAAAAAGTAAATCATTTAAAAATGAAAATTATTCCCATAACGTATTTCAACCAAATAATTAAAGTGTACTCAACTATTAATTACACTTCAAGATTTTCCTTGCTCTGCTCTGCAGATCTCTCCTTTTTCTGGGGGTTAAGTGAGGACAAGTTCTTTGAGGTAGCACTGAATTCCATTTCAAGAAAAGTCTCACAAGGCTGGTTAGGCTAAGATTCTCATCCAAGAGAATTGCCCAGCCAAGCAATTAAGTCACCTTCAGAAGTTTCTAACTTCCAGCCAAACTTGGTAGAAGTGGGAGCCACAGCTATAACTCATGGATTTGATTTTTTTTTTTTTTTTTTTGAGACGGAGTCTCACTCTGTTGCTAGGCTGGAGTGCAATGGCATAATCTCGGCTCACTGCAACCTCCGCCTCCTGGGTTCAAGCCATTCTCCTGCCTCAGCCTCCTGAGTAGCTGAGATTACAGACACGCGCCACCACGCCTGGCTAAATAAGGGACATTTATTTTACTGTATTTATTGTATTTATTTATTGAGACAGAGTCTCACTCTGTTGCCAGGCACTGTTGCCAGCACAATCTCGGGTCACTACAATCTCTGACTCCCTGGTTCAAGTGATTCTCCTGCCTCAGCCTCCCAAGTAACTGGGATTACAGGCATGTGCCACCACGCCCAGCTAACTTTTGTATTTTTAGTAGAGACGGGGTTTCAACATGTTGGCCAGGATGGTCTCAAAATCCTCAAAAACATGTTGAGGCCAGGATGGTCTCAACATGTTGGCCAGGATGGTCTCAAAATCCCGCCTTGGACTCCTGAAGTGCTGGGATTACAGGCATGAGCCGCCATGCCCGGCTGAGTTTGATTTTTTTTTTTCTAAAAGAAAAAAAAAATACATTTTCTCTAGGAAAAAATGTATCCAGGACTTGAAACTTAAAAACAGTACTAAGCTAGGCCCCCGTCTAGAATTGCTGCAAATGTTTTCACAGCCCGTCTTTCAAAACAAAAGACAAAGCTGTTTGCTTTGCCCTTGATCGGTTTCTCAGAATAATCACCTCTATCTTCTGCAACGTGTCTTGGAAATGTGGGCTTTCCCGGGGTTGTAAAGCATTATAGCTACTGTTAGAAGCAGGCTTTTCAGGGCATGCCATTCTGCACATGATTTTCAAGACTTTTAAATGAGACAAGGAGCTCAAAGACCACTAAATCATACCTCTTAACTTTACAGGTGAGGAAAGGAAAGCTCAGAGGCACTGTGGGGATTTTAAACAGGGATGGGCCAACGGGACTTTCTGGAAGCCTCTCCTATTCAATTCCATGGTTAAATCTACGGGTGATACAAAGCAAAGAGTTGGAGAGGCTGCTAGAGGTTGGGATAACATGCTCAAAGCAACACGTTCGACACAGAGGAATAATAAAGCACTGCTTCTAGCTACAGAACCAGCAAAACTCTCTAATAACTCGAGGATGTGGGGCAGGGGAGGAGGTTTAGCTGACTGCAATCTCTGTATGAGTCTGCAGAGACAGTGGCCAGCCAGATGCTTAAGAACTTAATTAAATTCTAATAATGGTGCAATCACATTGTGTTAGTGTTTGGATACAGTCTGGAAGGACTCACAGAATTCATGGTAGTGATCTTTGGGCAGTGGAACTAGGAGGAAGAAAGGGCTACATGTTTTACTTTATACATATTGTATTACTTGACTTATTTTACAATGAGCATTTTATTAATTTTGTAATAAGCAAATCTTAAAAAGTTAAAAAAATAGTAATTAACAAAAACTGAGGATAAAGAAACATGTTCAGATGAAGAACGGGAATAGTCCCATGTGCTAGATAGACTGCAGGGAATGTCTATTGCATAGCCTTGAGCGTAAAAAGGATATCAATAAGCTAAAGTACTGTATTCAGGAGGAGAGAAATCAAGACAGTGAATGGTGCTAAGAATTAGATCATGGAGGGGATTTTCTTAAATGTTTAATTTTTGTGGGTTCATAGTAGGTGTATATATTTATGATATTTATGGGGTACATGAGATACCTTGACACAGGCATACAATGTGTAATGATCACATCAGGGTAAATGGGGTATCCATCACCTCAAGCATCTACCTTTTGTGTTACAAACAATTCAGTTATACTCTTTTAGTTATTTTTAAACATATAGTTAAAGTATTGACTGTAGTCCCCCTGTTGTGCTACCAAATACTACATCTTCCTCATTCTTTCTATTTTTTGTACCCAGTAACCATCCCCACCCCCCTTTCCCCAAACCCTCACTACCCTTCCCAGCTTCTGGTAACCATCACTCTATTCTCTATCTCTGTGAGTTCAATCGTTTTAAGTTTTAGCTCCCACAAATAAGTGAGAACATGTGAAGCTTGCCTTTCTGTGCCTGGTTTATCACTTAATGTAATGACCTCCAGTTCCATTCATGTCATTGCACATGACATGATCTCATTTTTTTAAATGGCTGAACAGTACTCCATTGTGTGTATGGACCACATTTTCTTTATCCATTTGTCTGTTGATAGACGCTTAGGTTGCTTCCTAACATTGGTTATATGGAGGGGATTTTTTTTTTTTTTTTTTTTTTGAGACAAGTCCTCACTCTGCTGCCCAGGCCTGGAGTGTAGTGGCACGAGGCGCACTCTCGGCTCACTGCAAGCTCCGCCTCCTGGGTTACATTCCCATTCTCCTGCATCAGCAATCCCGACGTAATCCCAATACAGGCACTCGCCACTGGTGGACCGGCTATTTTTTTTTTTTTTTTTTTTTTTTTTTTTTTTTTTTTTTTTTGTATTTTACGATTGAGGTGGGTTTTCACCTGTGGTCTCGATCTCCTGACCTCCGTGATCCACCCCGCCTCGGCCGTCACCAAAGTGCTGGGATTACAGGCTTGAGCCACCGCACCTAGCCTATGGAGGGGATTTTTGAGAGAATGTAGCTAACTTCAAATTTTTGAAGGCTCAGTGTGGGAAACAGGGAGTTATCTTCTATGTCATTTTGAAGAACTAGTACATGGAAATGTATGTCCTCATTCATCAGTCAGTCAGTCACAAAATACCATAAACAAAGTGTATCCTTCTTAGCAAAGCAGTTGAGAAAGTATTTTCTCTAGCAGAGAATTAGACTAAGAATAATGAGCTGCTTATTATTGAATGTAATCAAGGAAAAATTGGCTGACCAATTTGCAGGGATTACCACTTGCATTTTTAAGGATGAGAGGCTAGAAAATGTCTAATGATTCTCATCAGTTTGTAATCACATCATTTTCCTATTCAAAAATACCCTAAGTCTTCAAATTGCCAAGAATAGAAAGGAATCACAGTATTCCTTTATTAATATCACAGCATTCACTGTGATACTCAAGGCTCTCCAGAATGTTGCTCTGATCTGTCTTTCCCAGGTTATCTCCTACTGTCCCCATTAGGGAGCCATTTCCAAGCTGAACTGGTCCATTGATCATGTAGCTTCTTCCCTCTTTGCCTTTCTATTTTTTAAAAAATAAAATTTTATTTTTCTAGAGACAAGGTCTTGCTTTATTGGCCAAGCTGGTCTTGAACTCTTGGCCTCAAGCCGTCCTCCTGCACTTCAGCCTCCCAAAGTGCTAGGATAACAGGCTTGAGCCACCATGCTTGGCCCTTTCCTTGCTTTTCTTTTGTTCATGCTGTTCTTTCCTAGAATGCTCTTTTGGCTCCTTGCCTAGGGAAATGCAATTTGCTTTTCAATTTGAAACATAAAATACTACCTTGCTTTGAAGCTTCTCTGCTCTTGTAGGTACAACTCTGCAGAGCTGACATTCACTACTAGGAATGCACAGTCATACCAATCGCTTACAGTTAGGGTCCACTCCACTTGGTGGGTCAGTGCCAACGCCATATCAGAGGTTGAAAATGTTAAACATCACCCTGCTGTCACTATAACACATGTAACACATGTTATATTGTACATATTATAAACACAAATATAATATCATAAAAGGCCTAGCACCCCCATAGCCATGTTGGGAATCTGAGTGAAATGAATTCATTGATTTTAACCAACTGTGGTTCTGATCCTTACCAACTGGTTAACTCTTCCAACTTCAGCAAGTAGGTAGCACCTTCACACAAAGGTTGAAATTGGTCTGATATATAAATACAGTATTTCTTACTCCTTTAAAAAAAAACAAACAAACTACTGTAGAGGTCTTTGGGAATATTCTGAGAATACAAGTAGTTGAAGCAGTCAAATTTTCAGAGTCAGGGATACCTATATCCTCAATTCTAAGAGGGGGCAGTATAGAGTCCAACAGACAGAATCTCTTCTAGAATGCAGTTCAAATTCTGAGTCCAACAGATCTGAGTTTGAATTCTGGCTATGTTAAGTGCTAGGGTTGTTTTTACAGCTGTCAAACCCAGAACTAAGCAATAATAATATCTACTTTTATTGAGTGCTTACTGTGTGCTATGCATAGAGCTTAGTGCATTGTATATGGGATTTTATGAAACCCTCCTTCAACAACCCTGTGAGGAAGGTACCATTTTTGTGCCTTTTTTTTTTTTTAACAGATGAGGAAACTGAAGCCTAGCTACAGTAATAACATTTTCAAGGTCACACGGCTAGCACTTGGCATCAACAATGGCTGTTATAACTTCCACTAGCTGCTCATAATATACATAAACTTATCTGCAGTGCCTGGTTCCTAAAAGGCATGATACAATGTTCAATACACTCAAACATGTGTTTCAACGTTTGGAGCATTTGGATTCCAAAAGGAGAACTTTATGCTTTTATATTTTTATGTTTAACATCGCAGTTTTTGCCTGAAATTCAGGAACAAATGGACTTGAACAAATTGTATTAGGCCCTTTATGTGGGCAGAGCATTGTGGCTTGCGCTTACTCAAATCCAAATTAAGGTCCAAATCCAAAGAAAGAAAATCACCTTTTTCCAAGAACCAAACTCCACAGGGAGAGAAAGTAGGCCAAGCACCTCCTGGACAAACCACTGCAAGGGATCCATCATTTCTTTCAACTTTTGTTACTTGCTACCCCCTGAAATAAATCCATTTGTGCCAACACTCGTTATTTCTCCACCTCCAAAGAAAGTGAGCATTCAAACAATAGGGAAGATTCTGGATAGGCCATTGTAATAATGAGTCATGCTCATGGAAAGTTTAAGTGCCGATTCTGCATCTTTCTAGCTGTGTGATTTTGCCATACTTCAGCCTTTCAGAGGCTCAGTCCTTGTTTTCCAATCTCTAAAGTGGGAATAATAAAGTAACTTTGCTAATTCCTTAACCTGTGACTCAGGTTTTCTTCCAATTTATACAATAAGGATAATAGCTACTTCAGATTTGTTGTGAAAGCTAAATGAGGAATATATATGTATATGTAAAAAATATACATTATGCTATACACTATATATAACACATAGTATAAATATGCACAAATTACTGTGACAAGTATGAAGTGTAATGATTAATGAATATGGCATAAAAGAAAGAGGAAGGGATTTTTATGCAGAAATTCACTTGCTGAGGTGATAAATCAGAGGTGATAAATCAAGTGGGCAAATTACTCCATTTACTTGTCATACAGATCAGCCATGCCTACCTCACAGACCTTTCTTTTAACTTTTTTTTCTTTTTAATTTTAAGCATTTTGTAAATACGAGGCCTCACTATATTGTCCAGGCTGGCCTCGAACTTCTGAGCTCAAGCAATCCTCCTGCCTTGGCCTCCCATGTTATTTTTTTCTTACTTCATAAATATTCGTATTGTATAAAAATATAAGATGCAGGCAAACAAAGATACAAAAGAGCTAGAAATATCACTCACAATCCCATCATCCAGATATAATTTTGTTGTATACCCTTCCAGACTTATTTCTATGCATGTACTTGTGTGTGTGTATTTCTAAAATGAGATCACTCTGTGTACTATTTTATTTTTTTTTTGAGATGGAGTCTTGCTTTGTTGCCCAGGCTGGAGTGCGATGGCGCAGTCTTGGCTCACTGAAACCTCCGCCTCCTGGGTTCAGGCGATTCTCCTGACTCAAGTCTCCTGAGTAACTGGGATTACAGGCATGCGCCACCATGCCCGACCAATTTTTTTTGTATTTTTGGTAGAGACAGGGTTTCACCGTATTAGCCAGGATGATCTCAATCTCCTGACCTTGTGACCCACCCACCGTGGCTTCCTAAAGTTCTGGGATTACAGGCGTTAGCCACCACACCTGGCCCTGTGTACTATTTTATGGTCTTATTTTTTAGCTTAACAGAATGTCTTGAACATCTTTCATTGTTAATTAATATATTTTATATCATTTTAGAATATATAATATTGTATATAATATTATAATTTGGTAAATATTCCCATGTAAAAATATTCCTATGTAAAGCTATACCACAGTTTAATCATTATGCAATGTTGAACCATTTCAAATTGTTTTCTATTTATAAATGAGGCTATGGTAAATATCCTTAGAGCTAAAACTGATCATATTAATGGTTATGAGTGTTAAAAAAGATAGAAGTGGAATTACTGGTTCAAAAAAGTACAAACCTTTTTAACAGTTTATTGAATTATAATTTACCAAAAGGGTATAATTCGATAATTCTTAGTACATTTATAGAGTTGTGCAACCATCACCACAATTCAGTTTGAGAATGTTCTCATCAGTCCTAAAAGTTTCTTCATGCTAATGTGCCTAACTCCAGGCAACCGCTGATCCACTCTGCAGATTGTCTTTTCTGGAAATTTCATATAGGTGGAATCATACAAAAGGTACTCTTTTGTGTCCAACTGCTTTCCCTTAAATAACATTTTTGAGGTTATTCATCTAGCAGCACATATTAGCAATTTGTTCCTTTATACTGCCCAGAGTATTTCAGTGAATGGACAGACCACATTTTGTTTCTTCATTCATGAGTTGATGACATTTGGGTTGTTTCTACCTTTGGCTATTTTAAATAATGCTACTGTGAGTATTCACGTAAAAGTCTTTGTATGGACATGGACATATGTTTCACTTCTCTTGGGTAAATACTTAATAATGGAATTACTGGGCTGTATGGTAAATTTATTTTCAACTGTATAAATATACGCATACTACTTCCCAAAGTGGCTGTGCCATTCCACATTCCGGGTACAATGTGTTCAGGTGCCAGTTTCTCCACATCCTTGCAAAGACTTGATATTACCAATATTTTGGATTATAGTCATTCTAGTGGATGTGTAGTGGTATTTCACTATAGTTTTAATTTGGATTTTCATAATGATTAATGATGTCGAGCACTGATACATATGCATATTAGCTATTTGTATACCTTCTTTAGTAAAATGTCTACTCAAATATGTCACCAATTTTTTTTTTTTTTTTTTTTTTTTTGAGACGGAGTCTCGCTCCGTCGCCCAGCTGGAGTGCAGTGATGTGATCTTGGCTCACTGCAACCTCCGCCTCCTGGGTTCAAGTAATTCTCCTGCCCCAGTCTCCTGAGTAGCTGGGATTACAGGTGCGCACCACCATGCCCAGCTAATTTTGGTATTTTTAGTAGAGACAGGGTTTCACCATGTTGGCCAGGATGGTCTTCATCTCTTGACCTCATGATCCTCCTGCCTTGGGCTCCCAAGGTACTGGGATTACAGGGGTGTGCCACCGTGCCTGGCCTATTTCACCAATTTTTAAGTTGGATTTTTTGTTTTTCAGAGTTAGTGGTAAGTGTTCTTTATATATTCTAAATACATATGTTTTATTATATATGATTTGAAAATATTTTATTTCATTCTATAGCTTATCTTTTCATAATCCCAGGTAGTTTTTTCTTTTTGATGTTACTGAGAATGGAGTTGTTTTCTTAATTTCATGTACAAATTGTTTGTTGTTAGTATATAGAAATGTAATTGACTTCTTGTTTTTCAATTGACTTCTGCATATTGATTTTATTTCCTACACCCTGCTAAAATTATATAGTTTTATTAGTTTTAGTAGGTTTTTTAAATTTGGTAGATTCTTTAGGATTTTCAGTGTATAGGATCAAGGTTTTTAAAATTAAGATGAAATTCACATAACATAAAATTAATCATCTTAAAATATACAATTCAATGGCATTTAGTACATTCACATGGTTGTGCAGCCACTACCCCATCTACTTCCAAAACCTAACACTCCAAACGAAAACCCCATACCAATTAAGCAGACACCCTTCATTTCCTACATCCAACCCCCAGCTCCTTGCATTCATCTGCTTTCTGTTTCTATGGGTTTACCTATTCTGTATGTTTCATATACATGGAATCATACAACATGTAACCTTTTGTGTGTGACTTCTTTCACTTAGTATGATGTTTTAGAGGTTCCTACATATTGTAGTATGTATCGGTTCTTCCTTTTTATAATGTACCATTGTATGTCTATATCATATTTTGCTTATTCTTTCATCTGCTAATGGACATTTGGGTTGTTTCCATCTTTTGGCTATTGTGAATAGTGCTGCTATGAGCATTCATGCCCAAGTACATCTTTGAGTCTGTGTTTTGATTTCTTTTCAGTGTAGGCATAAGAGTGGAATTGCTATGTTATATTGTAATTCCATGTTTGAGAAACCACCAAATTGCTTTCCATAGTGTGTGTACCATTTTACATTCTCACCAGCAATGCATGAAGATTCTAAAAACTTGACATCTTTGCCAAAACTTATTATTTTCTGCTTTTTTTTTTTTTTTTTTTTTGAGACAGAGGTTCACTCTTGTTGCTCTGGCTAGACTGCAATGGTGCGATCTCGGCTCACTGCAACCTCTGCCTCCTGGGTTCAAGCAATTCTCCTGCCTCAGCCTCCTAAGTAGCTGGGATTACAGACATGTGCCATCATGCCTGGCTAATTTTGTATTTTTAGTAGAGATGAGGTTTCACTATGTTAGTCAGGCTGGTTTCAAACTCTTGACCTCAGGTGATCTGCCTGCTTCAGCCTCCCAAAGTGCTGGGATTACAGGTGTGAGCCACTGAACCCTGCCTATTTTCTGTTTTCTATAAATTATAACCCCCCTATGGGGTATGAGGGGGTATTTCATTGTGGTTTTGATTTGTATTTACCTAAGGGGATTATATTTTGTAAAGTCTATATATTTTGAGTTATTTTCCTGGTGGTTGCTTTAGGAATTACAATATGTATCTCCATTTGCTTTTCACATTTTACTTGAGGCTATTCCTGACTTCATTTGAGTAAAATATGGCAACTTTGCTCCAATATGTTTCCATTTTATTCACTCTACTTTGTGCTATTATTGTCATATGTATTACATCCATATGTATTGGAAACCAAGTAATACAGTGTAGTAATTGTTTCTTTAGAAAATATTATATCTTTTAAAAGACACTAAAGGATGAGAAGAGACAAAACATTTATAGAGTCTTTTATATTTGGACACATATTTACCATCTGCCTCTTTCTGTCCATCCTGGTTATCATGTGATGTCATTTTATTTCAGCCTGAAGAACTTGTTTTGGTATTTACTATAAGGCAAGTCTCTTAGCATCACTGCCTCAATTTTTGTTCAAATGCATATAACATTATTTTGCCTTTGTTTTTGAAGAATAGTTCTGTTGGATATATAATTTTTTTAAAGATAGAGTCTTGCTCTGTTGCCCAGGTTGGAGTGCAGTGGCATCATGATAGCTTGCTGCAATCTCAAACTCATGGGCTCAAGCAGTCCTCCTGCATCAGCCTTCCTAGTAGCTAGGACTATAGGCATGAGCCACTGAGCCCAGCTAGAATTCTTTTTTGACAGAATTCTTTCAGCACTTCCAACATGTTGTTCCACTGCCTTCTGCCCTCTGTTGTTTCTGATGAGAAGTCAGTTACTAATCATACTGCTGTTTCCCTGTAGGTGGTAAGTCATTTTTCCTCTTGCTGTTTTTGATTTTGTCTTTGTTTTTGGCTTTTAATAGTTTGATTGTTATGTGTCTAGGTGAGAGTCTATTTGCACGTATCCTACTTAGGCATTATTGAACTTCGTGGATCTACAGATCAATGCATGCAGTGTCCCAGTTAGCTAGGGATGTGTGGAGAGCTTCTATGTCAAGTTTCTATAATTCTATCATTTCCAGGGTCTTCTTGTCAAATTTCTGGATGGTTTCCCATTCTGTCACTCAGCCCAACTAGCAATGCAACTTCAAACTATCAGTACTGTTCCCTATTTGTTTGCTACTTTTACTGACAATACTCCTGGGCATAGATTTTCCTCTTTCTATCCCAAATCAAATCCTTTCTAGCATCAAAGCTACTGATATGCACAGGTTGCCCCACACTGATAGCACTACTGGGTAACAAGTTGGCTGGCAGGATGGGAATAGTTCCAGACAATAATATAGTAGACTCCTTATGTTTTTACCCAAAGTTCAGCAGCTTTTCATGAATATATATTTTTAAATTTTCTGTTTGCCTTTGGTTAACTTCCAGAGCCCTGAAATACTTATTTTTGAATAACTTTGTCCAGTTTTGTTATTGCTGGTGGTTGGGGGAAGGGGGAGAGATTTGCCTTCCTCATCTTTCTGCTCTACTCAGATGCTCTGTCTGTGCATGCATTTTTATTATATTTTTATATTTTTTGAGACAGAGTCTCACTTGGTCACCCAGGCTGGAGTGCAGTGGCACAATCTTGGCTCACTGCAACCTCCGCCTTCCAGGTTCAAGCTATTCTTCTGCCTCAGCCTCCCAAGTAGCTGGGGCTACAGACATGCGCCACCATGCCTGGCCAATTTTTTTGTATCTTTTTTTTTTTTTTTTTAAAGTAGAGGTGAGGTTTCACCATGTTGGTCAGGCTGGTCTCGAACTCCTGACCTCAAATGATCTGCCCACCTCGGCATTACAACGTGCTGGGATCACAGGTATGAGCCACTGCACCTGGCCTGGTACATGCATTTTTGATAGTTTTGATACAGAGAGATCAATTGCTTTCCAGAAACATTATGCCAATTTATGCTCCTATCAGTAGTATATGAGAGCTCCAGTTTCCCTATACATTTTCCAGGATTGGATAATAGTATTAAATGAATATATTGTAATTTATAGGTTAAAAAATGTATTACATTGTGGATTTAATTTTAATTTCTCTAATTACAATTACTTTAAGGATCTTACTTAAGAATAGGATGAGATGATGTTATATGTGTTAAACTTCCCCTGGATATAAAATTTTTCTATAGAAATGCAAGGCATGTATTACTGTTTTGCAATACTTAGGTTCTGACCACAAGCCAAAATAGTTCTCATAGTTCTCATGTTTAAGATACTTAGGATAAGTCCAGAAAGAGCTCTACTTTACATATGGAGAACTCAGAGATGAATACATGTATCATATCCTCCTGTAGGGAATACTAGTGATGATGTTCCAGCAAACCAATCTTCAAGATTAAAATAATTTCTCAATAAATGTAGGAACTGCAGGATTTAACGGAAAATTGGTGGACAGGAGACAAACCACAACTCTATGTAACAGTTCAGTGTTTGTGGATAAGTTCTAATATGGTTTTAAATATCTGAGAATGTCAAGACAACAGTTTTATGACAGTTTCCTGAGACTTTCCAGGAATTATATATAAAATTCAGCATTTCCTCTGAAGGGAACCAGAATCTAAGAAGGAAAATCCATTGCAAGTCCATAAAACCCAGGATATGAAGGCATGGACTTGTTTTTCTCTTGATAACATAATACATAATTGATTGTAGAAAATATACAAAATTCATATATGCAGAAGAACACAAATTCTACTCATTATCTTACCACCCAAAGATAACCCCTGATATAAGTCTGTGGATAGCCTTCTTGGTTTTTAAACATGTGAAAGATAAAGGAGGGAGAAGAGATTTTTTTTTTTTTTTTTTTTTTTTTTTTTGAGGACGGAGTCTCTCTCTGTCTCCCAGGCTGGGTTGGCAGTGGCTAGATCTCAGGCTCACTGGCTAAGCTCCGCCTTCCCGGGTTCACGCCATCCCTGAGCCTCAGCCTCCCGAGTAGCTGGGACTACAGGCGCCGCCACCTCGCCCGGCTAGTTTTTTTTTTTTTTGTTTTTTTAGTACGAGACGGCCGGTTTCACCGTGTTAGCCAGATGGTCTCAATCTCCTGACCTTGTGATCCCCAGCCCGTCTCGACCGCCTCCCAAAGTGCTGGGATTACAGGCTTGAGCCACCGCGCCCGGCCGAGGAAGAGATATTTTATAATCTATGTGAGTCTTTGTTTGTTTTTAAACTCTTGCACTTCTTCTAAGCCTTTTGATGCTACCTCAATTGGAAGAGGAGGCTGCCAAGGAGAAGTCAGAACAGCGGAACCTGAATGAAGATACCAGAATCAATTTTTAAAGCCCACGAGGTAAGAAGCTGATGAGGAATCCATCCACAACCAGGTAACAGGACTTTTATTATAATATCTGAAAAGACAATGTTACCATCTGTCTCAGGAGGTGGGAGGTGAACAAAGAATCATGACAGTGTGCTAAAGCAGTACTTCTCAAACAACCAGTGGTGATGGATGAGTTTCAAATTTCCAACCCATCCTGGACTGATGCTTTTGTGAAATATGAAACCACATATTTGGGTATCATTGTAATTTCAAATTGCTGTAAATTACTCTAAATTTCTGTACCTATTGCAGACTTAATAGTAAATGCTTGTAGGTCACCATAGGCCCATGGATCCCATATTGGGTAGGGCTGTACTAAAATACTTGTCTTGTTTCAGGGACAAATTAGTTATCAATAGAGATTAAGACAATAATATGCTGGTCAATGTTTAACAATTGGTTCTCTGAAGTGGGGATGAGAGGTGAAGCCAGCTGGGCTTCCTGGGTGGAGCAGGGACTTGGAGAAATTTTCTGTCTAGCTAAAGGTTTGTAAACGCACCAATCAGTGCTCTGTGTCTAGCAAAACTTTTGTAAATGTACCAGTCAGCACTCTGTAAAAACAGACCAGTTGGCATTCTGTAAAACGGACCAATCAGTAGGATGTGGGCGGGGCCAAATAAGGGAATAAAAACTGGCCACCTGAGCCAGCAGCAGCAACCCACTTGGGTCCCTTTCCACACTGTGGAAACTTTGTTCTTTCACTCTTCACAATAAATCTTGCTGCTGTTCACTCTTTGTGTCTGCACTACCTTTATGAGCTGTAACACTCACCACGAGGGACTGCGTCTTCATTCCTGAAGTCAGTGAGACCACAAACCCACCGGAAGGAAGAAACTCCAGAAACATCTGAACATCTGAAGGAACAAACTCTGGACACACCATCTTTAAGAAATGTAACACTCACTATGAGGGTCCACGGCTTCATTCTTGAAGTCAGCAAGACCAAGAACCCACCAGAAGGAACCAATTCCGGACACATTTTGGCAAACACGAAGGGACTATTGACTAATGCCAAGCAGTGAGCACCATTGGACCCCTCTTGCTAGCTATTCTGTCCTATTTTTCCTTAGAATTCGGGGGCTGAATACTGGGCACCTGACGGCCAGTTAAAAGCGACTAACACAGCCGCCAGACTAAAGACACGGGTGTCAGGTTTTCTGGGAAAGGGCTAACAATCCCCAACTCTTCGGAGTTGGGAGCATTGGTTTGCCTGGAACCAGTTTCCGCTTTTCTTGTACTTCTGGGCTGAGCCGAGGGTCAACAGAGAGGAAAGCCATTCAGCTCCAGGGTCCTGACAGCAAGTTGGTTGACCCTGCAGCCATGAGTGGAACTCTCAAAATCATGTCACCTAAGTGAGACTCGCCCATCTATCCTATCTATCCTGACCCTTGCCTCCTGGGTCCTAATGCCTGTCAGACAAACGTCCTCTCGCCTCTCTTCCCCGAGGCTAGTCCAGCTTCTAAAAACCACCCCGTCTCTGGTGCTTTTCTAGTTTCTCCTATAAGAATGATTTCTAGTATAAACCTCAGGACTCTGTTACCTTCTTTAGGCACCCGGACTCGCCAATCAGAAAACATAATTTTGCCCAAGGCCCCACTGGGGCAGGGGACTATCTGGAATTTTAGGATCCCTCCTCAGAGTAGCAGGCCTAACCAAAGCTATTCCTGAAGCTAGGATATGAGGAGCTTCAGAAATGGTATCTTTCCTATCCATATAAATGAGGACAAAAGACATCACTCTTCCAACTCTGGAGGTCCCTTTCCTCCCTCAGTGTATGGCCCTTCACTTTATTTTTGGGGCACAACATCTTTACTAGACAGGGGTAAGGTCCCAATACTAACAGGAGAATGCTTAGGACTCTAACAGGTTTTTGAGAATGCGTCAGTAGGGGCCACTAAATTCGACCTTCCTTGGTCCTCCTTGTGGTCTAGAAGGAAAACTAGGGTTTCTGCTGCTGTGTTGGTGCATGAAACTATTCTGATCAGCAGAGTCCAGGGACCGTGGAGGGTTCTTGGGTAAGAGGTGTTTCTGCTGCTGCGTCGGTGAGCACAACTATTCTGATCAGCAGGGTCCAGGGACCGTGGCAGGTTCCTGGGCAAGAGGGGTTTCTGCTGCTGCGTTGGTGAGCACAATTATTCTGATTATCAGGATCCAGGGACCATTGCAGGTTCTTGGGCAGGGGGAGAAACCAAACAAACCAAAACCACGGATGGTTTTTTCTTTCAGATGGGAAACACTTAGGCATCAATAGGCTCACCCTTGAAACGCATCCTAAGCCATTGGGCCCAATTTGACCTGCAAACCCTGAAAAAGAGGTGGCTCATTTTTTCTGCACTATGTCCTGGCCCCAATATTCTCTCTCTGATGGGGAAAAATGGCCACCTGAGGGAAGTATAAATTACAATACTATCCCGCAGCTTGATCTTTTCTGTAAGAGGGAAGGCAAATGGAGTGAAATACCTTATGTCCAAGCCTTCTTTTCATTGAAGGAGAATCCACAACTATGCAAAGCTTGCAATTTACACCCCACAGGAGGACCTCTCAGCTTATCCTACCCTCCCTATAGCTCCCCTTCCTATTAATGATAAGCCTCCCCTAATCTCCCCAGCCCAGAAGGAAATAAGCAAAGAAATCTCCAAAGGATCACAAAATCCCCTGGGCTATCAGTTAGGTCTCCTTCAAGCTGTAGGGGGAGGGTAATTTGGCCCAACCCAGGTACGTGTTCCCTTCTCCCTCTTTGATTTAAAGCAGATCAAGGCAGGCCTGGGGAAGTTTTCAGATGATCCTGATAGGTACATCATAGAGATGTCCTACAGGGTCTAGGGCAAACCTTCTATCTCACTTGGAGAGATGTCATGCTATTGTTAGATCAAACCCTGGTCTCTAATGAAAAGAATGTGGCTTTAGCTGTAGCCTGAGAATTTGGGGATACCTGGTATCTTAGTCAAGTAAATGATAGAATGACAGCCAAAGAAAGGGATAAATTCCCTACTGGTCAGCAAGCCATCCCCAGTATGGATCCCCACTGGGACCTCGACTCAGATCATGGGGACTGGAGTCATAAACATCTGTTGACCTGTGTTCTAGAATGACTAAGGAGAATTAGGAAAAAGCCCATGAATTACTCAATGATGTCCACCATAACTTAGGGAAAGGAAGATCCATGTGGCTTCCTCGATTGGCTATAGGAGGCCTGAAGAAAATATACTCTCCTGTCACCTGACTCACTCGAAGGTCAATTGATTCTAAAAGATAAGTTTATTGAATCAACATCATGAAAATGACCATACTGCCCAAGGTAATTTATAGATTCAATGCCAGTCCCATCAAGCTACCAATGACTTTCTTCACCAAGAACTCATGGGAAGGAACCAATTCCAGACACAGGGATAGCACTAGACAATTTCTATAGTGTAAATATTCTCCTGCTATGACAGAATTCCAGCTACTAAGAAACACAGAATACAATGAATGCCGAGTAAGATGTGCACAAGTTGTCTATAGCACACTGTTGTATTAAGAAACCTACAAATGGGTCTTAAGTTAATGGCAACTATCATAAGAACAAAAATGGAATATCTAACCTTTAAACCAGCAGAAGAAAACTCAAATGGAAATTCACCTTATCCAATGGAAAGGAGGAAGAGAATATAAAAGAAACATCCTTCTCTTGATTAGAGTATTTCTCAAATGCAACCTACCCCACTAATGCAGAAGCCAGATCTCACTTTTCCAGCTTCCTTAGCAGGGTAGGTGCAGGCATGTGATGAAAGGTCAGCCAGTCAATCAGACGGCTTCCCTCAGGATATCTATTTGGGAGACGGCATCCCGAGGAAGCTTCATCTGAGCTGAGGTGATGAGGATAATCAAGTCTTGGCAAGTAGCAGTAAGGGGATACTCAAGACTGTTCGGCAAGAGCTATAGAGTATGGGTAAGTAGTGGCTGCACTGGAGGAGTCCCCAAGGGTGGCATTTGAGGACTGACACCCTAACCCACTGGGAGAGTCTATGAGATTCCTAATATCCTTAATAAATTATCTTTTCTGCTTAAGCTATGTAAACAAGTGTGACCCCTAAAAAGTAAATTCTTCCAGTGGATCCCCAAGTGGCTAACTGGGCCTAAATTTTAAATAGAACCAAGCAGTCATTTGCTGACTAGAAGTCACACACATACTCTGTCACGAAAACCGACACTTCTCTTTAACTGTGGGACTTTCAAAGCTCATCTGAACCAACTAATCAGAGCTCAGCTGAATCAACCAATCAGGTCTCAGCTATATCAACCAATCAGGACTCAGCTATATTGACCAATCAGAACTAAGTTAGCTTGACTTCTTCAAATACATAAAACAGACCTGATTGGGAACCTGGGTGGGAACTTTCACTATAAAACGCAGATCCTCCCTTTGTTCTCTGAAATGCATCTTCATTTTAAACAGTTTGCTCCCTGGTTTACAAACTGTTCACAGATATAAAGTTTTTTTCCTCCAAATTTCTTTTCTGAGAACTTCTGTTCACAGCTATTAACCATAGATTCATTTGTTTGTAATTAAGAACAATGATTGATACAACACCTGCACCTCATTTTAAAAATAACATCTTTATTGAGATATGATTCATATAGCACACAACTGACCTAATTAAAATATACAAATCAATTGTTTTCAGTATAGTCACAAAATTGTGCAACCATCACCACAATCAATTTTGCAATTTCATCACCCCTAAAAGAACCTCCATATCCATTAACAGTTACTCTATATTTTCCCCTCAACATCTGGCACCCCATTCCAACCCCAGCCCTAGGTAACCACTAAACTACTTTCTGTGTCTATCTGTCTATTCTTGGAATTTCATACAGATAGAATAATAGGGTCTTTTGTGACTGGATTCTTTCACTTAACCTCGTTTTCAAGTTTCATCCATTTTATAGTATGTATCATATTTCATTTCTTTTTATTGCTGAAAAATATTCCATTGTATGAATATTCCTCATTTCATTATCCATTCTCCAGTTGAGCATTTGGGTTGTTTTACTATTGTGAATAATGTTGCTATAAACATTTGTGTACAAAGTGGGTTTTTTTGTGGACATATGTTTTCATTTATCTTGGGTATACACCTAGGAGTAGAATTGATGGATTATACAATAACTCTATGTTTAATCTTTTGAGCAAAAGGTAGACTGTTTTTCAAAGTGGCTGCACCTGTAGTCCCAGCTACTTGGGAGGGTGAGACAGGAGGATTGCTTGAGTAGTCCCCAAGGAATCTGAGGCTGCAGTGAGCTGTGATTGTGCCCCTGCTTTGCAACCTGGGTGAGAGTGAGACCCTGCCTCTGAAAAACAAGCAAACAGAAACAAACAAACAAAAAAAAACCAAAAAATTCCTCTCGTTACGAATAATAGTATTTTTCCTATAAGGAAGCAGATATCAACTGTGTGAGCCAGAATATTCTAATAATAAAATTTAAACGAACTATTTTATCAGATGGGGAGCTTCTAATCACTACAAATATCAAGATTAGGCAATTGGACTGACCATCTGTGAGGATGTTATTCTCTCATTTACCCATCCATGCATTCGTTCATTCTTTGCTCCAAGAAAACATTTAACAGTCTTATAGGAATTCATAATATACCAGAAGAGAACACAAATTGGAAGAAGAAAGAGAAAAAAATCTTTCAGGTTAGAGATGTAAGATGAAGTCAGGAGTTAAGTAAACAGAAAAGAGCCTGTCTTACCAGCTAGGTGTAACACGTTTGAGTTTTCCAGCAGTCAAATTTGGCTGAGTTTTTCAGCAGTCAAGGCCAAGAGGGAGACTTGCTCAGGTATGCAATTTACAGTGTCCATTAGGCACAATTCTTCTTGATTCTAGGACCAGAAAGAAATGTCTCCTGATCCCAGTCCTGCGAAAGTCACTGCTTTATGTTAAGGTATTTCTGTTTTTGGTTCCCCTTTGGGCTTTTAGTCATTTTGCTGACTACTTTCTCTCTCACATTGGTTGGAACTTGGGAAGGCTAGAGGCTCTGAAGTTGAGAGCTATTGCCCCACACATGAAAATAATAAAAATGCCACCCTTCTTGAGTCCTACTGCTTAAGTCCTCCTTGAATTGATTCTTTCAATGATGCATTGTGAGTAATAACCACAACTGCCATCTATTGAGTAGTCAGGCACTTTTCCATCTTGATCTCTTCTTCACAACTGAACCAGATAGCATTTTGCTATTTTATAAATGAGCAAACAGACACAGGGTAAATGATCCGTTAATACAAAAAATTAGCCAGGCATGGTGGTGTACACCTGTAGTCCCAGCTACTTGGGAGGCTGAGACGGTAGAATCACTTGAACCCAGAGGTTGCCATGAGCCGAGATTGCCCCACTGCACTCCAGCATGGGTGACAGAGGGAAACACTGTCTCTAAATAAATAAATAAATAAATAAATAAATAAATAAATAAAAAATTACAGAACTGGTAAGCAACAGAGCCGGGATTCAAATCCAGGTCTGCCAGCCTCCTTAGCCTGTCTTCTTTCAATACAATCCCATTGCTGTTTCTAACTTTTTTCCTGATGATAGTATGAATTACTTTCGAACTTCTTAGATTCTTATCTGAAGATTTCCATATTAGTTAGACTAAAGGTCTGCTTTTACAGAAAGACTCAAAACCCAGCTGCTTAAACTGTGGAGGATTCTTTTTCTCTCTCTCATGTGAAAGTCTATGGCTGAGTGGCCCAGGCCTGCAGGAAGGCTCTGCCACTTATGATGTGGCTTGCTAGGGAACTCCAGTTGTCACCAGCGATCAGTTGGTGAAAAGTGGGAGAAAGAGTCAAGGACAGGCATATTTAAGAAAATAATGGTAAAGAGGCTGGG
>NW_016809035.1:674156-766833 GCF_001698545.2 Rhinopithecus bieti
GGATCACTTGAAGTTGGGAGTTTGAGACCAGTCTGGCTAACATGGAGAAATCACGTCTCTACTAAAAATACAAAAATTAGCCAGGGTGGTGGCACGTGCCTGCAATTCCAGCTACTTGGGAGGCTGAGGCAGGACAAGCAATTGAACCCGGGGGGAGGAGGTTGCAGTGAGCCAAGATCACACCATTCCACTCCAGCCTGGGCGACAGAACAAGACTCCATGTCCAAAAAAAAAAAAAAAAAAAAGAATAAAAGAGAAAAGAAAATAATGCTGAAGTTGCACATGTCACTACTGTTCATATCCCATTGTGCTGATGTTAGAAAGTAATTAATATTGATGTGTTATTTGGATCAGGGTAACTCTGTATTCATTAAAGGAAAATGGGGAAATCATCTCTGAAGAGTGGTTAACAGGCTGCATCATAATCTCCCTAGGAACAGTTCTGTTCTTAACAATTCTGAATTTTATTTTGAATCAGTATTCACCCAGCAGTGGTCAGACTGAGAAACAAATTGTTGTCTCTCGCTTTTTCCAAGTTCTCTTCCTTTTCATGTTTTTCTCTCTGCTTCCTAAAGCGAAGCCATTATTCACATAGAAATCAGGAGCTAGAAAAGGCTTTGTGATTTTATTGGTGAGGAAACAGATTCAGAGCAAGTGACTTATCCAGGGTCACACAAGTAGCTAGTAGCAGAGGTCGGACCTGTGTGTCTTGGTTTTACTCCGCCATATAGACGTAAGTCCACCTTCCCACCTTAAGCCTTTTTTTTTTTTTTTCCATTTTCCCAGTTGAGGGCAATGGCAACAAAATGAACAACACATCTGGAAACGGAAGCTCCTAAGTTTCCCTTGGGAAATTGTTGTTGTTGTTGTTGTTGTTTGATATGGAGTCTCTGTCATCCAGGCTGGAGTGCAGTCGTGCCATCTCAGCTCACTGCAACCTCCGCCTCCTGTGTTCAAGCAATTCTGCTGCCTCAACCTCACTAGTAGCAGGGATTACAAGCATGCACCACTACACCCGGTTAATTTTTGTATTTTTAGTAGAGACAGAGTTTCACCATGTTGCCCAGGATGGTCTTGAACTCCTGACCTCAAGTGATCTACTGGCCTCGACCTCCCAAAGTGCTAGGATTACAGGCATGAGCCACCATGCCAGGAGGAAAATTGTTGACAGTGAAATGAATCAAAACCCCAACAAATCCTTCCACCTTAGATAAAACACAGTGATGCTCATTTGAAAACTGAAAGAAGCTCTCCCAAAAGACCTCCTAGTCATTTCCAGGCTTCCTGGAAATACCCTGAAGATACCCCTCCGTTTTGTCTCTTTTAATTGATGTAAAGTGTTAATGCATCTGAAATTCCTGGTCCTGTTAGCACCATAAGAATCTAGGATAACATACACTTTGCTTTTTCTCTTTTTCTTTCTTCTTTGTGCAGTTCAAATTCAATGCTGCTTGAGGTAATGAAGGAATTCCATGAGCTCTAGGGCCTGGACAAATTCGCCCCTCAATAGCATTGCAATCAGATGGGCAGTCTTCAGCTGGCCTGCTCAGCCTGATTTTACAAAGGCTGGGTTTCCTCAGTGAAGAGGGAGGGAGAGATACAGAGTATCCTAGTGTATGTGGGATGGATATCCAGTTATAGGGGGGTGTCTGTGTAGGGGGTGTGAGCATAAGGGGATATGGATATGGAGAGTTTGAGGGGTGTGATATGGGGGTGTGAACTGTATGTTGGGAAGGGAAGAAAAGAAGAAAAGATTAAGAAGATAAAGAAAAAGAGGAAGATTTATAGAATGTGTGTTGGGTAACGAAGAAAGCTTAAAGAGAATACAAGACGGCATGAAAAGTGAGACAGAATATTAGAATGTGTGCGAGGGAAAGAAGGAGGATAAGCACAGGTGGGAGAACGCTTGCTGCGGAGAAGAGTGATTTAGAGCAAATCTCGATTGGGTGCGATGGCTCACACCTGTAATCCCAGCACTTTGGGAGGCCGAGGCGGGAGGATCACCTGAGGTCAGGGGTTTGAGACCAGCCTGGCCAACATGGTGAAACCCTGTTTCTACTAAAAAGTACAAAATTTAGCTGGGCGTGGTGGTGCACGCCTCTATTCCCAGCTACTTGAGAGGCTCCAGCCTGGTGGCAATAATGACACTCTGTCTCAAAAGAAAAAGAAAAAAATAAAGGAGCAAATCTGCCTTTATCCTGGGCGGCTGCCCACCTGTCCATCAATCAGTCAGTGGGCAAGCAGTGGTGTCAAGGCTGTAGGAATTGCAGATGTATGGAGGTCACCGTCCCAGCACAAGGAGCTTATAAGGAGATGGAGAGATTCAGGAGAAAAACCTAAGAGCCCCAACACAGTGGCGGGGTGGTGGGGAGTGAAAACCAGTAACAGCTGTGGGGAGAAAAATTGCTATATGTTAGTCTTTGGGGGTGAGGAGTAGAGAGGGAAGAGGACTGTAGTCCAGTTGAAGTGGACTAGTCCAGTTCTTGCTGAACTCAGGAGTTCCACAAGAGGAAACCCATTAAATAAATTATAATAGTCTGCCCTATAATATACCACCAGGAATGACATAGATGTCTACTGATTGACTTGGAAATAGATTCACAATTATGAAGCAGGGAAAAAAGGAGCTCGTGAAACAGTACCCACAGTATGATGCAATTGTATTTTGAATATCATATATTTAAATATAGGAAAAATCTGGGTGATACACATATCTGATATTTATGAAATATTAAAAGACATACAAAAATATGTAACTACACTTACATAAAATAACAGTGGTTATTTGGGGATAGTGGGATCTTTGTTTGTTTGTTTATTTATTTATTTTGAGACAGAGCCTCACTCCTGCCAGGCTGGAGTGCAGTGGTGCAATCTTGGCTCACTGCAACCTCCACTTTCCACGTTACAAGCGATACTCCTGCCTCAGCCTCCCAAGTAGCTGGGATTACAGGTGCCTCCCACCACGTCCAGCTAATTTTTTGTATTTTTAGTAGAGATGGGGTTTCATCATGTTGGCCAGGCTGGTCTCAAACTCCCGATCTCAAGTAAAGCACCCACCTCAGCCTCCCAAAGTGCTGGGATTACAGGTGGAAGCCATGTGCCTGGTCTCCCCACAGCTGTTACTGGTTTTCACTTTCCCCTCTGTGTTGGGGCTGTTAGGTTTTTCTCCTGAATCTCTTCATCTCCTTATAAGCTCCTTGTGCTGGAACCTCAGTACATCTGAAATTCCTACAGCCTTGACACCACTGGAGATCAAGACCAGCCTAACATGGTGAAACCCAGTCTCTACTAAAATACAAAAAATGAGCCAGGCGTGGTGGCGCACACCTGTAATCCCAGCTACTCGGGAGGCTAAGACAGAATTGCTTGAACCCAGGAGGCAGAGGTTGCAGTGAGCCAAGATCGCGCCACCGCACTCCAGCCTGGTGACAGAGCAAGACTCAGTCTCAAAAACAACAACAACAAAATGGCCAGGTGCAGTGGCTCATGCCTGTAATCCCAGCACTTTGGGAGGCTGAGGTGGGCGGATCACCAGGTCAGGAGGTCAAGACCATCCTGGCTAACATGGTGAAACCCCGTCTCTACTAAAAACACAAAAAATTAGCTGGGTGTGGTGGCGCATGCCTGTAATCCCAGCTACTCAGGAGTCTGAGGCAGGAGAATTGCTTGAACCCAGGAGGCGGAGGTTGCAGTGAGCCAAGATTGCGCCACTACACTCCAGCCTGGGCGACAGAGCAAGACTCCATCTCAAAAAACAAAACAAAACAAACAAAACAAATTAGCCAAACGTGGTGGTGTGCATCTGTAGTCCCAGCTACTCTTCAGGGTGAGGTGGAAGGATGGCTTGAGCCTAGGCGTTGGAGGCTGTAGTGAGCCGTGATCCAGCTGATCCTTGGGAAGATGCCTCCTCACCCTGTAAAGAGTTGGGCCCACTAGGATGTGCCATTCCCAACCACCTATCCCCGATCCCGGGAGGAGGAGGGGGCAGGAGGAGGAGAAGGAGCAGGGAGGAGGAGGAAGTAGTGGGGTTTCCATCCAGGATTCCCCCATCGTGTCCCCAGGAAGCAGAGCTGAGCCAGGCCTCCAGGAGAACAAGAACAATGCTCTCCTGCACAGACGGACCCTGAAGACGACCTTGCCCTGCTCCATGTGACACCCAGATTGGAAATTCTTGTGGAGAAAACATAGAGAGCATGTTCCTGGCAGCTGACTAATGGGATTCATGGACCCAATTCATTCTTTGAAAGTTTGGATCTGAGGTTTGCTCACACTTCTGGGGCCACCTAACAAGTGGTTGCTACTAGCCCCCAAATCTGGCACACCAGAGGGCTGGAATCAGGGGAGACTATGAAAATACTCTTTGGATCTAACACAGATTGCAAAAGGTGGACTTGGACATGGACTGTTCCTGTTCAAGATTATCACAGGCCTTGCTTCTCCATACAGGCGAGTTTTTATAAACCACACATATCGAATAGAAAAATAAGCCCTACTATTTAAAACATAATTGCTGACAGCTGCTTCTGCTCACAAACAGTGATATAATTTCTCACTAGAGAAGTTTTTTTTTGTTTAGCAAAATTCAATTTAATTAGGTGCTTGGGCAAGAACCCCTCCCTTTGCCCCCCACCCCCACCAGGGGGATAGTTGAGAAAGTGACCAGAAAACAGAGAGCTAAACTCTGATAGGAAATAAATAGAAACTTTTTGGTTCAGAAAAGGGAAGAGCGTTTTAAAAATCAGTGAAATGGAGGCTGGGCATGGTGGCTTATGCCTATAATCCAAGCACTTAGGGAGGCCAAGGTGGGAAGATCGTTTGAGGCCAGAAGTTCAAGACCAACCTGGGCAACATAGCAAGACCACGTCTCTACAAAAGTTAAAAAAATTAGCCAGGTGTGTGGTGGTGGGCATCTATAGTCCCAGCTGCTCAAGAGTCTGAGGTGGGAGGATTGCTTGAACCCAGGAGTTAGAGGCTGCAGTGAGCTGTGATCCCACTACTGTTCTCCCACCAGGGCAGCAGAGTGAGACTCTATAAAAAAGAAAAAATTAAAAGTCAGTGACACAGTGGCAGGTGTTGAAGTTATGGAGAAACAGGGCCAGAAATGTTCCCCCATCTGAGATGGCTTAAGGACTACTAACACAGTTTTTACATATTCAGTGGGGTTTTGTGTATGTTTGTTTTTATCAGTTGAGACTCCATACCCCTCGATTACCCCATTCTGAAGAGCATTGTTCAAGTGAAAGATTGAAGTACCAATGGTTTAGGAATTGTGCTCTGGGTCAGACTGCCCAGTGAGATCCAGCTGTGCCACTTGGGGGCTCTATCACTTTGAATAGTAAGTTCTCTGACTTCTGGAAGCTTCAGTTCCTTCACCTGGAAAATGAGAATAGTGTTTGTGAAAATGAAATGAGATCAGCTGTATAAGGTACTTAGTACAGTGCTTGACTCATAGTAACTGCTTAGTAAATGTCAGTGGGGATGAAGGTGAAGAAGAAATGATAATAACAATAATGAAATAGCTACAGCTGTGTTCTATAGTTTCATCAGCTAGTATTTAATAACAACTGGAGAAACCATAGAAAAGAAGAGCTAGCTGAACACTGGACTTGGATGAATTAGTGCAGTGGTTCTCAAAGTGAAGCCCCTGGACCAGCAGCATCAGCATCACCTGAGAGCTGGTTAGAAATGCAGGTTCTGGGAGTTTGAGACCAGCCTGGGAACATGGTGAAACTCCATCTCTACTAAAAATACAAAAATTAACCAGATGCGGTAGTGCATGTCTGTGGTCCCAGCTACTTGGGAGGCTGGGGCAGGAGGATTACTTGAGATCATGCCACTGCACTTCAACCTTGGTGACAGTGTGAGACCATGTCAAAAAAAAAAAAAAAAAAAAAAGGAAATGCAGATTCTAAGCCCCCACCTCAGATCCACTGAGTCGGAAACTCTGAGTGTGGGTTCAGTAATTGGTATTCTGCTCACAAACAGTGATGTAATTTCTCACTAGAGAAGATTTGTTCTCACTAGAGAACAAGCTTTCCAGGTATTTCTGATGCACACGTAAATTTTGAGAACCACTAAATTAATGAATGCTGTTTTAATGCCTTGCAAAGAAGGGGCCTCACTGTCTGTGGGTTCATTTTTTTTTCATACTTGTTCAAATGTGAATAGTACAATCATTGCAATTTCATTGCATGTGGTTATAATTCAATATATGGTGGTGGTGTTAAATTTTATTCAGGTAAACAAAAATAGTACTTTAGTTTTCTAAAACTGATTTCGTCTTCCTCTGGAGTCCCCGGGGAAAGTCTCAGTTTACTTCATCCATCCAAAGTTCAAACTTCTATGGAGCTGTTGTTCCTCCTCCTACACCTCTATCCTAAGAAGGCATTTGAGCACAAGGAAGAGCTGAGGTAGCCTCGTGGCGGTAGGGGAGAGGTCTTTGCACATGCTCAGTGGCCTCCCACATTGGGTACTGCTCGCTAGGTTCACAGACCTGGCTCTGTTCTGAGGCTGTGGTCTCTGGCTTCTCTCACGTGGTCTCTTGGTGCCTTGGGCTGGTACCTGCTGCTGAAGCTGTGGTCCCCGTCACAGCTTTCCCCACTGCAGCCTTCTCATCTGAATCCCACTGCCTACACCTTCTTGGATTCTAGTGACTTGGACAGCAGATGAGAGCCAAGAATGCTTCAAGCCAGGAAGGAAGAAAGAGGAGGAATGCCTTTTGTAAGAAAGAACAAAACACCAATTTATCCCATAGCCTTTCACTGTACTTTCTTCCCTCCCTCCCTCCTTTCTTTTCTTTTTTCTTTAATGAAATGCTAAAAGGGAAGACATATGTCTTGGAAATTGAGATTTAATGAAAACAGGGAACACTTTGGGAGGTCCTGGTTGCTATAATTGCTTAAATATTCAATTGAAGATTCTTCCCAAGAACGCAAGGTCTAGGTTATAGGACAAGACACATCAGGAATTAAATTTCTTTTACTTTAGATAGAATAAAATTAAAAGTCTCAGTAAATTTGGGTTTAATATAAAACCAGACTTTTTCTAATTATTGCAGGCCACAGTCTCTTTCTCTTCACTTCCTTCTAGAATATATACTATATTGAAAATGTCCACTTATTTAGCACTCTCATAGGCAGTGAAGGGTTATTCTTTAGTATTCATCGTAGTCTTACTTGTGCTCCACCTCAGTTGTAAGTCGCTCAAGGACAAAGATTATAACATTCATAGTTGATAAGGACTTGGGAAGCTCCTGTGCAGCAGGTGTATTAGGTAGGATGGACTAGGTTATGCTACAGTCACAAATGACCTCTACATCCCTATGGCTTAACATAACAACTGTTCTTTTCTTTGCCTGCTAATTCTACATGTCCATTGGAGTCACCAGGCAACCTCTGCTCCACATAGACTCTCAGGATCCAGATAAACAGAGGCTCCAATAGGACTTGTGCTCCACACTCTCCCCCAGTAGAGCAAGAGGAATGTGGCCAATTGTACACTGTCTCTTAAAACTTCTGCTCAGAAGTGACACATCGTTTCTGCTCACATTTCATGGGCCAAAGCAAGTCACATAGTCATACCTAACTTTAAATTGGAAAGGTACAATTCCATCATGTACCCAGAAGGAGAGCCAAAAATATTGGGGAACGGTACTAATCATTACACCAGGCACTGTGTTGAGCATTCGATCCATGTCTTTGCCTTTACAACTCCATGAGGGAGGAACTATATTAGTCTCGTTTTTTTTTTAAATAGTATAGGAAACCAAGGTCACACATTTTGTAAATGGTAGAACAGGATGGGAGACTAGATCCGTTTGGTTCCAGTATCTGCACTCAAACCAAAAGACTATACTGCTCTTCGAGAACAGTGAGTTTTCTTTCATTGAGTTCACAGACTATTGAGGCACAGTGTTTAAATGTTTTATATGCTTGGTCTCATTTAATCCTCACAGCAACATGGTGAGCTGGATCCAATTATTAGCCCCTGCTAAGGGGATCCAAAGCTTAGCAAAGTTATGATCTCACAAGGAAACCTGGCCCTTATCTAACTCCAATGACTATTACCTTAATCTACATTATACGGCAGTGTTTCTCAGAGTGAATGTTCTTCATGAGAAGCCTTTGGGGTACGCATTCAAATGCCAGCTCCTGGAGCCTATACTGAATCAGCTTTCTGGGGAGGGTTAGGAATGACAGCTGTGATGCTCACTAGAGTTTGATATTTATGATCCCGTTGTCAGTCTCAGCCCTGGTGGTCCCACTGCCCTAGCATAACCCCCTGCTCCTGGTGGCCACTCAGCAAATCAAAAACAAATAAAACCTCAGCCCATACCAGACCAGAAAAAGGTGATTATTTCTTCACCATTCTGCCAACATTGACAGGAAAAGGTAAAGAAGTTAATACATTCAGCATCAGGTTCCTGGACAAAAATCCCTGCCATCAACAGTTTTTAAAGACTTAAGGCAGTGAGGGTGGAGGAAAAATCAAAATTATTTCTCGCTGAAATTAACTCCACATTTAAGTCATAATTACAGAACTTGCTAGTGACCTGAAGCAAAATCCAAAGATATTAAGATTCTGTGAGTGTAGACAGCAAGGCTCCTTCTCCCTCCATAGCCTGCGTGAAGGCAGCAGGACCCTGATGCTTTGAACACACAAAGGGCAGATCTGCTGTGTACAGCTATGTAGGCCGAGTGGTTCAACCTCACAGTGGGGACACCATTCCCACAGCCCACAATATACCTGCATGAGGAGAGGACACAGATGTGGGGCAAGGGGCCTGGTTTCTGAACCAGTCTTGAGTATATACCTTTCCAGATGTTGTGGCTTGGATGCATCTTAACCTTTCTGAACCTTTAAAATGCCATTATTTTGCAAGATGCATTACATGGGGATTTTACACGTTATCACGTTATCACAGTTAATAAATACTTATATGCCCCAGGTCCTATTCTAAGTGCCTTAAATAATCTAAATTTCACAATAACCCTGTAAGGTAGGTACTAGTTTTATCCTCATTTTACAGAAGAGGAAATAGGCACAGAGAGGTTAAGTGACTTGTGCAAGGCCACCCAGCATACATTGTAGGGATAGGGTGTAAGCACAGGTAGTCTAGGTATCTAGCTCAATTATTTTCTTTTCCTTTTTTTTTTTTTTTTTTTTTTGCCCTTATATGCTATTGACTCTATTCTATGGGACCTGAAGGCGGCAGCTATAAAAATGGAATATCTGGAATGAACTAGTTCAACTTACCCAGGGCTGGCCGGATCACACCCAGCAGAGGTGCTCAGTTCTGGGTGCTCTGCTTTAAAGGGGGTGTAGACAAGTTGGAGACTATCTAGAGGAAGCTGGTTAGTTGGGAAGGGGGCTGGAGCCTTGTCATCAGTAATCCTCATGCTTACCAAATGCCTGACAGAAATGCTTTACCTGCCTAGCTTGTTTCATTTAAGCCTTTATAACATCCTCATGGAGTAAATCCTAAAATTATTGCCATTTGATAAAGAAAGAAGCTGAGGCATGGAGCAGTTAAATGATCTGCCTCCACACAGCTAATAAGCATCAGGACCAGAGTGCAAACCCTGCAGTAGACTGGTTTAAATCCAGTCTACTTTAAACCAGCGTTTCACACACATCACTGAGGGGTTCTGTTAGAACGTAGTCTCCGATTCAGTAGATCCAGGGTGGGGCTGAGACTCTGCACTTCTTAACAGCTCCTAGGTGATGCTGCAGAACCACAGACCACACTGAGCAGTGAGACTTCCAGTCACTCTGCTTCACTACCCATAACGTGAGCAGTGATGGGAGGAACCAAGGGTTTTCACCTCAAGGCAGCTCAGTAGGGTGGAGTTGAAGAACGTCATGGCTGTCCTCAAATATTTAAAGGGCCTCCATGTAGAAAACAAATCAGACTTGACTTATAGAACCCCCAGGGACAGAATGACATGGATATATCTTTCTTTCCAGCCCCGACCTTTCCCTTGAGCTTCAGACTTCTATATCTAACTGCCTGCAGGACTAGCCCACTTGGCGTGTCCATCAGCAGCGCAAACTCCACATGTGCAGAAGCACTCATTGCCTTTCCCCCTATTTTCCATCTCACAGAAGCTGGAACCATTCTAGATCACACTTGGTCATCCCTACATCCAATCAGTCATGAAGACCTGTCCGCTTGACCTCTTATTTCTGGGTGCATCTTCTTTCTTTGCCTCTCTTGTGTTAGTTCAATCTTTTAGCATTTTTTAAACCTGGATTACTATTATAATTTTCACACCAGACTGCAATCTCATTTCCTTCTCCACACTTTGGCGGCCAGAATGATCTTTCTGAGGACCACAGCATCACAGAGCCCCTTGGTTCCATACCCAGTCATGGCTCTCACTGTCTTCAGGGTAAAACCCACGCTCCTTAGAATGACCACTCCTCCCCGGAGCTTGGTCTCTGTGGGTTTTCCTATACTCATTTCCTTTCCATCTTGCACACTAAGCTCAATAATTCCCAAGCATTTAGTGTTTTCCTCAACACCTTCCTTAGTTTCCTGCCTCTGGGTCTCAACCAGGCTGGGCCACCTGCTGGGAAGATGTTTGCCTGCCTTTCTCACCCACAACTCATGGAGGGATTTCTCCTCTCGGAAGCCCTTACTGCCCCTCCTCTGGGTTCCCAAGGATGTACATTTTAACATAGCCTAACTATAGTGTATTTAATGTATTAAACACTAATGTGTTAAATATGTTTGTCTCTCTTTTGAAAACATGTATCAACCAGCTGTTTGTTGTTGTTGTTGTTTGTTTTACAGAAAGTCTCACTCTGTCACCCAGGCTGGAGTGCAGTGGCACGATCTTGGCTCACTTTAACCTCTGCCTCCCGGGTTCAAGCGATTCTTGTGCCTCAGCCTCCCGAGTAGCACACATGTGCACCACCACATCGGGCTACCAACCAGCTGTTTTATTCAGAGGTGTGTCCCCACCATCTTATTACACAAATATTTGTTAATGTAAAATTGCTAATTTAAAAAGAAGCTTAGGCTTATCTCTGACTCCCCTTTCATTTTCGCATGCACATCTAATCCAATACGTGCTGCTGGTTCTGCCTTTAAAATAGATCCAGAATCCAACCACTTCGCACCCATTTACCCATTTTCTGCCTGGACAACAATTACAGGTCTCCCTACCCGCTCTGTTCCCCACCCTCCTTCTGTTCTCACACAGCAGCCAGCGTGATGCTTTGAAAACATCAATCGGCTCCTGTCACCCCAGTGGCAAAATACTCCAATGGTTCCCCATAATACTTGGAATAAAATCTAAAGTTCTTAACATGGCCCTCTAGGGGGCGTCAAGGATGGAGTCCGGAAGCTGGCAAATCTGAGAAACAGTGTGAAGGCCACGATGGCTGGAGAATGGTGGAGACGGGTGAGAAAGGAAGGAAAATGAAGTCAGGGAAGAATGAAAAAGCCGCCCCTCTATCCAAAATGTTCTTTTCCCCAGATATTCACAAGGTGCCCTCTCTTGCTCAGTCAGATCTCTACTCAAAGTCATCTCCCTAGGGTGGCATTCCCTGACCACACATGTTAAAATCATGCTCTCATCAATCCTCTTGCTGTAGCCAGATGCAGTGAGGCATGGCGGTAGTCCCAGCTGCTCAGGAGGCTGAAGCAGGAGGATTGCTTGATCCCAGGAATTCAAAGCTGTAGTGTGCCATGATCATGCTTGTGAATAGCCACTGCACTTCAGCCTGGGCAACATAATGTGACTAACCTCTATTAAAAAAAAGTAAAAAGTAAAAAAAATTAAATCATCTCACCTTGTTTTCTTCATAGTAGTTAGTACTACGTCTTTAAACTATATAGTTTTTAAAATATTGTGTATCTTCCCTTTTGGAATCTAAGCTCCTTGGGCATAAGCACTTGATTTATCTTGTATTCAGTTGTATCCAGGGCCTAGAACAATGGCTCATAGTAGGCATTCGATGAAGACTTCATGAATCTTTCATGAGCAAGACTAGTGAGTGGAAGCTCCAGGGAGACACTTTTCAGTTCATTAGGAGGAAAGACTTTCTGTCAGTGAAGCCTGAAGATGGAAAGAACTGGCTCTGGATGGGATAAATCCCCTGTCATGGAGAGGTTTAATTCACAGAAAGGCTGGACAACAACCATCTCATGGGTGTGCATATGGGTTTAGAGCAGCTGGGGGCTGGGTCAGATGGGCTATGGTTCCCCTTAAGGCTTCAGCTGTATTCATTTTCATATACTGCCTGTGATCCTCAGGAATCCCTGGTGGGAAGCCTTGAGTTTGGCTGAAGGAGCCTGGATGCCAAAAAACGTCACAGTTAAGTGTTTTTCAATACAAAATGTATTTTTTCAGTTTTTCAAGGAAATAGTTGATCATTCAAAAAAATTTGGAAAGGAGAAGGAAGAAATGCACACATGTACACACACACACAATCCTATCAGAGACTCACTGTTATTTTGGGACATATTATTCCTGTCTTTTAATGGATTTTCCCATTTTATATTGCTGTATTATAGTTGTATATTAATTATTTATTGTTGCATAACAAATCACACCAAAATTTGGTGCCTGAAAGTGGCAATACACACATCTCTTACCTGTGAATCATCAATTCAGAAGCAGCCAACTGGGACCCCTGGCTCCAGCTAGTTTCTGTAGCTGTGGTCAGGCTGGGGCTGTGGCCAGCTCTGGGTTCCTCTCAAAGGCTTCTGCATTCACAAGTCTGGTGCCTGGGTTTGGGTATTCCTAGGGCATCTTTCTCTCTTTGTGTAGTCTGGCCATGTGATCTTTCAGCCTGGGCTTCAAGGGGGACATGATGGGCTCTACATGGTGGCTCAGGACTCCAAAGCTATCTTAAGATAAAGAGCCAGGCAGGAGTCTTTTATGAATTCGCCTTGGAAGTCAGTAGCAAGGGTGGGAGACAGTCCTTTACTTGAACTCACTTCACTGACTTTACTGCTGTCAATTTCACTTAGCTTAACACATATGAATTGAGTGACCATTAAGGGCAGGGTATCATGCCATGTGCTGGAGATTTAAAGATGAATAAGACATGCTTCCTCCCTTCAATTTATTTTTAATTTGGGGGGTGCACCCACAAGCCATTGTTTCCTTTAGGTTGCACACTGATTACTTCAGTAATTGATATAACATATATTGGGCACTTCAAACCCTGGTTCTACCACTTCCTAACAGGTTTAAATGAATTAACCCATGTAAAACTTAGCCCAGTACCTGGCTTATGGTAAGGGCTCAATGAGTGTCAGCTTTGCTGGTTAACTGCCTGTTTGCCCTCAGATCAATCCTGGACCTTCCCTTGCTCTGCTCTGTATTTCAGGAAACTACATTCCCTGGGCTCCCTGTAACTCTCAGGAAGGGTCAACCATTTGGAGGAAGACCAGTGGAAGACCAGAAGACAGAATTTGGAGAGAGGCAGAATATTCTCCCCCTTCTCTCTGCATCCTGTGGCATCTCCTCCATGGCTCCAGCTCAGATCCTGATGTGGTTTCAGCTCCCACAGGGCAGCTTCCTGCTTTTCCTCCAGCCCTAGGAACTGTGTCCCACTACTTCTAATCTCAAGGCTGCCTTATGAGCATCAGTTTGCTTTCTCATCTCTATTGTCTCTTGAATCAGTTATTTCCTGTATTAAATTTCCCTAGATTAAAACACCTAAAGTGGTTCATATTTCTTGTTGAAAGAGTTAGCTTCAGGCTGGGCACGCCTGTAATCCCAGCACTTTGGGAGGCCAAGGTAGGTGGATCACTTGAGCTCAGAAGTTCGAGACTAGCCTGGGCAACAAAGTGAGACGCCCCATATGTATAAAAAATAAAAAATCAGCCAGGAATAGTGGTGAAGTCCTGTAGTCCCAGCTACTCAGGAGGCTGAGGTGAGAGGATTGCTTGAGCCCAGGAGATTGAGGCTGCAGTAATCTGTGATCACACCACTGTGCTTCAGCCTGGGCAACAGAGATAGACCTTGTCCCCCTCAAAACAATTAGCTGCTAATATTAGTATTAGTATCTCATTTAACTGTATAACAGCTCTATCAGGTGGGTGCCCTTATTATTGTCCTTTTGTAGATGGGGAAACTGAGCAGAGGAAGATTAAGTAACTTGTCTCAAATCGCAAAGTGGTGGAGCCAGAATATGAACCCAAATCTGTCTTCAGTCTAGTTCCTGATGTGCACAATCAGGTAAAATAGCTATCTACTTACTTGCTGAGCTTTTAGAAGCCTCTTTTTACTCTTTAAGGCACTACCAAAGTTGGGGAGAGGTGTCTCTTGATATCCAGCGGTTTTCTCTTTCTGGGAGTCTGTCCAGGCCATTTTCTCATAAAGCTCTTGTGAAAACTCATGAATGAATAAAATACATGTGGTTCATTTCTGCGTTGCTCTGTTTTGGTGATTTATTGACAATTTAGAGGCTTTACTGTCTAATGAATGGGCAGATCATGGGTAGTTGATTAAGAGCGGGGCTAGTGGTCACGTCTATAAAACGCTGAGTATGGGCCCTGGGAAGAAAGAAATGCAACCTCACATGGTAAGATTGTTTCGCTGGTGTAGCCAGAGTCAATTGCTGATACCTTTTTCTAAAAAGCCATCCATACGAGTCCAAGAAATGCCCGTGTCATTCAAAAGGTACTCAAAATTGAGAACAGCTGCCTTTGAGTGGGACAAAACATGAAGGAAAGCTTTACAAAGTGGAAAATTACTATGGTTCCCCTGAGCCTGGTGTGAGGAATGAAACATCAGATTAATCTCACACACAAAGTAAGAAGTATATTAACAATTACTGTCATTCCAGAAAGATATTAAACATGAGCATTGATGAAAGATTACATTGGTTCAGAGAACTGGGGCTTTTTCCTCACAACAGAGATCATTATTATTGGCAAGAAGATACTTTACCCTTTTAATCACAAATCCACTCTCAGGTTTTGCCAGTTAGGCAAGGACTAAATTTGAGGTGAGCTCCCTTTCCGCGCTACCTACAGAGGGGTCCATATGGCGTTGTTCTGGATTTCCGTCCTAATTTAAAGGGAAACTTTCACAACGTCCAGAGACCTTGATGTCCTGCAAATGAAGGAGGAGGATGTCCTTAAGTTCCTTGCAGCAGGAACCCACTTAGGTGGCACCAATCTTGACTTCCAGATGGAACAGTACATCTTTAAAAGAAAAGTGATGGCATCTACATCATAAATCTGAAGAGGACCTGGGAGAAGCTTCTGCTGGCAGCTCGTGCCATTGTTGCCATTGAAAACCCTGCTGATGTCAGTGTTATATCCTCCAGGAATACTGGCCAGAGGGCTGTGCTGAAGTTTGCTGCTGCCACTGGAGCCACTCCAATTGCTGGCTGCTTCACTCCTGGAACCTTCACTAACCAGATCCAGGCAGCCTTCCGGGAGCCATGGCTTCTTGTGGTTACTGACCCCAGGGCTGACCACCAGCCTCTCACGGAGGCATCTTATGTTAACCTACCTACCATTGCTCTGTGTAACACAGATTCTCCTCTGCGCTATGTGGACATTGCCATCCCATGCAACAACAAACTCAGTGGGTTTGATGTGGTGGATGCTGGCTCGGAAAGTTCTGCGCATCCGTAGCACCATTTCCCATGAACACCCATGGGAGGTCATGCCTGATCTCTACTTCTGCAGAGATCCTGAAGAGATTGAAAAAGAAAAGCAGGCTGCTGCTGAAAAGGCAGTGACCAAGGAGAAATTTCAGGGTGAATGGACTGCTCCAGCTCCTGAGTTCACTGCTACTCAGCCTGAGGTTGCAGACTGGTCTGAAGGTGGGCAGGTGCCCTCTGCGTCTATTCAGCAGTTCCCTACTGAAGACTGGAGTGCTCAGCCTGCCACGGAAGACTGGTCTGCAGCTCCCACTGCTCAGGCCACTGAATGTGTAGGAGCTACCACTGAATGGTCTTAAGCTGTTCTTGCACGGGTTCTTAAGCAACATGGAAAATGGTTGATGAAAATAAACATCAGTTTCTAAAAAAAAAAAAATTTTGAGGTGAGCTAATCATTGAGGACTTCCCTGGAGCCTGGGTAACCTTGGCAAGTCTGGTTGAGCTGGAAATGTAACAGGCTTACTACTTTTTGCTTTTGTGTGATTCCATCTTCCTATCCTCCAGCTGTGAAAATCATCTCTGTCCAGCACCTCGGGTTATTTGAAGATTGGTTACATCCTCCCCACTTCGGTATTTCTACTGTAAACAATACTAGAATGAAGTCTTTAATGAGGACTTTTGAAATGGGATCCAGTTTCAATGGGATGCCTGAGAGTGTGAGGGGAAAGACACCACATCCCCTGCACCTTATACCCCTGTCCCCTGCCCCAGGAAACAAGTCTTTTCCTGTTTCTCCATTCAAAGCATCCTCCTTCCACAGTTAGCATTGAAGTTGATAGGGCTCAAAGCCACATCTAGGCAATAAGGTTAGACAAACCATTCTTCAGCTTTAACTCCTTAGCATTTTCCCCCCGACTCATTTCCTGATTCATGAGTGCAAGACACCATAAGCAATTAATTTTCATTTTATTTGGAGAGAGCTCACCTGATAGGTCTGATGAATCCTTTTCTGTGGGAATTCCCAAGGACCAAAGCAAAACCAGTTCAAACCCAAGATGAGTCTCATTAAATCCCAAGCTCACCAAGCTCGAATCATGAGACCAGGCGTGGCTTGCAAGCCCATGCTTGAACGAGGTATTAGAGGCAGGCACACGGTGCTGACCTTTCGGATTCGCTGCTTCCTTATCGATAATGCAAACAGCAGCCCTCAGAGTTTAGAGCGGGCACAAAGCAGAAAAATCCTAGGGATCAGGATACATCCTTACTGTGGTTCCAGAGAATACATATGGAGAAGGGCCAGCATGGGATCCAGAGAGCAGGTGGCAGCCAGGCCCTCGCCTTGGGCCCTTGGTGCCCAGGCCAACCCTGACGCTGGCTAAAGGATAGTGACTGAAGAACAAAAAGAAATGGTTTAGCTGGGTGGTTGTCCACCCACCCAGCTAAAGCTCAATTATTGGCCTGTTTGCACATTTTACAGTATCTGTAATTTCACAGTAACTGATATGATAAAAACCATATCAGTTTTTAGAACCTGGCAAAGAACTTTTCCAACTTTTGATCAGCAAACTCAGAAGAGAAGGGTCTCCAGGCTTCCTGTCTCATTGCCCTCAGCAAGCGGAGTTCCTGAGCCAGTGCAAGGACAAGACTTTGCTCTACCTGTCAGCAATTATTAATAACTGCAACTCCTCCACGCAAGCAATTGATTCAGAATGAACTAGAATTTTCTAGTCTTAACTCCAAACACCCAGGAAATGGAGTCCAGCTGGCTCAGTCTGAGTCACATACTCACAATTGGCCCAACCATCTTTGGGTAACGTGACTTGGGCCTCATAGAACATACATGGCTACCTGGGGCCAATCCCTGGGTGAGGGGACAGACTAGGGTCCTTGTAAGCTGCCAGAACCTATAAGTAGTGTGTCTTACAGTTGTCTTGCAGAGAAAGAAGACCTGGGTAGTGATTCCTATTTTTCCTAGAATCGAATGTCCCTATTGCACTACGCACTCCTTCTTTAAATTCTCCACTTTCTGGCTTAATTGTGCTTTCAGAATTTGGGACATGTACTGTTAGACAGACACAATGCTAAGGATCCCAGATCCTAGTTTTTGAATTTTGCAACATGGCGGCACATTTTTCTGTAACTGTCTCTAGGCTCGGCATTAGCTAGATCCACCAAGATGATGGCCAAGTTAGATAAATCACCAGACTGTAACGCATAGTTACCAAGATATGCCAGGCATTTTCAACCTTTCATCCTTTATTCTTGTTGTCTTCTCAGCCTGGAATAGCCTTAAATAATCCAGCTACTGAAATGCTGTTCATTATCCTTAAGGCACAGTTCATATGCCAATTCGTCCCTTAAGTCTCCCTTAATCCTTCCAAGTTTTGAGTTGCCCGATTTAGCCAACAAAATAAAGAATGCCCAGTTAAATTTGAATTTCAGATGCACAATGAATAATCTTTTCTATAAGTATGTCCTAAATATTTCATAGAGCATACTTATACTGAAAAATTACCTGTTACTTATAAAATTTAACTGGATGTCCCACATTTTAATCTGGTAATCCTACCCTAGTTGGGTTTAAGTATAACCTCTTCTTGCTCCTGACATTTTGTCTGCACTTTATGTTTCACATTTATTTTATTTAGCCGTGGAGTTCCTTTCTCACTAAATTGTAAGATACCTGAATGCAGAATTGTTCCTTATTTATCTTTATATTTTTATATTATCTTTTTATCTCCTCCACATCATCTAGGAGAATGTCCTATACACAGTAGGAATTAATAACTATTCTAGTTAGTGAATGAAAATTTCATTAAACCTAAGCCTTTGGCTGTCACATATATGAGATGTATGTTTGCAACCAAAGTCCAAACTCTACTCCCAAATAATAGTAATCCATGCCTTTTATTTGAACAGTTAAATGCCAGCCACTGTACTAAGGGCTTTATATCCAATCTAAAAAAGTAAACCATACTACTATCTTATGAGTAGATAGGATAATCCCATTTCATAGATGAAAACAGATGAGGATTCAGAGGTTGCGATAATATGCCCAAAGTCACAAAGCTAAGAATTGTCAGAGTCAGGATTCGAACTTTAGATATGCCTATCTCCAAAGCCAATAAGTTAACCTTATCTACTCTCACACCAAAGAAAGACTGGGTGGGTCTCTGTTTTTGCTAGAATATTGGTTCAGCTGGTTTTATTTTTTATAGTGACCAAAATTTTAGTGGCTTCAATGGATAGAAGTTCATTTCTCTCTTATGTACTAATATAAATCAGTTGACAGTCCAGCAGGGGAGGCGGGTCTGCTCCCCAAGGTCTCTCAGACACCTGGGTCCTTCTATCCTGCGGTTTCAAAATCTCCATGGCTGCTGCCCTTCCTGCAGAATCGATGCAGTTCACCCCATCTACATTCCCATCTGTGGGATTGGAAAAGTAGAAAATGAAAGGCAAGCAACTTCCTTTTAAGAATATGGTCCTGCCTTTGTTCACACCTCCCTTCCACTCACATCCATTGGCCCTAAGATAGGCACAGAACCACACCTCACTGCATGGAAAGTGGAAAGCGTAGTCTTCAGGTGGTTGTCCTTACACCCAGCTAAAGCTTAAGGGTCCCTTACTTAAAGGAAGAAGGAGAGAATGGGTGTTGGGTGCGTCCAGCAATCTCTGTGACAGTCATCAGAGTAAAGGAGGCAGGGCAGATGTTATGAGTGGGAGAAGATAAATTCAGGGAGCAGAGGAGTCAGGGAGGTGAGAGCATGGAGACAGCAAGAGGACAGTGGTAGACACATGGCTGAGTTATGGGCTGTGCCAGATCTCCCTGTTCCCAGAGGTCTGCTGTGAAGGTGGGTGCAGTGGGCATCTGCCATCCTTTCTGGTCACCCGATACCCTGACCACACTTCCTGTGTCGGAGAGATTTCTCACTAAATTAACCAATTCACCCCTTAATAAATGAACTTGCCCATCCCCACCTAGATAGAAGCCAGAAACTTGAGTTTTTGAGCCTCCTTGGTAGCCAGGACACAGTCAAGAGGCTGTATCTGCTCTACATAATGAACTAGAAACCAGTGAACCAGAAAAGCAGCTTCTGGGTAGAATCCATTCTAATGAAAATGGTGGCAAACACCTCCATTTATAAGAGGCAGTAGGAACAGAGGTTCCAGTGGTAGCAGGGCTCAGTGTTGGTGGTGTAAACTGAAGAAGCTATGCCCAAGGATGGCATCTGTAGGGCTATGGTAGATTGAATAACTGTCTCCACTCTTCATTTTCTCCCTGTATTAGAATCCAAGCTTTTAACCATGTGACTCTGCAGTGCCTCCCGTGGCAGAAGACAGAGTCTACATTCTGGACCGTTGACTGAGGGCCTGGTTGTGTGACTTGTTTTGAGCCGTGGACAGTAGACGAAAGGGACAGCATCTCAGAGAGGCCTTAAGAAGCATGGTGAGTTTCCATCAGCCCACTTGAGCCTCCTTCCTCACCATGAGAAGACTATGTTCCATATAACCATTGCTCCTTCTATCTGGGTCTTAGAAGGAAGAAACCTGAAACAGACCTGAAACGGACCTGAACTCTAAACCAAACTCCAGTTTGCTCAGCTGAGCCCAGCAGAGATTAGCCAAGCCATAACAGATCCATGAACAGAGAATAAAATGCTCGTTGTTGAGACTGGAGAATAATTTGCTATGTGGCACTACTGCCAAAGAAACCTGACTAATACCATTTCCTACTGGCATGTTTCTGAGGTATATTTGGGCAGGGCTGATGTTCAGCGAGTATGTTCCAGAACAGTTGCAGAGGTTATCTACCACCTGCCACTCCTCTGATTACTTAGAGCCTGTGTCGTGAAGTTGTCAAATATTTGACAGTTGTCCTTAGGTTTGGTTGTTTCTGGCAATGTGGCTACCATATCTGATTCTCTAGCCTTTCTGGAGATTCTGTGATATACCTGATATCCTTGAATAAATTAACTTTCTGCATATATTAGGGGTAACTCATGTTTTGGTTTGCAACTTGAAACCCTGGCTAAGAGAGGGTCACCAGGGATGGGAGAGTATCAAAATCAAGGCCACATAAGGTATCTCTCACCTCCCTCAGTGATCACAGGACATTTCCAGTTTGCTTCATGGAAGCATTTCAGCATTTGCTAGCTTTGGACTTTGGGTAAAGTGTCAACAACCTAAGAACTCTGATTCTAGATTTTACAAATTTGGCACTGGTACTTAAGATTCTTCTCCTTGGTACTGCCGGGGCAGATTATTTTTTCTTTCAGGCCACTGGAAAGAAGACTTGGCTGTGACCCAAGAGACCTGGGCTCCAATCCCAACTGTGCCAGCAAGCTGCAAGACCTTGAGAAAGGGTGTTCCTTTTTTGGGTCTTAGTTTTCCTGTATCCAGAATCCCAAGACAATAGCATCTGCTTTCCTTTTTATGATGGTGGCCAGGAAAAAAAGACATCATGGGAACATGTCATGGAAAGTTGCAAGATCTAAGTAAATGCAAAGTGTATGGTGTGCATCTATGTTGAATATGTAGGGTGGTGTTAAGTATGTACAAATGTATACATATGCACACATGCAGTCAAGAAGGAAATGTGCAAACTTTTTTTTGCAGTTTTTCTCAGGGCTATGAGGTTACAGTTGATTTAAATATTCTTAAATGCCCCTGCATTTTCGACATCTTTTATAATGATCATGCATTACTTATTTAATAAAATGACTATTTTTAAAAGAATAGAGATGCAATAATGTGCTATGTGAATGTAGGATATTTATTATAAGAAATTCTCTTGAAAGCATGACTCTTATCAAGTAGAAGTAAATATGAGGACAGGCAGGGAAAATGGAGAGATGAAATGGGAGGAAATGGTAGGAAGGAGGTACCCCCTTGTAGTCAGGGCACTAGACCCTTATAGAAAGAAAGATGAGGAGAGGGGTATGGCAGAGGGATCACCTTTCTACACCCAAGGAACCCCTCTGTAATGTGGCACTTTGAGTCATGGAATCATTCATCACTTGGTAAGGCCATGCCCACCAAATGCACGGGAAGTTGAGAAGAAACCTGACCTCCCCAGCATTAGCCTATAAGGTTATGTTGTTGCTTTCTCCCAGCACCAGGGCAATAAAGGATCTGGTTACATAGATCCTCAGGAAATCCTCAGGAAATAACCTGAGCACATGAGCCCGGTGAAAAGAGGCCAAGAATTTTCTCTGGGTCCTAGGTTTTTTGAGATGCCTGAAGCAACTGTCTTCCAAAAAGATTTTCCCACTGTAAATACAATGATTAAGAGGATGAAGGAAACTGAGGCTACAAGCTGAGAGTAAGCACAGAAGCCACAGGGTTTGGCTGGGCTGTTTACCACCTCATCCACATCCTTACTATTTGACCCCAGCAAGACTCTGACCCTGTCGAGAGAGAGAGAGAGACAGAGACACAAAGAGAAATGCATTCTCCTCTCTTCTCTTAATTCATGCTTCCTAAAAAGTTGCCAGATCCATTCCACAAACCTTTATGGAGCAACTAGTATGTTCCAGTCACAGCGCAAAGCTCATGAGTACAAGATAACGTCCCAAGATTAGTCTAAAGTGGCACACAGGTTCTCTAAGAAAGGTAGAGTTAATAATGATCATTGCTAATATTTTTGCAGGTTCACTATGTATCAGGCACATGCACTTTCCATGGGTTATCTCATTTAAGCCTCACACCAATACTATGAGGTAAGTGCTATTATTGTCCCTATTTTACAGATGGGAAAACTTCGGCTTGGGGACTTTAATTTGCTGAGGTCACACAGCTTACTAGCAAAGGAGAAAATGTATGAATCTAATGACCCGGCTCCAAGCCCACCTGCTTAGTTGCTCTGCAGTGCAGTGCAGAGGCAGGAAACAGAGGAGGGTAGTCCAGTCAGCCTGGGGAAGATCAGAGAAGGCTTCATGTGGGAGGTGACTATTGAGCTGGGTCTTGAAGCATAAGCAGGAGTTTGCTTGAGGACAAGGAGGCAGGAAGGGTATGACAGTAGGAGAGCAGAATATTCTGAGGCAAGGGGTGGAGAGACAGGTTGGACTCTTGTGGAAATACCACATACTCTATTACAGCTAGAAGGTAGGGGGCCGGCAGGGGTAGGCTATGAAGGGTGAGGAGCCTGTTGAGATCTTGGCTCAGCAACTCCCACATCTGGTGGCTTCCCCTCAGAACCAATCATGGACATGTGGATTTGTCAGCAGGCAGCAGGTGAGCCAGCAGGGGCCTCACAGACCTGATGCTCCCAGCCCAGCTGGGGTTCCTTTCCAAGGAGCTGAGTTGGGTCTTTTCCAGAATATTCCCTGGTGGACCTGAAGGCAGCCTGTCTGAGTGCCAGATACAGCAGCTGGGTTGGAATATGAGAGGAAAAAGTTATGGCCGGAAGAGAGGAGAAGTCTTTTACCTGAAATGCACAGTGGTCAGGACTGCAGGTTTTGCCCAAGAAACATGGATTTGAAGCCCAACTCTTGCATGTACCTACAGTATGATCTTCAATATGTCACTCACCTGCTCTGTTCCTCAAGTGTGTCTTCTGTAAATTTGAGAACCATCATAGGTATTTCTTAGGCTATTGGTGAAGGTTAAATGAAGCAATTCATATCCAGAACTTAATGCAATGCCTTGCACAGAGTAAACACTCAGTTAATAGTGATCTTGATTATAAGCAGTCATGGCTGTTCATTCAACATTCATTCAAAAAAGATTTATTGAGTGTTTTTTTAATGCCTGGCACTGGATTATGGCCATGAACAAGGAATACAAAGTTCTTGTCCTCCTGGAGTTTATATTTTAGGGAGGGAGACAGACAATAAGCAATTAATATTTGTAATAATTCCAGACAGTGGTGAGTGCTGTGCAGATAAGAGTAAAATGTGTGTGTGTGTGTGTGCATGCATGTGCACATGTGAAATTTAGATAAAATCATGAGATGAGGCTGTCTCTTGAGGAGGTGACGTTTGAGCAGAGATCTGAACCAAGAAGCTTATCTTATGCAAATATAGAGTAAGAATGATTCAGGCAGAGGACATAACAAATGTAAAGGCCAGGAGGCAAGGAATCGCTTAATATATTCAAGGAATTACCAGAAAGACAATGAGCTGGAAGTAGGAGAGTGATGGGAGTTTAGGGAGGGTAATAATGATGACAATAATAACTTCTATTGAGCACTTGTTTAGGGTTAGGTAATTCCCACTCACTCTCTTCACAGGCTCTACAAGGAAGGGGCGATCAAAGTTCCCATTTTACAACTGAGAAATTAAGACCCATCAAAGCAAAGGAGCTTGCCCAAGGTCACATAACCAATATGAGGCTTCAGAGCCAGGATCTGGGCCCAGGAAATGGCCCCAGAGCTCATTCATAATCACTGCCCTATTCTACCCTAACCGGAAAGACACTCAACTGTGTGTCCAGCTCTGTGCTTGGCAGAGGGAGGTGCAAGAGTGTGTGTGTGCGTACACGCACATGCATATTTGTGAGCGTGTGTGTGTGCAAGAACTGGGATCAGGGGAGGAAGAGAGTGAGCATTACAGATGTTTCTTTGCTCTTAGTTGTGGAAGGAAGACTGACACACAAGAAACCATGATTAATTCAACATGAAATATGATTAAGTGACAAGTTACATGGCCCTGACCCTAGTGCCTTGAGAACTTTCTAGAGAAGAGCAAATTGATAAAGGGACAAAAGGGAAGCAGGAGAGTTTAGTGATTAAAAGTAAGGACACCAGACCTAGACTCTAGGTCTCAAATCCCAGCTCTTCCACTTATCAGCAATGCGATTTGGGGCAAATTACTTAAGCCTGTCTGTGCCAGTTGGCTCATCTATAAAATGGGAATGATGACAGTACCTACCTCACAGGTTTGTTGAGGATTAAACAAACAAGTTGATGCACATAGAGCACTTAAAATAGTGCCTAGCAGAAAATAAGGAGTAAACACATGTTTGCCATGATCAAGATTTATTTTTTGCTATTTTGGTCCTAGATTTTAAAAAATGGCTTCACAGATATGACACACATGTTCAATAGCCTCTTTACTTATTAATGTATGCATTTATTCCTACTAACCCTCAATGTTGTAATTTCAATATAGGTGAACTCTATAGTGATGATATTAAAGATGATCCCTCCACAGCACCTGACACACTGGTGTTTTGGTTCCTTGAACTTCTTTCCTCTAACGACCTTCTCCTCTACCTTCTCTCAGTCACTCTGTCCCATGGCCACACCCTACAACTTCACCCCATCACTAATCTTGATTTCTTGTGTCCACCTGCTAAACACTGTGCTCTCAAGTACCCCAACTCCGACAATCTTTTGTCCTAACTGGGACCCCCAGTTGCTCAATCCTACCATGTCGCTATTCATGGCCAACCATTAAAATAACTGCCTTGTGAATTATCTCCAACTCCTTTGTCCCCCTCTGGCTTTACCATCCTCTCTTGGCAAAACAAAGCCCTGGTTAAATGCAGTCCTACCTACTCTATACTCAAACCTGTGCAGCTGAAAGTGGCTAGAGAAAAATCACACCACTTCCTGCTGGTGTTACTTTAAATTCCTGACCAGACTTCAATTCATATGGATTTCTCCGGTGAATCCACTCTCTCACTGTGTAGATAAGCTTCTGCTTCTATCTAAAGTCAATCCCTCTTCTCATTTGCCAGATCTTATCCCCTCTTGTCTACCAAAGGGTATCCCCTCAGCAATTCTCTCCTCTCTCTCCTGGAATTTTTCCTCTACAAGATCATTGACAGCAGCAAACAAACCTGTTTTTTTTCTTTCTTCTTAATAAGTTTTTATCCAGCCCCACTGCATTAGTTATCTATGCTATGTATACCCAAAATTTAGCAGCTCAAGCCCTGGTTCAATGTCTCTCACAAGGATGTCAACTAGGGCTGCAGTTATCTCAAGGCTTGATGGGGAGATGATTCACTTCTAAGCGCGCGCACACACACACACACACACACACACACACACAGCTGTGGGGAGGGGTCAGGTGCTTGGTGGCTATTGGCTAGAAACATTAGTTCCTTGCCACTTGAGCTTCTCCACTGGGCAGTTCACAACCTGGCAGTTTGCTTCCTTCAGAGCCAGCAAACCAAGAGAGTACCCAAGACAAGCTTTTTGACAACCTGTCCGATCTCATCACTTCTGTCTCATTCTATTTATTAGAAGTAAGTCAGGCTAGGAGAAATTGGAACCCTTGTGCACTGCTGCTGGGAATGTAAAATGGTACAGTGGAAAATAGTACTGTGGGTCTTCAAAACATTACCACATATCCCAGCAATTCTACTTCTGAGTATACACACAAAAAAACTGAAAGCAGGAACTCGAACAGATATCTGTATACTCATTTTCATAATAGCATCCACAATAGCCAACAGGTACAAACAACTGAAGTGTTCATTGAAAGATGAATGGATAAACAAAATATAGTATATAGATACACTGGAATATTATTCAGCCATAAAAAGGAATGAAATTCTGACATATGCTACAACATGGATGACCCTTGAAGACATTATACTAAGTGAAATAAACCACGCACAAAAAGAGGAATATTGTATGATTCTACTTGTAGCCATCTGGAATAAATTCAGAGACAGAAAAAAAGTAGAAGGGTGGTTCCCAGGGACTGGGGGGAGAAATGGGGAGTTATTGTTTAATAGGAACAGAGTTTCAGCTTGGGAAAATGAAAAAGTTTAAGGGATGTATAGTGGTGATGGTTGCATAACAAGGCAAATGTAGTTAATACAACTGAACTGCATACTTAAAACTTGTTAAAATGGTAAATTTTTTTTTTTTGTTAAGCATATTTTATCATATTTTTTTAAATTATAGCAAAAAAAAATTAGTGAACTTACACTCAAGGGAAAGCATGAATAGCAGGAGGCAGGGATCATTGGGGGCATCTTGGAGACACCTACCACACCCATTTGCCCTTACTACCCCATTTTCTTTTTTTTCCTTTTCCTGTTTATTTTGAGAGAGAGTTTCGTTGTGTCTACCAGGCTGGAGTGCAGTGGCATGATCTCCGCTCACTGCAGCCTCCACCTCCTGGGTTCAAGTGATTCTCTTGCCTCAGTCTCCCAAGCAGCTGGGATTACAGGCATCTGCCACCACACTCGGTTAATTTTTGTATTTTTAGTAGAGGTGGGGTTTCACCATGTTAACCAGGCTGGTCTCAAACTCCTGACCTCAGGTGATCCACCCATCTCGGCTTCCCAAAGTGCTAGGATCACAGGTGTGAGGCACCACTCCCAGACTCTACCACCCCATTTTCCTAGCCCCAAACACCCTTGTGGCAGGCAGAATTCTAAGCCCCAGGATTTCTCCCACTTGCCATGTACACACCTTGTATAGTCCCCTCTCCTTGAGTATGGGAGGGGCCAGTGAATAAGATGAAATACTACACTTCTGATTGGGTTACTAATCAGCTAACTTTGAGTTTATCAAAAGCAAGATAATCCTGGGTGGGCCTGACCTAATCAGGTGAGCCCTTTATGAGAAGATGAAGTGTTAGAGATGCTTTCTTTTTGGCCAATACCAAGCAAACAGCTAGTCTGTGAGAGGGTCTATGAAGGGGGGTACATGGCAAAGTCTGAGGGTCACCTCTAGGAGCTGAAAGTGACCGCTGGCTGCCAGTCTGCAAAAAAATAACTGTTGCAAGGACCTTAACTGTGCCAACAACTGAGTGGGCTTGGAAGAGAACTCTGAGCCTCAGATGAGAATCCACCCTAGCAGACACATTGATTTCACCTGGTGGCACCCCAAGCAGAGGACCCAGCTAACCCCTGCCCAGACTCCCAACCCATGGAAAATGTAGGATGATAACTGCATGTATTTTAAGCCACTAAGTTTGTGCTAACTTGTTATACAGCAATAGAAAACTAACAGACCCCTCCAAAGAGCTGTTTATATTTGCTGTAGTAATCTGTGTCACTCTCTACTCTGGTCAGCCTTTGGCCTTACTCTGCCGCCAAACTGCTCTTCTCAAGGTTACCAGTGACCTCCACATTCCTAAAGCCAATGGTCCATTCTCAGTGCAAAGTCTATCTCACTTGACTAGAATGCAGCATCTGACACAGTTGACGCTGCATTCCAGTCTCTCTTCCCCTTGAAAGAATTTCTTCCCTTGGCTTCTCAGATGCCATGCTCTTCTGATTTCCCTTCTGCCCTTTCAGTCTCCTTTGTTGGTTCCTCCTTTTTTATTTGACATAAGGAAGGCCTCAGCCATTGGTCCTCTTCTCTCTCTACATTTGCTTCTGAAGTGACCTTGTCCTGTCTCATAGCTTTAAAGACCAACTCTATGCCAATGACTCCCAAGTACATATCTCCAGCTTAGAGCTCTCTTTGGTACCCGCTCATATAGCCAACTACCTACACTTGGATGTTCAATAGATACCCTGATCTTCATATGTCCTGAGCTGACTTGTGGGTCTCCCCTACACCCACCCTGCCTGCATTTTTCTCCATCTCAGTGAATGAAAACTCAGTCCTTCCAGTTGCTCAGGCCAGAAAACATGGAGTCATCCTTGACTTCCCTCTCTCTACTCCACATCGAGTCCACCAGGAAACCCTGCTACTTCCTCTCCAAAATAAGCCCAGAACCCTCCAAGCCTTTACCATTCTTTTACTGTTATCATGGTTCATGCCATGATCGTCTCTGGCCTGAATATTAAAATATCTTCCTCACTGCTTTTCAAGCTTACTCCCTTGCCACACTAATGCTAGAGCTAGAAGCATCCTTCTAAAATGTAAATCTGATTACATCACTTTTCTACCTGAAACCTTGCAATGGCTCCTATTTCGTTTGGAGTAAAAGCCAAAGTCATCATAGAAACCTAAAGGTATTTCATGACCTCTCCGCTCCCCATCACCAACGCTCCCCACCCTCTCACCCCCAGCTAACAACCTCTCTGACCTTACCTCCAACTACCTCCTTCCTGCCTCTTTCCGTTCCAGCCACACAGGCCTCCTCGCTGTTTTGAACACATGAGGCACGCTCCATTCTTAGGGTCTTTGCACTCATTGATCCCTCTGCTTAGAACACTTTCCCCTTGGAAGCCTGCATGGTCCATTCCGCCTTTCCCTCAGGCCACTGCTCAAAGGTCATCTTCTCTATGAACCCCACCTTCACCAAAACCACCAAACGGAACTGTAAACAGCACTGATCCAAACTCCTGATCCTTCCCCTGCTATTCTTTTCCCCAACATTCTTATCATTTTCTAACATAACATATTAATTTATTTAAACATTTTTGGTTTGTTGTTCTCTACATTTTGCTGGAATTTAAGCTCCTTGAGGGCAAGAGTTTTTCTATCTTTGTCTCTCCACTGACATATCCCAAATACCTGGAATAGAACCTGCCATCTCACAGGAACTCGACAAATATTTGTTGAAATGCCATAGCCACTTGCCATGTGTCAGGCACTCTATGAGTCACTGGAGAAACAGATATGAGAAGACCTGCTCCTTGTCAGCATGGAGTGGAGAGTTTAGAGTGATGTTTCTCGAAGTGGAGTCTGGTAAGTTCCAACATTACATTCACCTGGGGCATTTTTTCAAAATGCAGATTCCCAGGCCTTGTCAAGAGCTACTGAATCACAATTTCCAAGAACGGGGACTGGGAGTCTGTATTTTTAACAAGCCTCCTTGGTGTTCCTTCTGTCTACCAGTTGAGAAGCAAGAGTCTAGTGGAACTATGGCCCACAGTTCTGGGAAATGGTATTTGTTACCAAGTTTATTACATCAACTTGGCCAAGTCACTTTACCTACTTGGCCTTAGTTTATTCAAACATTCAGTGAGATTAAAATGTTTAAAGGATACCTTTGGCAACCTACAGAGTAGTGCAGGTATGCCCTTGCTACAGTCCATTGGAGAAAATTTCTGGACTGCTTTGGGTAGCAGTAACCGGCAACAAAATCGTTTATTACATGTACAAAAGGCTATGCTTCTTAAAATTTACAATCTCAATTACCGCAAAGGGGCAAAAGATGTTAACAGTAACTGGAAGGTGCAAATAAGCCCAAAGAATGGATGACAGGGCTTCCCAGGCAGTCAACATGTTTCAAAAGCAGCCTGTAATTGCTGCTCCCTGTTGATTTCTAGAAACTTCCAGGAGCACCAACTTCTGGACAGGGCATCTCATATGCACCCATGACCAACTGGTGGAGTCTGGTCTGTGTGGGAAGTTTGTCTGTTGGGGAGGAGTCATGGGGCCATGTTGGGGGAGGTTTGGCCGCTTTTTAACAGTGAGACCTTAGAAATGTTGGCATCACTGAGCCTCAGTTTTCTACAGCTAGAAAATTAGCATAATAATTCATTCATCATTCATGCAAGTACCTGATAAATGATGAATTTATTCATTCCACAACTTCTAAATTTGGTGAGCATTAGCTGAGATAATGTGTGTGAAGTGACATGCTTATCACTGGAAGCCTCTGGGATTCACAAATATGAGCGGTCGTGTCATTTGGAAACCGTTTTGTTTGTATCCAAATTTTATTTTGAAAAAATTCAAAACTATAGAAAATTTAAAGAACAGTACAACGAACTTCGCCCTTCACCTAAACTATTATATTAGTCAGGGCTCTCCAGAGGGACAGAACTAATAGGAGAGATGTATTTATCAAAGGGAGTTTATTAGGGAGAATTGGGTCACATGACCACAAGGCAAAGTCCCACGACTTCTGTAAGCCGAGGAGCAAGGAAGTCAGTAGTGGCTCAATCTGAGTCCCAAAGCCTCAAGAGTAGGGAAGCCAACAGTGCCGCCTTCAATCTGTGGCTAAAGGCGAACCACTGGTTGAGTCTAAGGGTCCAAAGGCCGAAGAATGTGGAGTCTGATGTCTAAGGGCAGGAAGCATACAGCATGGGAGGAAGATGAAAATCTGAAGGCTCAGCAAGCCAGCTTACTTCACCTTCTACCGTCTGCCTTTTTTAGCCTTGCTGGCAGCCGATTGGATGATGCCCACCCACATTAAGGGTAGGTCTTCCTTTCCCAGTCCACTGACTCAAATGTTAATCTCCTCTGGCAACATCCTCACAGACACATCAGAAATAATACTTTGCATCCTTCAATCCAATCAAGCTGACACTTAATACTAACCATCACACCTATCAATTGTTGCTACATTTGCTTTTTTCCACATGTGTACACACACACACACACACACACACACACACACACACACATTCTTTTGACGGAATCATTTGAAAAGAAGTTGCAAATACCACAACGCTTTGCTTCTAACTACTTAGCATGAATCTCCTAAGAATGAGGACATTCTCCCGCAGGTATCACACTTGAGCCATTAATATTGCTGCAATGATGTTGCATAGTAACAAAAATTCAAATTTCCTGAAGATGCCCCAAAATGTCTTTAATAGGTTTTTTTTTTTTTTAATTGATCCAGGATTCAAACCACGATCACCCATTGTTTTATTGCTTTTAGTTGCTATGTTTGTATGTCCATTGTGTCTCCTTTAATCCAGAAAGGTGCTACTTTTTATTTCTCCTTCTTATTTGGTCTTTCATGGCATTGAGAGGTTTTGGAGCCCAGGACAGTTGTTCTGCAGAATGGTCTGATTGTTTCCTTATGATTAGATTCTGACGTAAAAGACAGGAATACTGCATAAACGATGATGTCTCCAGAACATCACTTCTGTAGACACAGAATATCTGTTTTTTTCATTATTAGTGATGGTAATTCTGATCACTTGATTAAGGTGATAGTGCCAGATTTTCCCATTGTAGAGGTTCCTTTTAACCTTTTGTAATTACTAAATAATTCATGGAGTTATCCTTTGAGATGGTATAAATAACCAGTTTCTCAATAACTTTTCACTCAGTGATTTTGGCATCTCCTCAAAGTTTGTTGCAAAATGGCAATTTTCTATTTCTCTACAATACATATTAGTTAACATCCAATCTAGTTTCCCCTTCAATTTTACTTCTTTCTTTTTTTTCTTCTCTTTTCTTTCTCCTTTTCTCCTTCCCTTCCTTCCCTTCTCCCTCTTCCCTACCCTTTCCTCCTTTCTTCCCTCGGGTTGGTGGCAGAATCCATTTCCCTGGGATTGTAGAACTGAGGTCCTGTTCTCTTGCTGGCTATTGGCTGGGAATTACTGTCAGTTCTGAGACTGCCTGCAGGTTTTTCTTACCAAAAGGCAGTCTCCATAAGTCCTCTCACAGCAGAGCAGCTTCTTCAAGCCATCAAGCGAGGTAAGTCTCTTTCTAGTAGGCTAAGACACAGAGTTATTGAAAACAATTTTAATAGATAGATGGTTAGGGTTAGAGTGTGTATCTCAATGGTAACATGACACTCCCACCCAGGAAAAGTTGACTTTAAGTGGGAGGAGAGACTGAAAAAACCTTATTTTTTATGTATAAAGCATACACACACACACATACAGAGAGAGAACATAAACTGATAAACAGTGTATCTATTATTAACATTTCATGAGGAATCTAACAAAAAAAGTTTTCAAATGCTCCTTTAGGGAGAGACATAATATCACTGGGTTAGGCCAGAAAGCTGGTCTCTTTCAACCACAGTGATGGAAGGCAGGTTTGAGGGTACTCAAAATCATTGATGGGAATCCCTTACACTGATCTCACTCCCTAGAGTTGACCAATGGCTTTCATTTATAGCAGGTGTTCTTACTGCCAGATCTGGACTTTTAAGGGGCAGTGGATGGACTTTGGGTGGAGGAATCTCTGACTTCCTAAACTGTAGGCACAGCATAGGTACTGATATGGTTTGGCTGTGTTCCGACCCAAATCTCATCTTGAATTTTAACTCCCATAATTCCCACGTGTAGTGGGAGGAACCCAGTGGGAGGTGACTGAATTATGGGGGCAGGTCTTTCCTGTGCTGTTCTCATGATAGTGAATGAGTCTCATGAGATCTGATGGTTTTAAAAACGGAGTTTCCCTGCACAAGCTCTCTCTGCCTGCTGTCATCCATGTAAGACAAGACTTGCTCCTCCTTGCCTTCTGCTGTGATTGTGAGACCTCCCCAGCTAGATGGAACTGTAAGCCCATTAAACCTCTTTCTTTTGTAAATTGCCCAGTCTTGGATATGTCTTTATCTCGGGTATGTCTTTACCAGCAGTGTGAAAATGGACTAATACAGGTGCCTGTGTATGAGGGCTGGTGAAACATAGTCATTAAATCACAGAGCTTGAGTTGGACAACCTGGTTCAACTTCTGGCCTGCTGTTTACTGTGTGACTTGGGCAAATTATTTCACCTCTCCAAGTTTATTAACCATAAAATGGGGATAAAAAATAGTACCAAATCATAGGTTTGCTGTGACAATTAAATAAGTAAAGTATCTAGAACAGTAATTGGAACATAGTGTTTAGCAAATGGTAGCTATTATTATTATGCATGCTTATATTTATGAGAAGACATATTTATATATGTTTATATTTATGGGAAGACATATTTATGAGAAGACAATTTTATGCTTTCATAAAATTCTCAAAGGGATCTATGACTCCCAAAAGGTTAAGAATCTCAGAAATGTAAGAACTATTCTTATCATAAACCCATTAAGTAACATATAATCCTCTCCCTGCTTATCCACATCCAAAGAGCCAACATGTTCTGGCTACTCAATTAGAATATCTGCTCACCACTTAGATATATGACCTAGCCCGACCACGCAGCATCTCACACAAACGATTTCAACAGCCACCTTCCTCAGTCTCCTACTCTTACCACCATTTGATCTCTTAGTTCTCTTTGTCTCCAATCTTGCCCTGTTTCAATCATCTGGAATTGTGTTGTTTGTTTGGGTTTTTTAATCTTTCAAATCCTATCCAACCTTTCTCTCCTACTGCAAATCCTTCAGTGGCTCTCCATGCCTTAGGCAAAACCTTTTTGCATAATATAGTTTCTGATCTGACCCTATTCACCTCTCTTGACTTACGGTCTGCCTCTCCCTGTCTCCCACACTATGCTAGAGCTATCCTATGCCCACCCGTCTCCTGCATGCCTTGCAGGTGCTCTTCTCTATCTGGAATGCCCTTGCCTCTCTGGCAGCAAGTCTCAAACTCAAAGCCTTGCCTGAAATTTCCAGACAGACTTATGTTTATATGCTTTCTCTGTACTCACCTTGAATTTTAAAACAATATTTCCTTGTTTTGTGGTCATTTTTTTTTCTCTCCAAAGACTGTGAGCTCCTTAAAGACAGGAATCAAATAGTTTCATCTTTCATCTTTGGTGCTGAGTTTACTTAGTATATGTTCAATAAATGTTTATTGGATAAGTGAATTAATAAATAAATTTAAAAATTAATAAAGTTTAATAAGTTGCCCACACTCCTATGTAACTGAAATAGCTGAATCTAGAGTCCAGTGTATTCACACTGTTTTTGGTCATAAAGAACAATAAAACCTCAAGTTTTCTTATCTTAATCAAAAGGTCAGGCACAGGGGCTCATGCCTATAATCCCAGCACTTTGGGAGGGCAAGGCAGGAAGACTGCTGGAGGCCAAGGCAAAAGGATTGCTTCAGCCCAGGAGTTTGAGATCAGCCTGAGCAACATAGGGAGACTCCGTCTCTATAAATTTTTTTTTTAATTAGCCAAGTGTAGTGGCATGAAGCTGTAGTCCCAGCTACCTGGGAGGCTGAGGAGGGAGGGTCACTTGAGCTCCGGAGGTCAAAGCTGTAGTAAGCCATGATCATGCCACTGCACTCCAGCCTGGATGACAGAGCAAGATCCTGTCTCAGAAAAAAATTTGACAAAAGAGCAATAGGCCCAGAACTTGGAAGTCCAAGGGGCATCTTTCAGAGTTTCAGTCCAAGGTGGACCCAGAGGGTCCAATGACAACATCACCATCGGTCTCTCTTTCTACCCCTCAGCCCTATTTTCTTCTCAGCTCTTCACCTTTATCCACTAAAGAGGATCCTTACCAGCAAGAGGCTTAGTTCATCCTTACAGCACCATGATTTCAGAAAAAAACAGAAAACAACTTCCCGCCCTAGCAACCATAGATTAATTCACTTGATGGCAGTCTGATTGGCCTGCTTTGGTCTTAGTCTGCCCAATACACTAATTATTGTAAGCAAGGAGATGGGGAGTCATGTTTGGCCAAGCCTTAACTACATGTCCACCTTTGTGGCCAGAGGACAAGCAAAGTAATGCAATTAGCAGTCCACTGGTGTCAGATGGGATGGAGATACAGTGACAATGGATAGAGGTTTCTGGGAAGATAGAAGCTGTGTATCTTCACTCTACCCAATGCTCCCTTCATTACTCCATGGAGTTTTCTAGCCAATGATGGGCAGAAAAACAGACAACACTTATTTTTACTTCCATGGATACTTTAGGGAGGTGGCTGAAAGGAATCTTGGTCATTGTGCCTTACAGCCAGTTTTAGTTGTTTAAACGTGATTGATTTGTGGCCTCAGCTCTTTGGGGGAATAAACACATAACAATTCCATTTATTTCATTCACTACCTCTAGTTATATTGTATTAAATCTTCCTCACAGTGTAGCAGATACCTTATCAAGAACATAAACTGATCCAATTATTTTCTTGACACATCAGGCAATTGAAACTCAATTCGGTCTAGTTTAAGACTATGGTTCTGAATGTCCATTTCAAACTCTCAGGCTATCCCAACTCGAATAAGGGGATTGTGAACTGCTGCTCTTCCTTCTTCTGTCTCTGGGTATTGTATGGTGGGAATGGGGAAAAGCATTGTATGGTGGGAATGGGGAAAACAGGGGAGGACATAAGCACTACTAGCTCACTTCCTTTCCCCTCCCCTACCTGGGTCTATCTTTGCTGGCAATTGAGAGTTAGGAAGAAGAGATGAGTTATTTGCTGGCAGAGGGTGAGGAGATGCCCTTGGTCTGCTCTGTTTGATGTGGTCCTCTCTGTGTTGATGACATGCATGGTTTTCTAGAGGTAATATTGAGCCTCATCCTGGCGCCTGCTGCCCCAGATGTCCCTGACCCCTCTAATCTCTCTCAATGATCCTTTACCTTGTGGGGGATCCATCCTCTTATCAGCTTTGGACATCTTTCTGTCCCCTGCCCCTTCCTTTAGCACTCTGCTACCTTGCATGAAGCCCTGAGAACCTCTGACATCCTCTTTAACATTCTCAAATGGCTGTGGGGAACTAGGCTGGGTAGAAGATGCCTCATTTTCTTCCTAGGCACAAGGCAATAGATGGAATGCTTGCATCCCCCAAAAATCCTTTGTTGAAGTCCTAATCCCCAATGTGTGGTATAATGAGGTGGGGCCTTTCCTAAGTGATTATGAATGGAATTTGTACCCTTATAAAAGAGGCCCCACAGAACTGTCTTGCCCCTTCCACCACATGAAGACCCAGTGAGAAGACAGCCATCTATGATCCAGGAAGCAGACCTGCACAAGACACCACATCTGCCGTGATCTTGGACTTCCCAGCCTCCAGAACCACGAGGAATAGATTTCTGTTGTTTATAAACCACCCAGTCTATGGTATTTTTGTTACGGCAGTCTCAGAGGACCAAGACACACATTATCCACAGTCCCATCCCATCTCTCCATACTACTGAGGGCTACTCCAGCTAGCCTCATGATTTTAGAAATCTCCAGGTAGGAAGTCCTTGGGTGCATGCATGCTCCCAACCTGGAGCTGCCACTGATACACATTATGCCTTGTGCAGGCTGTAAAAGAGCACCTCATCTGAATGGACAAATTACCCTTTTCCCTTGTTCCTCAGCCCCTATTCTTGCCCTCAGCCAGCCATCTTAATGAACAGTAAAAATGCACAATCCTATGTTGTGGTCCCCCCCAGATTCCAGGATAGGCATGCCAAGTTCTCCCAAGAATCCCTTCACCTATGATGGCAGCCCAGGGTTTGCCTACTGACTCGGAAGTTTCACAAGCATCCAGGGAGGGTGCCAATCTCCACTTCTTGCAAGCAACCCCCTCAGTGATTTTCTTGAAGCTTCATCTTCCTTCAATTTGATGGGACAGCTATTCTTATAGTGTGGTCATGGACTCCTGGGGGTCTTCAAGACCCTTTCAGGGGATTCACAAGCTTAAAATCATTTTCATAATAAAACATTTGCCTTTCTGACTGTGTTGACTTTTGCACTAATGGTACAATAATGGTAGATGAAACTGCTAGCAGCTCAGCATGAATGAAGGCAGTGGTACCCAAATATACTCTTCACCACCACACACTCACCAGTAGGAAAAAAGAATTCCAGTTTCCATTAAGAATGCTCATGGCTGTAATCCCAGAACTTTGGGAGGCTGAGGTGGGCAGATCACCTGAGGTCAGGAGTTTGAGACCAGCCTGGTCAACATGGCAGAAACCCCACCTCTATTAAAAAACAAAAATAAGCTGGGTGTGGTGACAGGTGTCTATAATCCCAGCTAGTAGAAAGGCTGAGGCAGGAGAATCACTTGAACCCAGGAGGTGGAGGTTGCAGTGAGCCAAGATTGTGTCACTGCACTCCAGCCTGGGTGACAAAGAGTCCATCTCAAAAAAAAAAGAATGCTTTGATGAAGCAGTAAAAATTATTAAATTTTGTAAATCTCAACCCTTCAAGATGTGTATATATATATATATATATATATATACACACATACATACACACACATACATATATTTTGACGGAGTATCACTCTGTCGCCAGGCTGGAGTGCAGTGGTGCGATCCCAGCTCACTACAACCTCCACCTTCCGGGTTCAAGCAATTCTCCCGCCTCAGCCTCCTGAGTAGCTGGGACTACACCGTGCACCACCATGCCCAACTAATTTTTAAATTTTTAATAGAGATGGGTTTCACCATGTTGGCCACGATGGTCTCGATCTCTTGACCTCATGATCTGTCCACCTTGGCCTCCTAAAGTGCTGGGATTACAGGTGTGAATCACTGTGCCTGGATGTATACATCCTAATAACAATATTCCTTGTGATGGAATGGGAAATATACATACGGTACTTCTACTGCATGCAAAAGTATGATGGCGGTCCTAAGAAAAAAACACTTTGCAACTAAGTTGTAAGCTGAACTGGCCCCTTGTTTCATGGAACACTATTTTTACTTGAAACAATATCAAAAAAAACAAATTATTGCTCTATCAACTTGAGAGTTTAGCAGCTATTTCCTTGAAAGTGTACAAAGAGAGCCTGTCACTTCCAAAAAAGTAACTGACAGTATTGTTGTCACTTGAAAAAACAATGGGTTTTCAAGCAGAAGTTAGAATTTTTCAAAATTTGCATCTGCAACCATAAGCTTGATAGCTTCCCATACTTAACACTTTTCTAATGACATCATAGATGACAAAGAGTATGGTTTCTGACTAGTGTAATGAAATGTATCAATTTAGAAAATCTGCATAACTCAAATAACTAATATTTCCAATTACCAATGGATGATGTTTAAAAAATGGGTAAAAAGATCCATTCTGAGCACAAGAAAGACCAATGGATTTCAACATATGAATAGCAAAGACCAGAAATGATTAACATGGTTTCAGATTCTACATTGTAATGCTTAAGAAATAACTATTTGTTAAGTTTTTGTGTAATATCGAAGAATATCCACAGCTACATTAACAGCTATTAAAATATTCATTTTTTTCCAATTGCATATTTGTGCAAGGTCAGTGTTTTTCATATTCTTCAATCAAAGTAAATACAAACAGATAAAATGAAGAAGCAGATATAAGAATCTAGCAATTTGGGATGAAACTGGACAGTAGGGTTTTTTTGTTTTTGTTTTTTGTTTTGTTTTGTTTGTTTTTTTGAGATGGAGTTTAACTCTTGCTGCCCAGGCTGGAGTGCAATGGTGCCATCTTGGCTTACTGCAACCTCTGCTTCCTGAGTTCAAGCGATTCTCCTGCCTCAGCCTCCCAACTAGCTGGGATTACAGGTGCACGCCACCATGCCCAGCTAAGTTTTGTATTTTGAGTAGAGACGGGGTTTCACCAGTAAAGAGGTTTTTAACACTGTAAAACAATGCTGTTATTCTCATTAATTTTTTGTTTGGAAAATACAGTTATTTACATTAAAATCTTATTTATGTTAACATGTAATGGGTTTATTTTATTATTTTAAATAAGTTAGCAAATATTTTAAAGTTCTAGTTTTAATTTCTAATATTGTGAACGTTCACAGGTGCTGTAAACAAAAGCTCCCTAGAGCTGTCAGTAATTTTTAAACATGCAAAAGGGTCTTGTGACTAAAATATTTGAGAACTGTTGTGCTAGGAGGTGGAGAAGCACCCCTCCCATCCACTGTAGAAGGAAAAGGCTCAGACCCCAAATAGGCAGGACCCATTAGGCCTGTGACTAATTACCCAGACTTCCCACAACCTCTTTCCTCTTGATAAAGAACCACTTCTGCAGCTTTTAAGAAGTCCTGGGTGAATGTCTGACTCAGTTGTTTGTGGGTCTATTTAGAAGGTTGGATATTTGGAACCTCTGTTCAGTGTTAGTTGTCTTTTCCTGGAGCTAGGAACTTTCCCACTCATTACTGTAAAATAATCTTTAATGGTTTTGCAGTATTTTTTATTTCTTTGTGGGAGAGTAGTTATTCTGTCACAACATTGATTTGACCTTATTTTAAAATACTCATTACTGGCCGGGCGTGGTGGCTCACACCTATAATCCCAGCACTTTGGGAGGCTGAGGCGGGCAGATCACAAGGTCAGGAGATGGAGACCATCTTGGCTAACATGGTGAAACCCCGTCTGTATTAAAAAATACAAAAAGTTAGCCAGGCATGGTGGCACTGTAGTTCTAACTACTTGGGAGGCTGAGGCACGAGAATCGCTTGAACCTGGGAGGCAGAGGTTGCAGTGAGCCGAGATCATGCCACTGCACTCCAGCCTGGGCGACAGAGCAAGACTCTATCTAAAAAAAAAAAAAATCGTTATCATTTTGGTGTGACAATACAGAGAAGTCAGAAGATAAGGTGGTGTTTTGAGGAGAGCAAGGGCTTTAGGGTAGAATCCCAACTTCACCATTTGCGGAGAAACTGTGGGCAAATTATACAACTTTTCTAACGTCATTTTCCCATCTGTAAAATAGGATACAAATAACTACCTTTCATGTTGCTCAGAGATAAGGTATATAATTCATCTCACACATGATAGCCAATACAATGAACCATCATCATGATCATGATTATGACCATGATCATGATCATCATTATCTTAATGTAGGAGGTGGGAGTTCCTGTTGGAATCCTCTGAGATGAGCAACCTAACCCCTTTTTGGTGCTCTTACTAAGTTTTTAGATTTCTCTCTGAATGCCAGGCAACAGCATATCCACTGGATAAGATGAATTTCTATTATCCTTTTCCCCATTCTGTCCTGATAAAGAGGAAATGTTTCCATCATGATTGAAGGGCCATTTTCCCTGAAAAGACTGTTTTTTTCTTACTTCCAATTCCCCCCAAGACAAGCACCCTCCTTTGAACTTCCCCCAACTCTAGACCATGGTGTGGGCCAAAATGGACCCCAAATAAACCACCACTGGGTAACATGTTTGGCCAGTAGTGGAAAAAATAAACAGCTGGTTGAATTTTATAAAGATTGCTAAATAAAAAGCGATGTGAAGCTGCAAAGACTGTTCTCTTGAGTATTTTTCTTTATTTTTTTTTAAGATAAGAGCTCCAGGAGGCGGTTTTTACGGAACCATGCATGAAAATGGTGTGTTTCCTCATGCTGCTAAAATCGAGGCCCTGGGTCCCTTTCATAGCAGAGGGAGGCAGATTAATGAATTGGGGGGACATGACTGCAGCCTCTCAGCAGCTGGCTCAATTACCTCTCCTGTTCAAGCTGTGCTTTGGGTCTTGAAACACAAGCCTGGTGGAATTTTAACCTTGCTGGAGGACTTTGTTCCTTCACTGAGGCTGCCTACTTTTAGCTTGAATACATCCTTTACCTCTCATAGACGGGTTTCCTGGAACCATGGGTGTGAGGGAATTACCCAGTGAGTGCCCTTTTAAAAACAAGGAAAGTAAATGAGATCATGAGAATAATAACAAATGAGAAGCTCTGGGAAGATAAATAAGACCCATTTGGGGAAAGGATATTAGTAATATGCACTTTTGTTCTAAAGAAGCATTTTGGTGGGAGAGGCAACTTGTCCAAAGAGCTTGGTCAGAAATCATCTGAGAGCAGGTAACAGAAACCCACTCAGATTCATTCAAGTAAAATGCGTATTTAATATGAGGCATTAGGTATACCTCATGATCCCAAATGCATACAGGACAGCTGAGAATTAAGAGGTTTAGATCTCTATGGCTAAGTGTAGGGTCCTAAACCCTGGTTGCCTGGCTTCAAATTCTGGATGTATCACTTATACTACATGACCTTGGACAAACTACTCATCACTCTATGATCCATTTCTTCTCTCTGTAAAGCAGGGAAAATAAGAGAACTTACATCTTAGAATTGTTGTAAAGTGAGTATATATACGTAAAGTGTGCAAAATGTGCCTGAAACATATTAATCTCTTCATAAATGTTAGCTATCAAAACTTTCATAATAGCTATCTTACTTCAGACCAACTTTCCCACTAAGGACAAATAGAAAAGCTGTATGAAATTTTTAAACGTAATTTTAGGCCAGGCTCAGTGGTTCAAGCCTGTAATCCCAGTATTTTGGGAGGCCGAGGCAGATGGATCACTTGAGGTCAGTAGTTCGAGACCAGCCTGACCAAAATGGTGAAACCCTGTCTCTACTATAAATATAAAAATTAGCTGGGTATGGTGGCGCACACCTGTAATCCCAGCTATTAGGGAGGATGAGGCAGGAGAATCACTTGAACCCGGGAGATGGAGTATGCAGTGAGCTAAGATTCTGCCACTGCACTCCAACCTTGGTGACAGAGCAAGACTCCATCTCAAAACAAAATAAAAAATAAAATAAAAAATAAAAATAATTTTAAAGACATTGGAGAACTGCCAAGGCTGGGAGGACTTAAGAGCCTAAGATCACAGAGAGAAGGGAAGGAAGCAAAGAGCTGTGAACCTGACATTCTGTGTTGCTTTTCCCCACAAGGCATCTGCTAGTTGACAAGGATTACCTTAGATACCCAGAATCTGGACAGAAAAGATTGAAAGGTGAAGAGTTGAGCATCTCTATTGGCACACTTATGGAGCTAAAGGAGACAAAAATTGGAGTTTAGGGTCAAGAAAAAGGAATCATCACGTTTACTCAGTGTTTTCAGGTGGAACTTTCAAGGGTTATAATCTAGAAATATGGATTAACTAGAAATGCAACAACCCTCATAAAGACTAATGCCCAGTTTTGAATCTGTTCATTCATTGACTTAATTAAGGTGAGTCAATCTGCCTTTACCTAGTTACTTGCCAGAAGCAAAAGTTAATAATCTTTGGAGGAAGATAACATAATCAACAGCCTGATGTATAATATCTCATATTAAATCTAAAATTACCAGATTCACCTGCAGATAAGACAAAATGTCCAACAACCATGAGGAAGAGAAAGCCAGACAGTATAAAGAAACCGATAGAAAAATAAAGATACTGGAGTTAAAATAGACTTTAAAATAACTGTCATAAGTGTATTAAAGAAATTAGATGGTGGTATGGTAAATTTCAGCATGGAATATAGAACTATTGAAAATGATATGAAAATTCCAGAACTGAAAAATACAATATCCAAAATAAAAAACTTGACATACGAAGTTATCATTAGATTAGAAAGAGCTGAGATAGGATTAGTGAACTGAATAATTTGTCAGAAGAAAACATCTGGACTAAAGCATGGAGTGACAAAAGAATGGAAAATATGGACAAGGACCTAAGAAACATGTGGGACAGAGTGAAAGTTTGAACAAATAAGTAGTTGGAGCCCCAGAAGAAAAAGAGGAATAGAATGGGAAGAAATAATGTATGAAGAGATAGAGGCTGAAAATTTTCCCAAACTGATCTGTTTTTCCAAAACAGATCAATAGAATGGGGGAGAAATGATATATGAAGAGATAGAGGCGGAAAAATTTCCAAAACTGATCTGCATCACAGATTCAAGAAGTTTTATGAACTCCAAAGAGAATTAATGGAACAGAAATCACACATAGGTACATGGTAGTGAAACTACTCAAAAATCAAATAAGAACATATCATCTTAAAGTCAACTGAAAACAATACATATTACCTTTAAAGAAGAAATACTAATTTGATATGATTAAAAAAATAGGGGTTTAACTATAACTAGGTGGCCGTGTGGGGTTGCTTATGGCTGTAATCCCATCACTTTGGGAGGGCGAGGTGAGTGGATCATCTGATGCCAGGAGTCTGAGACCAGCCTGGTCAACATGGTGAAATCCTGTCTCTACTGAAAATACAAAGATTAGCCAGGTGTGGTAGCAGGTGCCTGTAATCCCAGCTACTCGGGAGGGTGAGGCAGGATAATCTCTTGAACCTGGGAGGCAGAGGTTGCAGCGACCTAAGAGCATGCCACTGCACTCCAGCCTGGATGATGGAATGGGACTCTGTCACACACACACACAAAGAAAGGAAGACGATAAGTGAGTGATATCTTTAAAGTGATGAAAGGTAGTAGTTATGACTCACATTTCTGTATCCACTGACAATAACCTTTAAAATAAAAGTAAAATGAAGACATTTACAGACAAGTAAAATATGAGAGAATTCATAATCAGCAGATGCTTCCTAAAAAAATACTAAAGGGAGTTCTTGAGGCTGAAAGTAAATGATACACTGTGAAAGCATGGAAATACAGGAAAGAACAATGATTAATGGAAAGCATAAATATGTGGGTATATCCACATTAATATTGAATATAAAACAGCTATATTAATATCTATGTGGTTTAAAATATTTTTAGAATTAAAACATATGAGGGTGGTAAATGAAGTATTCATGTTCCTTGAGTTGTCCAGGAATTGGCAAATTTTATTCACTGATATTAGGCTTGGCTGAGTCTATCTGTGCAGTTGTCTTCAGGGCAATCACTGAAAAGAATAATAACAATAGGTAAAACCTTGTTCATGGTAGATGGAATTATTAAAATACATAATTAATCCAAAATAAGGCAAAAAATGTACAAAAGGGAACATAGAACAGATGAAATAAAGAGAAAACAATTAGCAAAATAACAAAATTAACCCAAATATGCAGATAATTCCATGATTTGCAAAAAGACCTAATACTCCAATTTAAAGCCAAAGATTGTCAAACTGGATAAAAAATGAAATAAAACCATATTCTTTTTACAACATACACTTTAAATACTAAGATACAGAAAATTGAAAGTAATAGGATAAAAGAAAGCATATCACGTAATGCCAACCGAAAGAAAGCTGTATAGTTATATTGACATCAGATAAAGTAGACTTTAAGGCAAGAAGAATTATGAGAGATAAAGAGAAGTGTTTTAAGATGATTAAAAGGTCAATCCACAGGAAAGTGGAAATATTCTAAGTTTATATGAACCTATTAACAACACCTCAAAATATATGAAGCAATAAAGACAGAGTTAAAAAGAGAAACAGACAAATCCAGAAGCATAGTTGGAGATTTTAACATATCTTTCTCAGTAACTGATGGAACAAGCAGGCAAAAAGTCAGCATGATTATAAAACATGGCCTAGTTGATATATATAGAGCACTACACCTGACAACTGCAGAATACAGACTGTTTCCAAGTGCACATGGACATTTACCAAAATTGACCATGTACTGGGCCTTAAAGCAAATCTCAACACGTTTTAAGGGATTGCAATAAACATGTTTTCTGACCACAGTGGAATTGAGCTTGAAATAAATAACGATGGGCCACTACAGTGTCTCTAAATATTTGGAAATTAAGCAATATACTTCCAAATAATCAACAATAAAATCACATTGGAAATCAGAAAGTTTTTAGAATGGAATGGTTATGAAAATATGACATATCAAAACCTATGGTCACAGTTAAAGCAGTGCTTAAAGAATATGTATAGTTTAAAATGCATATGTTGGAAAAGAAGAAAGGCTGCAACTCGATTATTTAAGTATCTCTTAGGAAGTTAGAAAAATATCCAGCAAGTAAAACCTATAGAAGGTAGAAGGAAAAAGGTAATATATATAAAAGTAGAAATTAATAACATTGAAAACAAATGTACAATAAAGAAAATCAACAAAACCAAAAGTTATTTTTTGAAATGACTCATAACATCAACAAATCACTTGCAAAAGAAGAATAAAAACAGGAAAATAAAAAAGACACAGATTTTAGAAATAAAAGGAAATATTATAGGTCCTATGGGTATTAAGAATAAATTAGAAACTGTTAGAAACAACATAAGTCTATTTTTAAATTTGGAAATTTAAAGAAAATGAATAAATCCCTAGGAAATCAAACCTTAACAAAACTGACACATGAGAGAATGAGAAATCAGAAAAGCATTCTATCTATAAAAGAAAATTTAAAAGTCTTTCTATACGACCTCTTGGGAAAACTTTTTGCAGTACTGTAAAGCTGAATGTAGTCACACACCCTAAAATCCTGCAGTCTCACTTCTAGGAATATATACTCAGCATAAAGGAAAGTATATGGACACCAAAAGACAGGTAAAGAATAAACATAGCAGCATCATTCTTAGTAGCAAATGAGAACAATCCAAACATATATCAGCAACCAAATAAGTAAATGAAAAATGGTAAATTGATTCAATAGAACACTATATAGCAATGAAAGTGAATGAACTATTTCTACATGCAATAAAACAGATAATCATAAACATAATATTGAGGGAAAGAAGCCAGATGCAAAAGAATATATATGATGTGACTACATTTATGTAAAGTTCAAAAATAGGCAAATTAATATGGGATACTTGTCACCTTTGAGAAGGATGGAGGGAGGGAGTGGTTATTGTAAGGGTGTGTAAGAGATGCTGGCAATGTTCTGTTTTGATCCAGTTGGCTGTTACATGGATGTATTTATTCTATGATTATGCATTTTAATATATGTATATTATACTTCAATAAGAGTTTTATTTTTAAAAAATTAGCTATTATTACTTTGGTTGTTATAAGAAACTATGAAGGAAAGCTGTCAGAAGCCAAAGCAACTTGGGTGGGTCCATACCATAATCCTACTACCTTAGACTCTCCCGCAATTATTGGTGGAGCCTGGAACAAGTGTACAAACGGAGGCCCAAATACCATCTATAAAAAGACTTTAAAGTTATCGTTCAGGCTAAGAGACTGTTCACTAAAATATGTCTTTATCCACCTACTTAGACAAATATACTTTTATAATACCCTGGAAGGCCAAGTTTGAATTTAGAATTCTCAGTTTCAGAGCTGTAAAATGATGGCCTGGAGAAAGGCAGTTCCCTAGCCCCAGCCCATGGCCCTCTCTTCCCAGTTCTGGCTCTCTGCAATGGGCCTCACTTGCATTTGTGTGGATATGCCATCCTGCACGTGCAAGCCCCTTCACATCCCCAGCAAACTGCTGCCCTGTGGCCACCCCTTGGGTCCAGGGACACATAAACCAGCAGTGTGACCCAGCCTGGGGAAGAGACATCTGAAGAAGCAGCCTGCACAAGCTCTAGGAACAGATTCAGGGACATTTGGGCAGGGAATACGGGGTCACGGATGACAAGAGCATGGTGTGAAAGGGTGGAGTGCAGGCCCCAAGTGGACATGTCCTTAGCCTCAAAGAGTCCTTCCTCTGGGTGGAAGGACACAGGAAATGGAGGGTCAGAGCAGACCAAGGGTCAGGGTCTTTTGCCCAATTTCAAAGGAAATTCTGCATTGTCTTTTAAAAAGTCAACGATGCACTTTTGGCCATTAGAAAAGAAAGAGACAGAGGGAGACAGAGAGATTTTTAAGTAGAATGGGTGAATTCTACTCAGTGAACATATGTCCTGTACTAAGTGTGATATGAAAGCTAAAAACCTCCATCAGAATATATCCTTATCATGAATGTGGGGTTTGTGTGTGTGTTTTTTCTCACAATGGTATCCCTAGAGCCTGGTGCCTTGAAAATCTCTATAAATATTTTACTAATAAATCACTCCCTGATAACTGTTCCCTCAGTTATCAGATGCCCCCTGCTTCTCACAGCATGTGCATCTTGCTGGTGCTGGTGTCCAAAGCACGTGTATTTTGAACAATATTGAAAAAGGAATGAAGCCTGGCCCGCCCAATGGTCCTCTCTAGCACATTACAGAGATTGGCCTTTGGACCTGAAAGCTGGACAGAATCTCAGTGATCCTATAGGCCAGGGTGTCAGAGCATCCAAGCACCCCAGAAGCTGAATGTGAATGTCTGAATAAGGGCAAATATTCATTTTTTTGAGGAGATGCACATAGCTTTCATGAAAATTTCAAAGGTGTCTATGACTCCCAAAATGTCAAGAGTTCTCAGTGAATCCTCTTATTTTATAGATGATGGGTCTATGGCACAGAGAGCTGAACTCAAGTTCACTCTGAGCTCTAGTCAAATCTACTGATGCCTGAAGCTTCCTTCCACCACCTTATAGCAGAACTCATGCCCTCGGTTAGGGTGGGATGGGGGAGACTGTGAAGCTCTCCTTTGCAAGGGCTCTCAAATTTAGCCACGTGTTAGAGTCATTTGGATTTCTGGTATAGAAGGTGATTTTAATGTATAGCCAGGGTCAAAACCCACTGGGTTAGAATATTTCACTTAAAAGTGTGTAATGGGGGTTGTGGGATGGAGTTTGAGTGCCAAACTCTGCTCCGAGTCTCCTAGCCCAGAATGCTGACTACAACAGTCTGAAGTTTACAAGGAAACAGATCTAAATGAAAAGCAAGTTCCACTTTGTTAGTGGATGGGCAGGTACTCAATGACCTCATCACCACTCATGACCTCATCCCTGGTACCCAGAGCTGGACCACTTGACTTCAGCTGGGAAACTGAAGTAGGGTTTCCCATTTCTTTCCCTCCAAAAAGATAGCATAGCTGGTAGTATGTAACGCATCTGGCTTACCTAGGCATGCACAGGTGAAGATGCTGGCACAAAGGTGTGGGGAGAATGGCTGGGCCTGTGGGGTAGAGCTGCCTCACCTCCATCACACACATGGCTACATGATCTCTTACTTTACCAACTGTACAGAAGAGAAATAGAAGGAAAAGGGGGTTGCCTGAGTCACATCCCAGACCTTCTTTGATGGTGGGGGAAGGGTAGGAAAGTCCTGAGTTTCTACAGGAAGGATAGAGTGGTCTTGACCATGGCAACTTTACTCACTAATGAAATGTAGTCTAATCAATATCTCAAGTTCATTAGATTAGCAATTCATCTCCTACTAGATGAGAGATGAGGAGGAAGTGGAAATTAGAAAGGAAAGAGAGTGGCCTGGCATGAGAGTGAGAAGAACATGTCACTTCAACTGCAAAGAGACAATTACAATGCAGTGATGAGAGTTAAGGTCAGGGGTTTCCTGGGGCCATAGTGGAAAGATTACTAACCTCATGAGGCTAAGAGTTAGTGGACAGTTTTGTGGAGGAGCGACACCTTCAGTTGAATACTATAGAGTGGAAGTTTTCCAGACAGATAGGGGAAGGGAAATGAATTTTTACACATATTATGGCATACAGGTTCTAGTAGCATGGCATTTGAAAGGACTGTAAGAATTGACTATGACTAGAATATAGATTGCGCAAAGAAGGTATATTTGTAATGGGTTATTAAAATATAAGAGGCATATCAACCATTCAGTGAGTATTGTTTAGGATGAATAAATTACTTAGCTGGCCCCCAAATTAAAGACATTCTTAATTTTCTTGATTTGGAAAAATTCTACTAATTTTGACCAGTTTCTCTTTATTCACTAGAATCTGGGTATTTTTTAAGGATAGGATTGCATTGAATTTGACTCAGTAAGAGCCACGAATACAGCATCTGACTTCTTACAAATTCTGAATTAATGTATTAAATAAGCTTTCTGGGCTTGAACCTCCACAGGAGAATCTCAGAATGACTAAAAGTTAACAAATTGGCCCTGAATAGACACAGCATCAGAAGTGAGGGTGTCTTGTGCAGTTACAGACAAAGTGTTTTGGGATCAACTGTTGATTCAAACACTGGCCAAGGTCCCTTAGGGAGAAGTGTAAGGTGTTTAGAGCCAGGCAGGCCTGGGTTTCACTCTTAGCTCAACCATTATCAACCGAATGCATATAGGCAGGTCACATTGCCGCTCTAAGCCTTGATATCCATATTAATAATGTGGAAGTGATATCTATTTCAATGAATTGTTAAGAGGATAATCTGAAAAAATGTGAACAAACTGTCTTGGCCAAGGCTATTTTTATCGTAAGGAACAGGAAAGCACTTAAACTAATTCAACTGAAATCAAGGAATAAGAAATGAAATATAGCATCCTCAGGAGAGAAACCAGGAACCAAATTGTTGGAATCCAGGCACATATATCATCTCCCAGGAGCTACTGAATCTTTCTTACAACATCCTGTGTATTTCTCTGTGTACATTTTCCCTTCTCTACGCTGTGCGGACTGATCTCAGCTTTCTTCGGTTCCCTTCTACCTCTCACTATTTCCCACTCTGGACTTTTCTACACTCCAGCCTTTCCACAGGAAGTCCACTGGGTTAGTTTTTCTGTGTCCTAGTGCCATGTTTCTGGGAGAAGAACTGGATCAACTGAGCTTAGATCCAGTGTTCACCCATGGTCCAGTGATTCGTGACCAGGATGTGAGACTGGACAAATGGCACAAACATGGCTACAGGCCCAACCTTTCAGCCCTGTATGGGGATGATTCCTAGAGAGAGGGCCTGCAGGAGAGCAGACACCCCAAAACATATGAGCTGCAAGCACCTAGCACAAGTAGGAGCACAACAAATATTAGCTTCCATCCCTCCCCACTCTCCTAATTCTAGCAGAGCAGGTTTCCATGAGGAGCCCATACACAAGCATGATTGTACTATATTTTTACCTTTGCTTGGGCTATACCTCTTATTAAGAATATTCGGGCGAGGTGGCGGGCGCCTGTAGTCCCAGCTACTCGGGAGGCTGAGGCAGGAGAATGGCGTAAACCTGGGAGGCGGAGCTTGCAGTGAGCTGAGATCCGGCCACTGCACTCCAGTCCGGGCGACAGAGCGAGACTCCGCCTCAAAAAAAAAAAAAAAAAAAAAAAAAAAGAATATCCTAATTCCACCCAAGTACTAACCAGGCCTGACCCTGCTTAGCTTCTGAGATCACACTTGATCGGGCACATTCAGGGTGGATGAAAATCCTTACTTTGAAAATAAAGTTCTCTCCAAAGAATTTCATCTGAATGAGAATGGTGATCTATCTTCAAATTCCACTGCAATCAAATGGAAATCTGAAAAGGATTTGATGAAACATTCAAGTCAAATGCAGAAGAAAGACAGCAGAAAGAGGCAGCATGAAGAACCAGAGAGCTTCTTTACCTGGTTTATTGACCATTCTGATACAGGTGCTGATGGGTTAGGAGAGGTCATTGAAGATGGTATTTGGCCAAAACCATTACTGTACTACTTGGTTCCTGATATGGATGACGAAGAAGAAGGAGCAGAAGATGATGATGATGAAGACAAGGAAGGATTAGAAGATATTGATGAAGAAAGGGGTGAGGATGAAAGTGAAGAAGATGATGATGAAGGAAAGGAAGAAGAGGAGGATGAAGGAGAAGATAACTAATAGAACACTGATAGATTCCAACTTTCCCTTTTTAAAAATTTTCTCCAGTCCCTGGGAGCAAGTTGCAGTTTTGTTGTTGTTGTTGTTGTTTTCCCTCTTGTGCTCAGTCACCCTGTTCTTGAGGTCTCTTTCCTCAACTTATTTTGGGGGAAATACCTTGAGCAGAATACAATGGGAAGTCTCTACCCCTTTCTGCTCGAAATTCATTTTTATTGCTTACTATCTGATTAAAACTGTATGGAATCAACACCACTGAGCTCTGCGGGAAAAAAGAAAACCCTGCTCCCTTCGCTCTGCTGGAAGCTGGAGGGTGCTAGGCCCCTGTGTAGTAGTGCGTATCATTCTAGCTTTTTTCCTCCCTTCTCTGTTTGTTGGACTCAGAGAATACACTGTGTCTTTATGTGAATATGGACAGGTAGCATTTACCAACATATATCTGTCTACTTTCTCTTGTTTAAAAAAAGAAAAAGAAACTTTAGAAAGTGGGGTTATAGAAGGTCAGCAAAGGATGGGTTTGAGATGTTTGGGTGAGTTAAGTGGGCATTTTGACAACATGGCTTCTCCTTTGGCATGTTTAATTGTGATATTTGACAGATATCCTTGCAGTTTAAGATGACACTTTTAAAATAAATTATCTCCTGATGATGACTTGAGCCCTGCCACTCAGTGGGAGAATCAGCAGAACCTGTAGGATCTTCTTTGGAATTGACATTCTCTATTGAAATGTTGTTCCTGTTTATTTTTAAATTTTCTTTTTGTTTCACTGGAAAGGAAAGATGATGCTCAGNTTTCAGTAGAGACGGGGTTTCACCGTGTTAGTCAGGATGGTCTCGATCTCCTGACCTCGTGATCCACCCGTCTCGGCCTCCCAAAGTGCTGGGATGCTCAGTTTTAAACGTTAGAAGTGTACAAGTTGCTTTGTTACAATAAAACTAAATGTGTACACAAAGGATTTGATGCTTTTCTCTCAGCATAGGTATGCTTACTATGACCTTCCAAGTTTGACTTGTATAACATCACTTTCAAACTCTGTCACTCTAACTTCCTATTTTTGATACGCACTTTGGAGGATGACCTCAGGGTTATGTGAATTGAGTAACGGGATTTGAATCAATGTATTAATATCTCCATAGCTGGGACATGTGGGTAAAATTTGCCATTGGTTTCTGAAAATATTCACATCATTTGAGATACCAGATTGCTGAATACTTTCTGAGTATATTCTGCCCTTGATTTTTATTTCCAAGTGTAAGTTTTTAAAATTGGCCTTTTACCTGAATATAAAATAATAGTGCCTGCCACCACCATCCAACAGACCTGGTGCTCTAATGCCAAGTTACACATGGGATGGTTGCTGGCATGTCTTCACTGGCTATATAAAATGTGGCCAAGAAGATAGGCTCTCAGAGTAAGAAGTCTGTGATAGTTAGCAGTAACTGTCCCTGCTCTCTGGTACAAAGCTCTCAAATGTGACTATATGAATCTGGGTGGGATAATGGACTCAGCTCAGTCTGCTCAGTGCCATTGTGCAGAGAAGCACCTTAATGCATAAGCTTTTTAATGCTGTAAATATAGTAGCTGAAATTAAATGCCACTTTTTCAGAGGTGAATTAATGGACAGTCTGGTGAAATTCAAAAGCTTTTTGATGTATAGAACTTGATAAACGGAACTATTCCATCAATAGGCAAAAATGTAACAACCTATCTAGATAGTATGTAATTTCTGCACAGGTCTCCGTTTAGTAAATACATCACTGTATATTGATCAGGAATCTTGCTCTAGTAAAGGAACATAAAGATTTTTTTTTTTTTTGGAAAAATAAAAAAAGAATATCCTGTTATGGCCAGGTGCGGTGGCTCACGCTTGTAATCCCAGCACTTTGGGAGGCCAGGGCAGGCAGATCACTTGAGCACAGGAGTCCAAGCACCAGCATGGACAACATGGAGAAACCCCATCTCTACTAAAAATACAAAAATTAGCCAACATGGTGGCTACTTAGGAGGCTGAGATGGGAGAATTACCTGAGTCCAGGAAACAGAGGTTGCAGTGAGCTGAGATGGTGCCACTGCACTCCAGACTGTGTGTCAGAGCAAGACCCTGTCTCAAAAATATATATAAAAAATAAAATAAAAAAAGAACAAAAGAAAGAAAATAATATCATATTTCCTATTCCATCCATCCATCCATCCATCCATCCATCCATCCATCCTTTCATCTCTATCTTTTTTCCTACCCTGGCAGGCCCTCTTCCTCCAGGAAATCTTCCTTATACCCTTAATATCTTCAGCTACCCTTCATCTCCCTTATTTCTGTCAATTTGTTAGAGTCTATAACACACAGTTTAGCACTAAGTTATACAACTTTCTCTCAATCACTTTGAAGATGTTGTTTCAACTGGATTATAGATTTATTCAGAACAGAGAGTGCCACAGTGCCACACACAAAGAGGAACAAAGAGTAAGTGTTCAATGAACAAAGAAAATTACAGAATAAGCATTTTATATCTAGAAAGGATCTCAAAAAATAATGAAGCTTCATCTCCTTGATTTCAGAAGAAGAACTGAGGTCAATATAGAAGAAACACCCTTGGTTGATGAAATAGAAAGAATAAAATGGAAATTCAATATTATAATATATTTACATGTAAAATATATGTTTATATATTTATAAAAATTACATATTATTTGTGTAACAGAAGAATTCTCCCCCATCATACTGTGGAATGGTTGTTGGAGGATCATGATACGTTCAAGCTGGAAGGGAACTTAGAAGTGACATAAGACACGCAGTTTAAGTTTGCAGATGAGAAAACTTTCTCCCAGGAAAAAGAAAAGATTTATCCAAGATCACCCAAGTTTTTAGTGGTAAAGCTGGGACTAGGAACCACACTTCTTTCTTCTCACTCCTGTGATTATTTTCTGTACTCCACTGTCACCAAATTCTTGCTTTAAGCTTCCATTCCTCCCTAGACCATGCACCTGACATTAGGGTTCATTTGTCCCTCACGGTTTCAGCTCTATATCATTTGTCCTTAATCATTCTGTCCACCATTTTCCTTCTCAGCTTCTTCTTTCTCCTGTCCATTTGTATTTACCTCTGCTCACTTTGTCCTTGCTCTGTGGACTATATAGTTGGCCCTATCTCCTCGTTCTGCTCCTCATCTCTTGGTGTAAATACCTCTCCCAGTTCAGCCTGGTCTCAGCACTGGGTATCACCTACTCTTGACTAATTCATGCATTGATTTAACACACATTTACTGTACATGTCTTCTGTGAAAGTTTCTGAATGAAGAACACTTAGTCTCTATTCAATATGCTCACAATCTAGTGGTGAGAGAGAGATTTTAAAACAATATGGTAAGCGTGTTCATCTCAGAGCTTTATTCCTATGGGAGACCAAAACTGAGTAAGGAATGGTGGGAAGGTGACAATCAGGGAAGACTTCCTGGATGTGTTCCCTGAAATGAGGCATTAGGACAGATCAGTGGATATGCATTAGCAGATGGGGCAGTGGAGTGGAGGTCAATGAGGATGCAGACAGAAAAAAAGTAACATAAAGGCATAAAAACATAAAATAGCAAGGGGTACAAAAGAATGACTAGCACCCTGATGTTTTTCAAGGATAAAAAAGGCAGGCGGTAGTATGGGCTAAGCCTGGAGAGATGGGTGAACCACATTGGGAAGGTCTTGTCTTCAAGTTGGGAACTTGAACTGTTGGGATTGAGGGAGCTAATAAATGACACCCCGTTCCCTGCCTGAGTTCTTAATTGAGAGGAACCCCAAGGAGTCAGGCAGATGGAGGTTAAAATGTCAGTTTTACTACTGATAAAACAATAAGCATGGCTTAGATTTAGCCAAATTGCTTGCTAACACTTCCCAGTACTGAACTTAATTCCCAAAATGCAGGCCTCTCCTACAAGGGCTGATAGGTTTAGAGCTGATGATAATGCTTTACAAGCATCTGGCCCTGAGAGAAGCAAGCGGGGTAGGGTCGGGGAGAGAGAGAGCTGAGCCAGCTCACCTCCTTATCTTAAATTTACCAAGCAGATAAATCACTCCTCCTCTGGGGAGAGAGGACAGAAGTGTTACTCTAATGGTGGTCCCTCCACTTGGAACATGAAGCAAGAGGGGAAGGAAGTTCCTACCTAATACAAATCCACCACTTACTGAGCACCTACTGCACACTGCCATGCAGTAGGCCCTGGTTCCACCAACTGGAACCAGACAGAATCAGAATTAGGCTGGGAAGATTCTCTAACAGAGTAGGTAAAAAGACATGGGAGCCGTTTGTACCCAGTGCTTGCTGTTCACGAGAAAAGGACAGAGCTCTTAACATTAAGAATTTTTAGAAACAGCATTGTATATACCCAGAACTCCTCAGAGATAGTCTCACTTCTAATATCACCCAGACACTGTTCTTTCATCAGAAAGGCCTCTCTTTAGCATAATGTTTATTCTGACTAAAACAATATGACCATCTGCCCCTCCTCACAATGGTTGTTATTGAAGTGAGAACACAAATACAACCCTGTCACAGCCCATAATGGCAGGGAACATACCTGCTGCTGGAGGAAGTTCTCTTAGGGAAAGAGGATGGGCAAGGTGGCACTATTAAGCAGGTGTTGACATTAAGAACCTTTAAAAAGCACCTCTTCTTTCCCTACCTTCTATTTTAGCATTTCCTTGAAAATTTCTTGCCTCCTTTTGTAGAACCCTAGAACGTTAGGACTGAAAGAAACCCATTGAATCTGCTTCTCCACCCGTGCTTGAGAATAGCTTCAGCATCTTCTCCCTGCAAAATGGCCATTTATCCTCTGCTTGGATGTGTTATTGACAAGAAACTCACTATCCCTCATAGCACAGCACAGCACAGCACAGCAAATGGCTGATGCTAATCTAGACGGGGCAGTGCTCTCTATAATCTGATGCTTATACTCTTTGTTTTTACTTTCCATTTTGCTGAAAATTTTGCAATTCTATATGACTGTGGAACAAATAGACCTCTGCTTTAAAACTTTACTTTTTTGCTTTCATGTTCTTTTGTCAGGTCTATGACATTTCCAATTTTTATGATTTATTTTCCTTCTGGGATATTCAGACATTATTTTGGAATATTGAGGGAAAAACACTCTCCCTGCAAATCTCCTGACATTGGGTTTATGTGGATCCACAATCACCCATTCTATCAACAAACTGTCCTGACTTTAGGAAAGTTCTTCCTGACTTTGAATATCAGTGGTCTCTTTGTAATTCTCATGATTGGTCTTAGTTACAGAGCTAGAGACATACATGGTAGGCTGGTTCTGACATTCTTCTCATCTCTCCAGCAGACCACACTGGTTTATAGCTTTGACATTCCTCAGATACTGAGAAATTCAACACAAGAATGCATCTTCTGAGCCCAGCCCTTCTGTCCATATACAACCCCCTGGAGATCCACATAGAAACCAGACTAGATATGGACTGTGCAGGCTCCTTAGTTAGGAAAGAGTTACAGCCAAAGCACTATGATACCACATTAGAAATCTTCCTCAAAGGAAGGACTGCATGCCCAATATCTTTCACACATGGCCATTTAGCCAGTTATACATTCACCTAATCCAGACCTTACATCTCTATCTAATATGTCATATTCAAGGAGACCCTGATAATCCATCCACACCATAATTACAGTAGAGATGGAAATCAAATAATCTGGGTTTGGATTCTAATACAACCACTTGTTTTCTGTTGTGACCTCAGATGAATGTCTTAGTGCCTTTCAGTCTCTGATTTCTCATTTGTGGATTGAAGATAAAAATATTCCCTCCCTCTTAGGATTATTGTGAGCATTAAATGGAATACGTATATAATTCATTCATGAGGTTAGCAGAATGTAGCGCTTACAATTACCCTTTGCAGAGACAGACTACTTGGGTTCAAATTCCAGTTCTACGGCTAACTTAATCTGTGACTATGGACTCACTGAAGTTCTCAGAACATTAGTTCCCTCATCTAGAATATGGGAATAGTACTAATATCCACTTCACAGTGCTGTTATAAGCAGAAGCTTAAATAGTACTCACAGAGAGTTTAGCGGAGTGCCTGGAATAAACACTTGAAAAAAATGAGCTAAAAAATTCCTGATACATATATGTATCTATTATACACTACAGAAATATTAGTATTCTTCCTTCCTTCCCTTAGTCTTTCTAGCAAACCCTTCAAAAGAGGAAACGACATTAAGTTTAATCATAGTGAACCCACGCTGACAGGCTGTGAGCAGCACTTCCCTTTCTGGAATACTAGTTTTCAGTATAACAATCTTGGCATTTGCTCATAGTGACTCAATTGAGCTAGGGAAACGTAACTACCCAGATGATACAATGGAAGAGCCATAAGTCCAATAGAAATTTGGAGACGAAGCCATCAGACTTCCTAAAAAGTGACATTTGAGTTAGTCCTTGAAGTGGATTTAGTTCAGGGGAGGGCCAGGAAGAATAACATAAATAGAAGTCCAGAGGAGAAAGTACATGGAACATCTGGGTGGCAGAAAGGGTGTTTGTAAGGTCTGGTGGAAAATAAATATAAAAAGAAAGGTTGAGGCCAATTTATGGAGGCACCCGAATGCCACAAACAGACACTTGGTCATAGGAATTAATTCACTGTTAAGTTCTTAAATAATGGAATAACAAGGAGAAAGCAATATTTAAGAAAATTAGTCTGCTGGGTATGGTGGCTCACACCTGTAATCCCAGCACTTTGGGAGGCCAAGGTGGGTGGATCACCTGAGGTCAGGAGTTTGAGACCAGCCTGGCCAACATGGTGAAACCCCATCTCTACTAAAAATACAAAAATTAGCTGGATGTGGTGGCACATGCCTGTAATCCTAGCTACTTCGGAGGCTGAGACAGGAGAATCACTTGAACCTGGGAGACAGAAGTTGCAGTGAGCCGAGGTCATGCCATTGCACTCCAGCCTGGGCAACAAGAGCAAAACTCTGTCAAAAAGAAGAAAGAAAGAGAGAGAGAGGGAGGGAGGGAGGGAGGAAGGAAGGAGGAAAGAAAGAAAGAAGGAAGGAAGGAAGGAAGGAAGGAAGGAAGGAAAGAAGGAAAGGGAAGATTAGTGTATGGATGACAATGTGACAATATATGCCAGAAACCTTTAAAAAGATACACTTTTAGATACCATTAACCTAAGGTATTCATTAACCTAACAGTTGTTCTTTTAAGACTTAACTTGAAGGAAAAGTTTAAAATGTGTCCAGAGTTTCAGCTATTAAGATGTTCATCTTGGTATTGTCTAAAATATCACACACCAAAGAAGGAAAAATACTAAATGTTCAAGAATGTAGGATTGAGTAGATAAATTACGGCATATCCTGACATGGGATATATAAAATCATATAAATGTATTGACATGAGAAATAGTCATGGGGTATTATTAAATGTTTGAAATGGATATGAAATACTTGCAGGATCTTATATTTGCTTTTTTAAAAGTAATGGGTCAATATACCAATACTTGAGGGAAAAGTCTAGAAGCAAACGTACACCAAAATATTAACCAATTCTATCTGATGAATGGGATTATGAATTTTCTTTTTCTTCTTTTTGCCTGTTTGCATTTTCCATGAAGAAAATTTATGAACATAGCAGTATTTAACTCTTGCTTTTTAAAAAGATTTATGTGAGCATGGAATCCAGACCCTAAAATGACCCCAGTGATTTTTATCTTAGTCCACCCCTCCCCTTGAGTTTGGGCAGGACTTATTTATTGTTATTAGACCTATTATCGCTTCTCACCAATAGCATATGGCAAAGGTAACAGAACATCACTTTCTTGATTAGATTACATTATATGAGACTCCTTAGCAGACTAAAGAGAAAGATTTTCCTTTACCCTTGAAGAAGCAAGCTGCTATGCTGTGAAGTACTAATGGAGAGGGCTACATGGTAGTGAACTACACGTGGTCTCAGGAGCTGAGGACCTCAGTTCTACAACCACAAAGAACTAAATTCTGCCAACAACCACATGAACTTAGAAGAGAACCCCAAACTCCAGATGAGGATGCAACTCCTGCTGAAAGCTTGATTGCAACCTTGTAAGACCCTGAGTGGAAGACCTGCCTAAGACTCAGACTCTTGCTTGACCCACAGAAGCTGTGAGATAATGAATGTGTTATGTTAAACTGCACAATTAGTGGTAATTTGTTATACAATAGAAAGCTAGTACAATGTACAAAACAAAAATTAGAAATATTTTACATGTTTAAAACAGCTCTTTCTTCTAAAATATCAGAAGTACCTATCGAAATTCAAAGACAGAATACAAATTAATGTTAATGATATCAAAACTTAAATCAACATTGTTTAATTGTCTAAATGGCTGAAATTGTTATTTAAGGTTTTGAAATTCTAATTAAGCTGGGTGCAGTAGCTCACACTTGTAACCCCTGCACTTCGGGAGGCCAAGGCAGGTGGATCACAAGAGGCCAGGAGTTCCAGACCAGCCGGACCAACATGGTGAAACCCCATCTCTACTAAAATTACGAAAAAAAAAAAAAAAGAAAGAAAACAGCCGGGCACGGTGGCATGCACCTATAGTCCCAGCTACTCAGGAAGCTGAGGCAGGAGAATTACTTGAACCCGGGAGGTAGAGGTTGCAGTCAGCTGAGATCACACTACTGTACTCCAGCCTAAGTGACAGAACGAGACTCTGTGAAAGAAAGAAAGAAAGAAAGAAAGAAAGAAAGAAAGAAAGAAAGAAAGAAAGAAAGAAAGAAAGAAAGAAAGAAAGAGGGAGGGAGGGAGAAATTCTAATTAAATTTTATTTGTTCAATATCTACACAGATGCCAGTGGAAATAACTGGCATCTCACTTCATAAATTTCATGCAATTGTAAGAGCAATACGAATTAATGTAAAATGTCCCTCACCCTCCACACGCAGCTATTGTGAGGGCCACTTTGAATCGTGAGTATTCCTGTAACTCCAAATTGGAGCAAGAAGAGAGGCAGCAACCAGACATTTGACACTATTAGGAAACAAAACTTCGTTATATAAGAATGTATTGCATTATTTTCTGAGAGGAAAGATTTGATAAATTATTTCATTTTTCTTTTTTCCTACCTAAACACTTCCATCCTTTCTGTTCTTTCTACACTCCATCTCTGTCCGTCTCTGACATCACCTGCCACAACAGCTTACAAACCCTCATGGCATTTGAACACAGTCACCTTTTGTAAGAAAATGTAGAGAAGCATCTCTCCGGAGTCTTAACGTGTTGATAATAGAGTGAATGTTTAGGGTTGTCATTTGTGCTGTACCAGAGCTAAATGTCAGATCCTAAGTGACTATGTATTCTTCAATTCAATTTTTATGTATTTATTTTATTATTTATCTGTTTATTTTGTTACATTTATTTATTTGAGATAGACTCTTGCTCTGTCACCCAGGCTGGAGTGCAGTGGTGCAATCTCAGCTTACTGCAATCTCTGCCTCCTGGGTTCAAGTGATTCTCGTGTCTCATCCTCCCAAGTGGCTGGGATCACAGGCATACACCACCACACCCAGCTAATTTTTGTATTTTTAACAGAGACAGGGTTTCACCTTGTTGGCCAGGCTGATTTCGAACTCGTGACCTCAAGTGACCTGCCCTCCTCAGCCTCCCAAAGTGCTCAGATTACAGGCATGAGCCACCACGCCCGGCAATTCTGTTACCTTCATTTTTAACGTCTATGGTATGCAAAATTCATGAGACTCACTCACTATCATGAGATCCACTCACTATCATGAGAACAGCATGGGGGGAAACTGCCCTCATGATCCAATTACCTCCACCTGGGCCCTCCCTTGATACATGGGGATTATGAGGATTACAATTCAAGATGAGATTTTGGGTGGCGACACAGCCAAACCATATCATCCCACCCATGGTCCCTCCAAAATCTCATGTCCTCACATTTTAAAACACAATCATGCTTTTCCAACAGTCCCCCAAAATCTTAACTAATTCCAGTATTAACCCAAAAGTCCAAGTCCAAAGTCTCATCTGAGACAAAGTAAGTCTCTTCCACCTATGAGTCCGTAAAATCAACAGCAAGTTAGTTACTTCCTAGATACAATGGAGGTACAGGCATTGGGTAAATGCGCTCATTCCAAATGGGAGAAATTGGCCAAAAAAAGGGGCTACAGGCCCCATGAAAGTCTGAAATCCAATAGGGCAGTCATTAAACCTCAAAGTTCCAAAATGATCTCCTTTGACTCCATGTCTCACATCCAGGTCACAGTGATACAATAGCTGGGCTCCCAAGGCCTTGAGCTGCTTCACCTCTGTGGCTTTGCAGGGTATAGCCCCCCTCCTGGCTGCTTTCCCAGACTGGTGGTGAGTGTCTGAGGCTTTTCCAGGTGCATGGAGCAAGCTGTCAGTGGATCTGCCATTCTGGGGTCTGGAGGATGGTAGCTCTCTTCTCGAGGCCGACTTGAATTTCTCCCTAGAAAATGGGTTTTTCTTTTCTATTGCATTGTTAGGCTGCAAATTTTCCAAACTTTTGTGCTCTGCTTCCTCTTTAATGCTTTGCTGCTTAGAAATTTCTTCTGCCAGATACCTTAAATCATCTCTCTCAAGTTCAAAGTCCCACAGGTCTCTAGGGCAGGGGCAAAATGTTGCCAGTCTCTTTGTTAATGCATAGCAAGAGTGACCTTTACTCCAGTTCCCAACAAGTTCCTCATCTCTATCTGAGACCACCTCAGCCTGGACTTCACAGTCCATATCACTATCAGCATCTGAGTCAAAGCCATTTAACAGTCTCTAGGAAGTTCAAGACCTTCCCACATCTTCCTGTCTTCTGAGCCCTCCAAGTCTCTGGAAAGTTCCAAACTTTCTCACATTTTCTTGTCTTCCTTTGAGCCCTCCAAACTGTTCCAACCTCTGCCTGTTGCCCAATTACAAAGTTGCTTCCACATTTGTGTGTATTCTTATGGCAGTGCCTAATTAGCTCGGTAACAATTTACTGTATTAGTCCATTTTCACACTTATGAAGAAATACGTGAGACTGGGTAATTTATAAAGAAAAGAGGTTTAATTGACTCACAGTTCCACATTGCTGTGAAGGACTCAGGAAGCTTACAATGATGGTGGAAGGCAAAGGAGAAGCAGGAAAAGAAGAAGGCACCCTCTTTGCAGGATGACAGGATGGAGTGAGTGCAAGTAGGGGAAATGCCAGATGCTTATAAAACCATCAGATCTTATGAGTCTTACTCATGATCATGAGAACAGCATGGGAGGCAACCTCCCCCATGATCCAATCACCTCCACCTGGTCCTGTCCTTGACAAGACAAGTAGGGATTATGAGGATTACAAGTCAAGATGAGATTTTGAGTGGGGACACAGCCAAACCATATCACTGCCCCATGATGTTTTGTGTTGTTATTGAATTATGGAGCAAAAAGAGCACTGGGATAGGGTAGCTCACTCTGAGGACAGGGGACAGGGTGATGCCCAGGCTGCAGGGATATGTTCCAAATTGACAAGAGAGAGAAAGGAGTTATTTGCTTTCCTTTAGACCCTATGTAGATCACCATAGTAGGAAATAAGATGGGAGCACAGAACAGAATAGTATTTGAGTGGTGCACCCTGTACTAAATTGGAGCTTCCCTTTTCCTTGTTCCATTGTGGGTATGTCCAAGCAACTCTACTACACAGTGTTTCCCAAAGCTTTCTCCTCTCCACTTCCCAGCCATTGGCATAGGTCTGACTTTCATCATTTCTCACTTGGGCTTTTGCTTTTGTCTCTCAAATGTGGCCCCTGCCTATATTCTCCGCATCCTCTAATTCATCCTTCAAGTAGCCACCAAAGTCCTGCTCACATACCAAAGACCTCTAATGTCTCCCCACTGTCTACAAGACAGGGCCAAATTCTTAGCATGTAGTTACAGCTCCTTCAAGGACCTTCCCCATTATATCTACTTTCTCAGTCTCTTCCTTACACACTACTCCTACCTTCCTCGTAACCTGAAACTCAGTCACAGAAACTTACTCTGGGTGTCTCTAATTTAACCATACTTCCAAGATTTTGCATAAGCCCCTCTTTCTCAAATAATGCCTTTTATCTCCCTTCTCTGCCTACCAAACTCTACAGTAGCAGAGATGGCTAGCTGGTCAACAAAAGCAGTATAACCCTTCCATATTGCAGAGTTGTTGCTCAATCAGGGATCACATTTCCCAGCATCCATTGCATGTAGGTGGGACCATGTAACCAGCACCTACTAATAGAATGTGAGCAGAATTGGCACGTGACACTTGCAGGTAATGTCATTCAGTTTAGGGTTCACAATCCTCCTCACACAGTCTCTCTTCACTCAATGGCCAGCTGGATTTAGAGTATCTGGAGAGGACTCTGAGGCCCCCAGGTGACAGTGGAGCCCCTAGTTGGAAGAGCCTGCATCCCTCAAGTCACCTGTTAGTGTAGAGGTAGCCAGGAGAGCCTCCTGATAATTTGTGTCTGCATTCAACTTTGTATGAGTATAAAATACAATTTTACTGTTAGTCCTCTGAGATTTGGAGATTTACTTGTTACCATAGCAAAGCACAACCTATCCTAACTAACATGCTCACTTACTTTTCAAGGCCCAGGCCAAAGGTGAAGCTTCCCCTTACTTGCCTGTATAGACAGAGTCAGACGCCACTCCCTGGAGTGTGCTCCAGTTGCTCTGTGAACCTACCTCTAATACCCTATTTATCATATTTATATTGTAATCGTTTGTTTTTATTTATCTTCTCCATTAGCCTGAGAGCTCCTTTGATGCAAGAACCATCTCTTGTTATTTGTCACGTCACACTGCTTAACTTAGTATCTGACAATGTGCTGAATAAAAAAATGAATAAACAATGTAATTAATTCCTATCTGTCTGTAACTAAGAGCTTGATAGGATATAAAAGGTGAGGTCCTTTGGGGCTTAGGTGGACCTAGCTGCCAAGTGGAAGACAGGAATACAGTGAACACTGCAAGTTTTCCACTTAACATTTATTCTCTGTCTTCCTTTCTAAAGAAGTCTGGTTTTCTCTAGGGGGGTAATGTACCCAGAAGAAAATAGTCACTTCCCTAGACTTCCTGTGGCTATATTTGGACACTGGATGGGCAAGCTTTTATTGGGAAAGCTTTTATTTTTCTTATATAGGTACCACTTCTTCCTGCTTCCTTCTTCTTTGCCCTGGCTAGAATGTAGAAGTGATGCCTTGAGGTGCAGCAGCCATGGTGTGACCATGAGGACAAAAGCCACAATGCATGGATGACACAGAAGACAGACAGGAGGATCTGGGATCCTTGATGGCATTGCAGAGTCTGAACTGAATTATGGAGCAATTCGGACCTGAACTGCCTTTCTCCTATATTTGATTATGTGAGAAAAATAAATCCCTATGTGCTTAAGCTACTGCAATTTGGAGTTTGCATCAGTGTATGCTGATACAAACTGATTGATATCAGGGTATTGGAGGGTTCAGAAGCCTTCTTAACCTCACCTTTTACTTGACTAAGTTTAAGTTAATGACAACCCCTTAAAAGTAATGGATGGTGAACTAGATCTATATTATTTGGTTCTTTAAGGGAATTTGGTAAGTCTGAGTAAAACAGGGATAAATCAAGTCCTTGGATAGCTGCGTGACCTTGGGAAATTCCCTGCTTTTTCTGCAGGATATGTTATCTACATTTAGAACTGTTATTCTACAAGAACCTAGAAAATGCTAGGCTCAGTGCTGAACATGTTTAAATAGGTTATTTAAATTGCACAACAACCTGATATAGATACTTTTAACCTCTATTTGAAGATATGAAGATATGAGGATATTAGGGCTCAGCCAGTTTACTTGCCCAGTGTCACAGAGAGATGAAGTCAGGATTTGAACCCAAAGTTCTGACTCCTAAGCTACAGCCTTAACTACTATTAGACTGTCTTGAAACAGTAGACAGGTAGATATTTGTTGAGTGATCACATGAGTAAGTGAACAAAACTATCCCTTTCTGTCCTAATATCCCATACTGCTATAGATACAGCGTTGTGACTTAATCTGTATTGGTCAGGAATTTTTCCCTTTGAGAAACAGAAATCCAAATCAAACTAGTATAAGAAAAAAAAAAATTAAAAGATGTTGAGAGTGGAGTGACATCGAATTTTTAGCTCTGCATAATCAAGGAGACAGATGGGCTGGCCTCTAAAACTTCTGCCACAGGAGGTCTCAAATGCTGTTATGACTCCCTGTCTCTTGTTCTGCTATTTCTTTGTGTGAGCTCTATTCTCCCTCTGGCAGAGTAGCTGATACCTGCAACCCCTGAGCCATCCAACTCTGTGCCCAGAAAGAAAGAAGAGCTGAACGGTGATTGGTTCAGCTGAGGTCACATGCCTATCATTGAACCAAACAATAAGACCAGAGAATTTGGCCCTCTTATTGGTCCATCTTCTGTGACAGTGGCAACTGAGAGACCAGAGGATAGAACAGGACCTGTAGCTTCCACCAAGGAGTGGCTCCCTAAGAGATGGGAGGAATAGTTATTATTTGAAGGAGAGAGCTATGGAGACCCAAATATCCCCATGAGATGCCAGCTACAGAACCCAGCTTCCAGTGTCTAAATGTCTGTACTCTCAAGCATTCCTTACGATTCTGAGAGCTTCATCCTGTCACAGAGGCAATGGTTCAGAAAAGAAAAAGCTGGTGGATGGCTCATTCTCTGCAGGAACAGAAGTTGGCACAATGCGTGTTAATTCAGACTCAGCTTGGTCTTGTAAATAAAAATGGTATTCTAAGCTCCCCAACTATCTGAACGGACCCCTCCTCTCACCCAAGGCCATTCCAAAGTTAACCTGAAAAACTAGTCCGGGCCATGATGGGAAGGGGGGTCAGACATGCGTCATTATACTCTTCTCCCTTTCGGAATTCAGGACCAGCTGTGCAGCATTAACACTAAAACAGATCTTAAGAATGACAAAGCAGACTCTTTGTAGCAATAAGATACCAAATTCCAACCTCACTCTAGGATAGCATCACCCAACAGACAGCAGCCCCTGAAGGAAATCAAAGTATTTTACCCCAAATTATGCTTCTTTGCCATATCTTGACACGGTCCTGCAAGTCTGTCTCCTGGGGGAAAATCTACATTGTGAAGAGAATTCCCTTCCTGCTATAGGCCTTTCTCCTGATCCAGGAGAAAATCAACTCGATAAGAAATGTTTACAATCTATTCTCTCTGAAGCCTGCTACCCAAAGGCTTCCTTTGCACAATGGGAACCTTGGTTTCCACAACCTCTATATTAACCCAGACATTCCTTTCTATTGATTCTAGGTCTTTAGACAATAACTCAACTCTTCAACCAATTGCCAATCAGAAAATCTTTTTTTTGAGACAGAGTCTCACTCTGTCACCCAGGGTGGAGTGCAGTGGTGTGATCTCGGCTCACTGCAACCTCTGCCGCCTGGGCTCAAGTGATTCTCCTGGCTCAGCCTCCCGAGTAGCTGGGATTACAGGCATGTGCCATCATGCCTGGCTAAGTTTTGTACTTTTAGTAGAGACAGGGTTTTGCCACACTGGCCAGGCTGATGTCGAAACCCTGACCTCAAGTGAGCCACCCACCTCAGCCTCCCAACGTGCTAGGATTACAGGTGTGAGTCACCACACCTGGCCAAGAAAGAAAATCTTTGAATCTACCTATGACCTGGAAGCCTGAGTTCTCAATTTCCTCAGAACTCAGAAGGGAGAGAAACTACTCATTAAGCTTCTTTAGAGACTCCAACAGACACTATCAAGAGCCCAGATACCTTCAATTTGCCCACTGTGCCTGGGAGATGTGTCCCCTTAGCATCGCAAGATGGCTGCCACAGCAGCAACTATCACATTATCACATGACACATCCAAGCTGGAAGGACTGGGAGGCAAAGGTGCTTTTCTCTTTTATCAAGGAGGGAAATATTCACCAGAAGCCACTTAGCAGAATGCTCCCCCTACCCGGTGCTGCCATTACTGTCTAATTGGCCAGGCTGGGTCACATGTCCATCCAGACCAATGGCTAGCAAAGAGAAACAGCAGTATCATGACTGCTTAGTCCAAGTCAACTAAATCGTGATGAATCATTTGGTACTGGAGATATGACCTCACAAATCAAATCAGGGTTCTATTAGCAAAAGAAAGAAGTGGGAGTGATGGTGTTTGGCAGTTTGCAGTGTTTACTGCAGTACTATTCACAATTTGTGGTTGAGTATTTGTTGGTTTGATGATTCATTAAGATCTGACTCTCCTTTCCAATGTAACTCCCATGAGGCAAGATGTGTGGCTGTGTTGTTCTGTGCTGTGCCCTCAACACCTACCAAAGAGTCTTCCTCTTTGAAAGAGGAGCTCAGAATTGCTGAGTACTGTAGTAAATACCAAAAGGAATGTCAGACACACTCCTTGTTTTCAAGGAGTTTGTGGTGCAAATGAAGCAAGACTAATACATTCAAATCATTTTCTGTTAATATAAGACAAGGCATCTCCTTTCCTTCTTCCAAATGTTTCTCAAATGTCTACAATGTACAGACACTATGGGAGGTGCTGGGGATGCAACAGTAAACAATGAATAAGACCTGGACGCTATCCTTCATGGGCAAAGGCAAGTGAGGGAGATCAATTGAGAAAACCACCATGATAATGATTAGTCAGGAAGTCTGGGGAGCATAGGAGGGAAGGTTCTGTGTTTATTCTTTACCCCCAACCCCACAGGATCCAGCCCAGGTCCTGGGACCTTGCAAACACTCAGAAAATAGCCGCCCATGGTTCATGCCTGTAATCTCAGCAGTCTGGGAGGCTGAGGAGTTTGAGGCCAGGAGTTGGAGACCAGCCCCCCTCCTCCAATCACTACAAAAATATTTTTAAAAATGAGCCAAGCATGCTGGTGTATGCCTATAGTCCCAGCTACTGAGGAGGTTAAGGCAGGAGCCCTTGAGCCCAAGAGTTTGAGGTTACAGTGAGATGACTGGGCCACTGTCACCAAACTGGGTGACAGAGTGACACTCTGTTGCAAAAAAAAAGAAAAAGAAAAATAGTGGCTATTTTGTGTATTATTTTGTATAATAGTGTATTGTGTCGGGGAACAACAACAACAAAAAAACCCTGTCAAAGATGTAGGGCAGGCATTGTTGGCTCCCCTTTGCAACTCAGGAAACTGAGACCCAGAGAATTTAAATGACCTTCTGCAAATAATGAGGAACAGAGCGGGAACAAGAACCAGCGATGCTGATGACCTGCTGCCGGTTTCCACTCCTCACTGCCTTTCTGATGAGGTGGCTTGCTGACATCAGATTCTCAGTGTTACAAGTTGTTCTGTGTCTGGCATCCTCACTTGACCCATGGATATCTAAATCCATCTTCTCACACATCGTGTGGAAACCAGCATTCATTTCCCACCTGTCCTTCAGCTGGCAACCCCAGCCTAAGGGAAAGCAAACAGCCTGTGCTGGGAGACTGAGATCTAAATACATAAGATGAATTTTTCTCCTTTTCTTTTAATGACAGCAGCTCTTTTGTATTGAAGCACTAATTATAATTAGTCACTTCCTATAAAGTGTGCAAACATCACAGCACAGTTGGGAACCCACATAATTTAAACATTATTGATAATTTAATTTAACAATCTGGGATTATGTGGGCTTTATAAGAGAGTACTCAAAACCTGGAATACAGGGGAAAGGTCTTTGTTTTATTACCGGGGCACCTCTCCCCTGGTGCACTGTGCAGGCCTTTATATGGATTTATAAGGTTTCCCATGAAAATGTGAACAAATGTCCCCAAAACATTTAAATACTATTATAAGTTCTCAGAAAGCCTTGGTTTTCTGATTCCCAGCTATAATGTTTATAGTTTAATAGTTGTTGATGACTATCCTGTAACTCAGGTGTATATATAGGAAATAACATTCTTCTTTTTTTCTTTCTCTTTCTTTCTTTTCCTTCCTCCCTCCCTCCCTCTCTTTCTTTCATTTTTTTGACAGAGTTTAACTCTGTTGCCCAGGCTGGAATGCAGTGGTGGGATCTCCGCTCACTGCAACCTCCACCTCCCGGGCTCAAACAATTCTCGCGCCTCAGCCTCCCTAATATCTGGGATTACAGGTATCTGCCACCACGCTGGGCTAATTGTATTTTTAGTAGGGACAGGGTTTCACCATGTTGACCAGGCTGGTCTCCAACTCCTGACCTCAAGTGATCCACTTGCTTTGGCCTCCCAAAGTGCTGGGATTATAGGCATGAGCCACTGCACCTGGCCTCATTCCTTTCTTTAAATCAGCTTAATTATGACACTGTACCCTTATGCCACTGGGATGTGGGAAATTTAATCTCAAACCATACTGGGGACTCCTTCATGTCCCAGGGGCTTAACAGGATCTGGGAGGCTTAAGTGGTTGGGTGTTCTCACTGTATAAGCCCAATGGGGCCCTCAATGTCTGCAGGTCTCTGCTTCTGGGCCATTCATAGGGTTTGGAAATTTTTCCAGGTGGGCTCAGGGTCTCCCTTGCCTCAGGCACACCCACCAGCTATCCTTGTTGAAGATTCCTCACTGCCTTTCTTATGAGGCATTTTCCCAGAAGAAGGGCACAGAGTAGTGTGTCTGTGTCTGAGTATTTTTGTTCCCCTGACACAAGAGTCACTTTCCTTTTTTTGGTGACAGAGTGTTGCTCTGTCACCCAGTTTGGTGGCTGTGTCCCAGTCATTTCACTGTAACCTCAAACTCGGGCTCAAGGTATCCTGCCTTAGTCTCCCCAGTAGCTGGAACTTTAGGTATGCACCAGCATGCTGGGCTCATTTTAAAAAATATTTTTGTAGAGATGGGGTCTTGCTTTCTTTGCCACGCTGGTCTCAAACTCCTGGCCTCAAGGTATCCTTCCACCTCAGCCTCTCAAAGTGCTGAAGAAGGGCACAGAGCAGTGTGTGTGTGTCTGCTGCATGACAAATCCACGGTCAGCTCCCCCGTTCCTAGCTGGGCAAGTCTTCCTCTCTCAATAGTCTCTCTACCTTCACTTTCAGGGAGACCAACATTCTCTCTGCATCTACTGAGACCTAAACAAAACATCAGAGGAGCTCTTGGCCCAAGGTTGCTTCTGCTCTCCTGCCCTGTGAGCAGGCACACAAACTCCACCTGGCTTCCTGCTTGAAACAGAAGGGGGGAATTAATCTCTTAATATAATTAATATACAAAGTGCAATTTAAACATACAATTAATTAATCTCTTAATACATTATACTGTCACATAGTTAATCCTTACCAACCAGTGGTTGGGTTTTTTTTTTCAACCCAGAGAGATTAATTTTCTTAGAATATCCTATATGTTTATTCAAATATTTATTTCACAGCTCTGATGTACAATGTAGTGTGCTGGCTAATGGAGATACAGCCATGTAATACCTTGCATTATTGCTTTAAATCATTCACTCCTATCTACATCTGTGTCCTATGTTGTAGGACTTTGCAGTTGCTCCTACAAGAGGCAGAGTATATTGTCCCACCCCACTGAGATTGGGCTTGGCCATGTGGCTCACTTTAGCCTACAGAGTGTGGGCAGGTGTGACTGTATGCCAGTTCCTAGACCAGGCTGTAAAAGACTGCTTTCATTGCCTCTTGCACTTCTGTCATTGCCATAAGAAAAACATGACAGCAGATCTCTGAAGGATAAGAACACTGTTAGCTTGGAGTTAGGTTCGGTGGAAACAAGCCTAGATCAGTGAAATTCCAGCGAACCTGTGGATATGCAAGTGAGAATACATAATTGTTATGTTACTGAGTTTAGGGATTGTTTATCATGCAACATCGACTGACCAGTTCAAGTAGTGGCAAGTGACAAAGACATGATCTTTGCCCTCATGGAGTTTATAGCCTGAGGGGGTTAGGCAGACATTAAATCAATAATTATATAGACAATTTTCAAAAATGTAATTGTGATCAGTAGTCATGAAGGAAGTCTATACGAATCTAGAGTGCTGGCAGAGTGTGGAACAGAAGCACCCAGCCAAGTTTATCTTTAATTTATCTATAATTATCTGTAGCTAATTGTACTCCCAAATTCTCTCACATAGTTAATGCTGTGCATTTGTATGGACCTTGTAAGCCACCTTAACTCTAAGAAACTAATGAACCAAAATGTATTAATAGGTATTTATGATATACACAGGTCCATGGTGGGACTATGGAACATTCTGGAAGCCTGAGACTCAACATGTTCTCAAGCTACTGGGGGTGGGGGAAGCAATATACAAACACAATACAAGCTAATCAACGATATGAAGTGGCACACTGTCAGTCTGAGAGTGGCCTTGATGAGCAAGTGAGGTGTACATCACTGTGGCCTGCTTCTGTCCTCCTTCTCTACCAGAAGAAGGTAATGTGTACCTCTTTAGGAAAGGTCAAAGATTGAGAGCATCTTTAGGCAAAGTCCTATGGAGATATGCCAATAAAACACTCCCTTGAAGCAAATGTTCTTCTTGGAGTGGGCACATCATGTTTATTAATGCCGGAAGTGTACAACGGGAGATGCCAAAGGGACCAAGTGGAGCAGTGGGAAAAGGTGGATGTCAGTGCCAGACGAGCTTAGGTTTTAGGCCCAGTTCTTCACTTAGTGATATGTGACCTTAGACAATGAAGTAACTTCTTTAAAATTAATTTCCTTATGTGGGAAATGGGAATGACCACTATGGTAGAGGTTACTAGAGCTCACCAATATCTTGTTCCCCTGTTCTTTCTGACCCTGGCATACAGCCTGACTATATTTGCAGTTAAGTATGGTCACATGATAAAGTTCTGGTCCACACAATGTGGGCAGAAGTGATGTGAGCCCCTTCCAGGTGTGATCAATAAAAGTCTCCCATATGCAATCCTTGTTTTCTTTCTCCATCTGCCACCTGGAGAGAGACAGCGACTCCTTAGATCCTATAGGAAGCTCTTGCCACAAGGCAAAAGGATCCTAAGTCCCTGAATGGCTGCATGGAGCAGAGCTCTCCCTCCTAACACAAATCATGTGGGATTGTGTCCAGTTGCTGAAATTTTGGGGTGGTCTTGTTATAGCCATTAACTTATCCTGGTTAATGCAATTATCTATTTTGCAGTATCATAAGAATTCAACATACTTGGGGAAATGCCTAGCTTAGGTGCTCAATATATGGTCACTGTTACATAAAAAATATAAGTAAGTCCTATAGGAATGGTGCTAAAAAAATGATCTGGGGCTTCAGGGGTGGGGGAGCAGGCTGTTTCCTGTGCAACTCCCAGTTCCTTGAGTCTGGGCCCTGCCAGCCACTGAGATCACATGGAGTTGGAGTTGGAGAGGATCAGAGACCTGAACTTGGAGTTCTCTGATACCTGCTGTGATGGTTAATATTGAGTGTCAACTTAATTGGATTGAAGGATGCAAAGTGTTGTTTCTGGGTGTGTCTGTGAGGGTGTTGCCAAAGGAGATTAACATTTGAGTTAGTGGACCGGGAGAGGCAGACCCACCCTCAAGCTGGGTGGGCACCATCCAATCAGCAGCCAGCATGGCCAGAATAAAGCAGGCAGAAGAAGGTGGAGTGAGCAGACTTACTGAGTCTTCTGGCCTTCATCTGTCTCCCATGCTGGATGCTTCCTGCCCTCAAACATCAGATTCCAAGTTCTTCAGCTTTTGGGCTCTTGGACTTACACCAGTGGTTTGCCAGATGCTCTCCGGTTTTTGGCCACAGACTGAAGGCTGCACTAGCGGCTTCCCTACTTTTGAGGTTTTTGGGACTTGAACTGGCTTTCTTGTTCCTCAGCTTGCAGACAGCCTATTGTGGGACTTCACCTTGTGATCATGTGAGTCAATATTCCTTAATAAACTCCCCTTCATATATTCATCTGTCCTATTCATTCTGTCCCTGTAGAGAACCCTAATACACCTGCCAAGAGGCCCACAAAGTGGTTGCTCAGTGCGGAAGACAGGGAAAATGAAAGCAGTCTCAGAAATAGATGCAGTTGGAAGAAAGCAGTGCAGTTGTCTCCGGAATACAGATAGCAGAGAGTTCCAGTTCCCAGAAAGCTCTCTGTTCTCCCTGATGATGACTGATGTTGGAAATGAGAAGCCAAGACATGGCAAAGCCACAAAGTGGCTTCTGAATCAACCATGGAGCCAGCATTAACTGCATTACAGGATGCTCTGATTCTCTTGAGAGTCAACCATCTTTGCCTGGTTATATTTTATCTGGTAAGTCAACTAAGTAGCATTTAAACAGAATGCAGCATTCTCTAGCCCAGTACTTGCAAATTGGCAGCCCAATTGTTAAAAATTGAGCTAGTTGCCAACTTTTAAAAACAGAACAATTTCACATAATATTCAGATTTCTTGCATCTCTAATAATCAAATGACCTGGTAATGTTGGACCCACATCTCCAAATGGTGACAATTGGCTGGTACTAAGTAGCTGCTGCTCCTGTTGTATGTGGCAGGGACTATAACATTAGCCACAGGACCTACTCAGCTATTTTACCATTTATATTACTTGCCTGGCCCCTGTCATCATCTGGGTTGACAACCCTTAGATTAACTGGTATGATAAACATGACTTTACCATATGGCAAAATAGTTTAGGATTATGACTTATGGCAACCATCTTTATGCCAATAATTTGAAGTATATTTATTGTTCAGGAAATGGTAATTGGATAGCTGCTGTGTACATTGTACTGTGCTAAGTATTGTGGCGATACAAAGATGAATCCTGGCCAGGTGCTGTGACTCACACCTTTAATCCCAGCACTTTGGGAGGCCGAGGTGGGTGGATCACCTGAGTTCAGGAGTTTGAGATCAGCCTGGGCAACGTGACGAAACCCCGTCTCTACAAAAAATACAAAAATTAGCTGGGCATAGTTGCATGTACCTGTAGTCCTAGCTACTCAGAACACTGAGGCAGGAGAATCACTTGAACCCAGGAGGCAGGGGTTGCAGTAAACCAAGATTGTGCCATTGCACTCCAGCCTGGGCGACAGAGCAAGACCCTGTCTCAAAAAAACCAACCAATCAAGGAACCAGCCAACTAAACACCAACCAAAAAAAAAAAAAAACCCCGAAAAAAAGATGAATCCTGCTCTAAGAAGTCCTCTTACTAACCAGGGTGCATACTCAACACACAACTCTGCACAAGTTCTTATATCTCTTCTCTGTGCCACACTTTCCATAGCTGCTTTTATTTCCTTTTCACTTTGATTCCCTGTTCTCTGTACATGAAGATGTCGATGATTGTAACTTGAAAATGCAAAGACAGAATTTAACATTTACAAAGTGTTTTCTCCTTTGACTCCTCTAATAACCTCACTGGGTGGGTATGGTCATTAAATGCATCTTATGGATAAAGAAGTTAAGATTCAGAGAAGCAAAATACCTTGCTCAAGTGTTGACCAGGAATAAACAGCAGAGCAGTCCCCATGACTCCAGAGCTCATGCTAGAAGGAGCTAAAGCATCCAAACAGTCCACCTGAACTCTTTGATTTTTAAGTTTCAGGGGTTTAGATATAAGCAGTTTGAGGTTGAGGCATGAATTGGTTATCCATCGCCACTACAGTGCTATGTAATAACCAACCACAAAACTTCAATGGCATATAACAATAAACATTTAACTAGCTCACAAGTCTGCATGGTTCAGCTGTTCTGGGCGTGGCTGGGCTCACTCATGTGCCTGCAGTCAGTTGCATTTTGGCTAGTCAGCTCTGCTGACCTGGCCAGGCTTACTCACTGGTGTGAGAGCTGGCTGGTCATCTATTCATCGAATGAGATGATTAGGTCCCAGCTCTGGTCCATGTCTTTCTTCTTCCATCTAGGCTGGATGTTTGATGGTGATGGCAGAACAAACAGAAACATGCAAGTGCTTGTTCAATCTTTGCTTGCATCACATTTGCCTACAGTCCTTTGGCCAAAATGAGTCACACGTCACGCCTAGATTCTAGGTGAATCTTTACTGGCAGGAATTGGAAAGTCACATGGCAAATGGATATAGACAGGGTGAAGACTGGGAGCTATTAATGCAATCGGCCTACCTCAAGGTGAATGTCCAAATCAAAACCTTATTTCTATCCATTTTCTACTCCACTAAAGTACAGTTAGACAGCAATGCTTTTGAAGTTCAGTGGCTTCCTATGGCAACCAGAGTAAAACACTGGTTCCTTACTGTCACTACAAAGCTTGCCATTAGCGGGTCCCTGATGACTTCTCCAAACTCAACTCTGGCCATTCTCTCCATTTCTCCCTGTGCTCCAGCCACACTGGCTACACTTTCCCAGGTCAGGGCTTGGCACATGCTCCCTTTACCTGCAAAGCATCCCAACCCCACCCTCACCCTTCATCTGGCTGCCTTCCTCTCATCCTTTTGGGTGAGGCTTACATGTCACCTTCTTGTACCACCTGACCCAAAGTGGCAGCCTCTACCTCAGCTTCCTGTTTGCATTCTTATTTAACTCTCATCACCATTTGCAGTAGTACTTTTTACTTGTTTTTCTCTCTTTTGGTCTGTCTTCCCTGCTGGGGTGCAGGTCCAGTAGGACAGGAACATCATTGGTCATGTCCATCATTGTGTGCCTGTGCCCAGCATAGCACCTAACAGGAGAGCAGGCACTCAATACACATATGAGTAAATGAATGAGTGAGTGAGTGAGTGAAGATCTGGGATAGAGTGTTTTCTTCCAGATAAACTTTTTTTTTTGAGACATAGTCTCACACTGTTGCCTGGGCTGGAGTGCGATGGCACGATCTCAGCTTACTGCAACCTCTGCCTCCTGGGTTCACGCAATTCTCCTGCCTCAGCCTCCCATGTAGCTGGGATTATGGGCACACACCACCACACCCAGCTAATTTTTTATATTTTTAGTAAAGATGGGGTTTCACTATGTTGGCCAGACTGGTCTTGAACTCCTGACCTCGTGATCCACACACATCAGCCTCCCAAAGTGCTGGGATTACAGGCATGAGCCACCACACCCAGCCTCAGATAAACTCTTAAAGATAGAGATCAACCTCTCTGGACTTGGGATTCAATGTCCTGCATCCTCGGAGAAACTCCTATGACCTTAGAATTTGTAGACAAAATTTGGCTTATCAGTGAGAGCAATTTCACCAAAGCAAAATTACATGGTGTCTTTCTTCTTGTTTGGTGGGAAGGTGAGGAGCAGGACCAGAGAAGCCATCCCAAAGCCTTCACCATGAGCAGGTGGAAGAGCCATGGAATCTGTGACGGGGGGAGAGGCAAGTGCCACAGAGCGCTAGAGATGGGTTCAGGAAATTGGAGCCCCAGCCCTGTCCTGCCATGTGTCCTTGGGCAAACCCTTGGAATTTCTGTGCCTCAGTTTCCTCATCTGTAAAATGAAGGTCATAATCCCCAGCTTAGGATAGACGTGAGGGTGAAATGCACACGGCACAGTGCGTCTCTCATAGGATCAAGTGCAGGGGCAGTTTTACAAAGGAGGGAATTCCATTCTCTCCTCTTTCCCAAACAGTTTACAGGTGTTTCTCTTCCTTCTCACACCTCCTCTGAAGTGTTCATTGCCCTGGGCCTACTCCTAGCAGCACAGAGTTGCCAGACATTCTTGTTTCAGACCAGGGGTCTGCATCGGCTGCAGAGGATTTAAATCATTTCCGAACAAATGCAGGATATTACTCAGCATCATGCCTAAGCCAAGTGTTGGACTAATAAATGATGTGGACACTGGCAAACAAGGCCTTCAAAGCTTCCCAAGTCTTCATTCCACATTCAACAACCTGGTATGGGGAAGAGAATTAAATGTATTGAGCACCCACAGGGGGCCCCACCCTCTGCTCGGCAGTTTCACGAACACTTCCTAGTGGAAGTCTCGCGATAGTCATGTTATCAAACCCCATGTTACAGATCAAGAAACTGAGGCTCCGGGAGATGAAGTGTCTTTAGTCAGTGCCTGATTTTTATATAAATGAGCTACTCAAAATGTGTGTGTGTCAAATGTCATAGGAGACTAAGGAAGGGAGACTGCTTCCCAGTTACAAAAACACTGTGGAATTCCTATTTATGTATCATCTTCAAGGACATGCCTCGTATGTTTTGTACATGGTCTTTCATTTTGTTCTTTTCCTTCTTGAATGACTATGGGTTGTTCAGCTTACATCAGTAAGGATCAAATTGAAGCTAACAATTCACCGATTTCATCTGCTCAATGTGCTTTCTCTTGTTTCTTAATAGTGTTACATTTCTGAGACCTGCATTTCTTAGTGCTCATATCAACATTCTCAGTTTTCTATTTTCCATTCATTTTTATAGAACAGTGAGAGCAAAATGGAATAAAACAGCTAATATTCATTAAGCACCTTACTGCCTTGTGCAATACCCGTAAAAAATCTGTAGTGTGTTCACAATAGCAGATGCTGCATTATTAAGTATGGGCCTGAAAAGAGAGAAACTATTTTGATTGGGCATGGATGAGAACCCAATCCTCCCTTTAGAGTTTTACATGTCTGATGATTAAAGGAATTTTTCACAGTTGGAGTTCTGCCTTCCCATATTTCAAGCCTTCTTTCTCCTCTTCCTCCCTCCCCCCAGTGCCAGCCATTGTAGGACACTGTCATAGCACCTTGGGATCTCTACCCTGCACCTTCATGGTTAGAGAGAGTGTGTGGGTGTCACAGCGGGTGGTAAGAACATCCTGGAAGCCATTCCCACACTAGGGCAGCAAGCAGTAGCCTAATGATACACACAACTGACTGTGATCCCACAAATATCTCACTAGACCTCAACTAGATGCTTCTCTAGACTCAAGTTTCTCTTCCACCACATCCCCCAAAATACCCTTGGACCATTTCAGTGCCACCAACATGAGAACAAGAAGGAGAGGAGATATCATTAAAATACCTTCCCTATGCAAATTTTAAAATTATATATATATATATATATAAAATAAAACCATGCAATCCCATTGTTGGGGACCCACCCAGGGCTTTAGCAGGAGCTTGTTCAAGTGAGCCTGTGGAGCTAAAGCTTCAATAGCTTCATGGTAGGTAATCAGCCTCTGCCGTCACACTGAACTAGTCGTCTGGACTCTGTTTCACTGGGAATGGGCACAGCAGTAGCAGATGTGGTAGAATCCATGGAGTACTAATAGGAGAAGCAAGTGTGTGGTGACATAGCACAGGGGTCATCAAACAGTGGCCCATAGGCCAAGTCAGTCCCACTGCCTCAAGAAAGCTCACCCCTCAAGAAAGCTCTTGCCCCAACAGGTGGCCCTTGAGCAAGTTCATCTCAGCCCGAATTCACGCAGACATGGCTGCTCTCTAAATAGGAGCCTTCCCTGATCCCAGGGCCAGCACCATGTCTGCGGTAGAAGAGAAGAAAATAGCTCCATTATTGCTGTCCCAGTCTCAATATTCTTGATGAACCTGTTCTGCCATGATACCAATAATTGCTTGGTTCCAGGTCTCATTCTCTGCCAATCTCCTGAGCTTGGGGCTAGACTGCTTTTGTTTTTTATTTCTGTTGGGGTGTGAGTCTTGGTGTCCTGTGTCTGTCCTTATTTGGTTAATTGCATGTTGCCTATTTAAAATCTACCCCCACTGTTTCAATTAGATGAAGTGTTCTTCATGTTCTGCTTGGCAAATCAGGTTGCAAAGCACTTGGGGTCCTCCTGATTTGGAGGGGAGGCAGGTATTGTTAATTATACAAGAGCTGTGCGGGGCTGAATAAATCACTCTGGTAACACCGTCACACTCTTCCCCAGGATTTGGAAACCAAGGAAATATTTTATGTGACATAAGCCTGGATTATTACAGTAGCCTCCTAACTGGCCTCCCTACTTTCACCTTTGTCTCCTCTTGTTTTCTATTCTCTACCCAACATCCAGAGTGATTCTGTTAAGATGCAATTCAGATCATGTCAGTATGCTCAAATCCTTCCAACACCTAACCAATTACTCCCAGTAAAACCCAAAGTCCTTGCACTTATCTACAAGGCCCTGCATCAGGGGTCTCCCAAGCATGCTCCAAATCTGGCTGCCTGCTGTCCACTTAAAAAATAAAGTCTTTTTAAATGGAACACAGCCATGCCCATTTGTTTATTTACTGTCTAGGGCTGCTTTCTTGCCACAGCTGCAGAGTTGAGCCATTACAGCAGAGACCATTGCATCCTGCAAAGCCTAAAGTATTTGCTATCAGCCCTTTACATTGTGCCCCATCTCCACTCCCTACTGTTGCCTCTCAGACCCTACCTCATCCTTGCTTACTTTGCTGTATCCACACTAGGCTCTCTGCTATTCTCCTAAAAGCAACTTGTCCAACCCATGATGCACAGGCCACATGTGGTCCTGGATAGCTTCAAATGTGGCCCAGCACAAATATGTAAATGTAAATTTTCTTAAAACATTATGAGATTTTTCTTTTCTTTTTTTTTTTTGCTCATCAGCTATCATTAGTGTTAGTGTATTTTATGTATGACCCAAAACAAGTCTTCTTTTTCCAACGTGGTCTAAGGAAGACAAAAATTGGACCCCCCTTCCTTAAAGCATCATACACCCTTCCATCTTGGCCTTGGGCTTGGCTGGTCCTTCTGCTGGGAATGTTTTTCCCCAGGTATCCTCATGACTTGCTCCTTTCCTTCCCTTGGGGCTTCGTTTGATACCTGCCTTCTTCCCAGGGACTTCCCTGGTCACTCTATTTAAATTATAACCCATCCTTCACAGCCTTTATCCTGCTTCCATGATTTGTGTTTTGCTGAGGGATTTTTCACTAACATAATGTATGTTTTAGTTACTTATCTTGTCTCTACTCCTCCACCCCAAAGTAAGCATCTTGAATACAGGTATCTTTGTCTGTTTTGCTCTTTGCTATATCCCCAAGGTCTCAATTAGTGCCTTGGCTATAGTAGGTGCTCAATAAATGTATGTCCAATGAATGAATATAACATTATAGGTTTAGAATTTTGCTGCACAACAGAAAACTCAAACAACAGGGGCCTGTTCAGGCCAATAGGGTGGCTGCACAAGGCCATCAGGGGGCCTGGCCATCCAGCTTTCCTCTCTGCCATCTTTGGTAGGTGGCTTTCTTTCTCCTCATGGTGTTCTCATGAGCATGGGAATGTTCGCCTCACCTCTTGGCTCCCCTTAATGCTCCAGGTTATAAAGAAGGAAGTGACTGGGAGGAAGAGGTTCCACCTACATCAGGAAAGCAAAACTTTCTAGAAATGCCTAGCACATTTCTGCATGTGTATCTTTAGCCAGAAATGAGTCACCCCAAGCTATGGGGGAGAATAGGAATTATAGTCTCATAGAAGGATGCATTAACACCCCAAAGGAAATCAAGATTCTGGTAGTAAGGTGAAAGGGGAAATGGATATCAAATAGGTGACTTATACCATCAGCCACATCTGGCCTTTGATTTTGTTCTCAACTGGGACAAGTATTTAGAGGGTAGAACTTGGAGAACTCCTAGGACTCCAGAAAAGCACAAAAAGCAGAAATGCTAATTTTCCAAGGTCAGCCCAAACTTCCTCTGCAGTGTCGTCTCATCACTTCTCATGACCTTCCTCTGTCATCAGGCTTACCATTGATTCTCAGTCCTTAGCAGTGCATGTAGCCTGTGGTAGATGCTCAGGAACTATTCTTATAATAAGCAAAGTGAAATTTCATTCTGGGGAGTGTGTACATACACACATAGGTACCTATATGTGGGTGTCTAAATGCCTATGTTCCATTTATTCCATGCTTCCTTTATATTAGTCGTATAACGTCTATTCAATTCTGCCAATAACCCTGTGAAGCCAAGACTGGCACCCCATTTTGTGGTGAGAATTATAAAAGTCTCCGTTTCAAGGCTCAGTAACCTTAAGGAAGCTTTGCAGGAACTAATAAGTGATAGAGATAAGACTCAAAGCCCTAGGCCACTGACTCTAAAGCCTATGTACCCGTGATCACAATCATTCATTTAGTCATTTAACAAATGTATACTTGGTGCTTACTGTGTGCCAGGCACTGTCATTTAGAAAATATTTCTCAAATCAAAATAGTTAAATGTTAAGACAAATAAATTAAAATATAAATGTCCAATCTGTTTTTATCTGTATGTTTTCTTCTGAAAGTTTCCAGGTAAAGAACACACCCATGTACCTTTATTGTCACATGCTTATTTTAAATTTTTCAACTAGCATCATTTACGTGCATTTTAATTTGTTTAATGAGATTGTAAATTACTTGAGATTAGAGAATATGTCTTATCCATTGTTGAGTTCCAATCCTAAACTTGCCTGCATTGCCTGGAGTTAAGACATTAATGGACACACTGAGCTCAATAGATTCCTGTTGGATGAAACAGAATTGGTATGAGACTGGGATCTTGGCTGCAAGCAACAGAAACCTGTCCTGAGTGATTTAAGCAGGAAAGGCATTTATTAGAGTGACACAGCCCGCAGAATCAGTTTTATAATGTTGACAGGAACTAAAAGAGGTTACATGGCAAGAATACAACCAAAGTCATGGCTGGTTAAGCTGCCACCACTGACACTACCCCTACTAGACACTCAGTCCATCATTGCTGGATATTGAATGCTGATGTTCACTGCTGGAATACTGTATCAGCTAGGTTATGCTGCAGTAACAAACAGCCCTATGTTAATGTCTTAAACGACAAAAGTTAAGTTTTTACTCCCATTATCTGTCTCCCACGGTGGAAAGGATGACTCTGATCATCAGAGTTGTTCAAGATCCCAGACTGATAGAGACTCCAGCTCAACTCAGGTGTTTGTGATCCCAGAGGCTGGAAAAATGAAGAGCATGAGGCCATTTGTACATCAGCTCTTGAAGCTTCTTTCTGATGTACCACACGCTACCTCCCTCTCACATTTCATTAATGAAGGCACATAGCCATGCCTAATTTCATAAGGGGTGGGAAAGTACAAATCTATTAAGTATCCCCAAGGAGAATTTTTATATTTGTGATCAGCTTTGATGACTTTGCAAACTCCAATACTACCTCCACCATGAATGTTTGCTTACTAGCTCTGCAATTTGTGCTACTCATTTAAAATGTAAAATTCCGGCAAGAGTATCTCACTGGCACATTGCCCCATCAAAAAGACACATGAGAGAAGCCACATGCTGGTCAGCCCTAAGACCACAAATATGACTGATTTTTTCCTCTTCTTTGTTAGTTGGAATTTGCACTGCTGGTCAGTTAAGCCTGTTTCTACCAGGGTGATGCATTCTAAAAAGGATCTCTAGATGTGGGCTACCCTTTGCATTCTTTGAAAAGATAGTGCTAGGTATTCAAATCATTTTTGGTTTCTGAAAAGGAATAAGTTAATAAAGGAATATGTTTTATTTATTCTTATGCCCTAGGACTCAGCATTCAATACGTATTAGTCCTACATGTTTCTGAAGTATTTTTCTAGATCAAAAGCTATTGAAAAAAAGTTGGGGGTCAAATAATTGTGGAAAATGCTGGATTCATTTAGTCATTTTTTGTGATAGGCAACCTCTAAGCTGGTCAATGATCCACATCTCCTGTTATTCATACCCTTGTCTCATACTCTCTCCCTGAGTGTGGGCTGAGTTTATTGACTCACTTCTAACAAATACACTACAATAGAAGGGAAGGGATGTCAATTCTGAGATTAGATTATAAAAAGAGTATGGCTTCCATCTTGGGTTCACTCTCCTGCTCTTTTGCCTTGGAGGAAGCCAGCTGTCCTGCTGAGAGCTGTCTATATGACAAAGAAGTGCAGCCTCCAACCAAGAGCCAGGAAGGACCAGAGGCCCATGAACAGTCATGTGAGTGATCTTGCAAGTGGATCCTCCCCAAACGAGGCTTGAGATCATGGCAGCCAGGATGACACCTTAATCTCAGCCTGTGTGATTCCGAAGCACAAGACCCAGTTAAGCTGTTCTTGGATTCTTGACCCACGGAGTCTATGAAGTAACGTTTTAAAATGTTTTAAAGTGCCAAGCTTCAGAATAATTCTTTACACAACAATACATAACTAGTATATTCTTTCATTCATTCGATAAATATCAAAGTGCATGATGCAAGGCTCTTGGGACATTTTAGTGATCACAATAGAACTGGGTTCGGCCCTTATGGAGTTAATTAATTTAAACCTGTTTCTATCCTACAGGAATAAATAGAGGCTTTAATATGTAAATATTAATCATGAATCTCTAAAAGGGGTAGAAAGTGTTTGGTGGATCCCAAACTTTAAATATTTTTTTTTTGGCTTGGCATTTTATAGGGCTAATGTTTTATAGAACACAAATTAGAAAATTTTCTATTAGCTAAATGAGTTAATGAATTAAACTTGTAATTTTAAAGGCTTAAACTCCCCTGCAAAAATTTCAGAGTATGCCCCCCTTTGTTCATTATGAGCTTAATAGCGATTCTTCTTTTCCTGGACCACAGGCACACTTGCACTAATTTATTTAGCAAACATTGACTGATTATTTGCTATGTTGCAAGCACGGCAAGCACTGGATTGTTGCGTGGGCAATGGGGCTGCTGTGTTTCTCCCTAAGTCTATTTGGAAATTAGCTAATTGTTTCATTTTGGGAGTAATGGTTTCAGTCACAATATTTGGGCAAAGAGCAAAGAAGAGAAAGAATGGAATTGGCTAATGTTAAAATCAAAGCCTCACTGAAAACAGTAATGTGTATTAAAGCAGAGAATTGTCCTCAAGGAGAGAAGACATAATCCGTATTGAAATAGTGCCTGAAACACTTTATTGTACTGTATTTAAAATGTTTAAAGAACACTTGGAACAAATAAAGCCCTGAAAAGGTCTTTCAAATTGAAATGAATTCTTGGCGTGCTTTTCCCTCAATGACTAAAGTCTTCCCCACAATAGCCAGCATCAGAGAAGCAGTAGGCGGAAGCCAGGCTTTTGTCTTGATGTCTAATGTATATCCAGTGTTTCATATTTGGGGTAGAAAGCAGGGAGAAAGGGACACCTCGTTTATGAAACAGACTGAAATGGCAATCTTATTTTGTCTTTGGTGCACTGCTCCTGAGGAATTCACGTGACATTCCCAGATTTAATGAGGTAATAAATGTGCTGGGATCAACCTATCAGCTAACGATATCCCATTTGTATCCCTGGAAGGCATTTGACATCTGGATTTATAGAAATAAGGCAGTGCTGGTGTTGGTAAAGAAGAAACAGGATGGACTGACAATTCAAAAGTAAAATGTACAGATATAAAATAAGATAAAAGATAAGATAATCTTTATCCCTTTAAAATAGGGCAGACCTTTTTAACTTATGAACCTTAAAGAAAAGAATGGACAAATTTAACCATGAGAAAATTAAAATCTTCTGAAAGCAAAGTAAATAAATAAATTTAAGGGGGAAGATGACAAGCCATGGAGAATTACCTGCAATATATATGACAGAGAAAGACTTAGTATTTTAATTCTATAAGTAGTTCATATAAACCAATAAGAAAAAGACATCTCAGGGCCAACAGGGTGCTGCTTCCTACTTGTATGGTCTTGGGCAAGCTGTTAAATCTCTGAACCTCTGTTTCCTCATCTGTAAAATTAGCATTATAGGGTTGTTGTAAGGGTTAGGCAAGCTGATACATTTCATGCACTTGGAATAGTACCTGACACATTGGGAATGGTATGTAAGTGTTAGTTATTATTTCTCTTAAAGTGATACATAGAAAAAAATGATCATGGCAAGTGGTGCTGATGTAGTAAAGACACAGGCTGCATGCTGCTAGAGGGATATAAATTGGTCCAGTCTTCTTGGAGAGCAATTTAGCATCACGCATCAAACTCTTAGAATGCTACATTGCCCTGGACCAAATTCCATTGCAAGAATCTTTCCCAAGAAAATAAGAAGTCAAACATAGGAAGAAATAGCTGTAAGTGGTTTCTTTTCAGAACTGTGTACATTTATGCAATACTGGAAAGGACACAAATGTCCAATAATAACAGATTCAGTAAGCAAATTATTGAACATCCATTCAGTAGACTATATCATTATAGTCTACTATAGCGATTCTTCTTGCTATGTAAGATGATGTAAGCAAAACCACTATAAAAGGCATTTTGGGGAGAATTCGCATATGAAGTATATATTATTAGATAATACTATTATGTCAATGCTGTTTCTTGGTGTGATAATGATCTTATATTTCCTTGCAGGAGAATATAGGATAATACTGAAGTGTTATGTCTGCAGCATACTTTCAAGTGGTTCAGGGAAAAAACATATATATATATATGTTATTTCTGATATACATAAAATATCAGAGAACGAGAGAAAGCAAATGTTAGTAATGGTGAATCTGGGTGAAGGATGGATGGGGTGTTTATCGACTTTTCTGTTTAAAATTTTCAAACTAAAACCTGGAAAATATAAGCAAACATTTGAAGACCCAGAAAAAAATGATATATTTCAATGAAAAAAAAGGTCTATAAATCAGTATATATAAATCAATATGATCCCACTTTTTGTTAAAAGATTAGGGTTAGATAACAGTAGCTGGTATTTTTGTGGGAGCCTTTCTATGTGCCATATACTGTGCAAAGCACTTATAGGCATTGTCTCATGTCATTATAACCCCCCATCAGGTTTAGGAGGCATTACAATTTTCTCCATGTAAACAAACAGCAGATGAAAATTCAGAGGTTAAAACCTTATCTAAAAACCACATATCCAGCCACTGGTACTTAAACATGGGTCTTTATGACCTTAAGTCCACACTCTTAACTATTAATACTATTCTTTTGCACAAAGAGCAGGAGGCTGCCACAGCTGCTGAAATTATATTGATTGCACTTCATAATTGTTGATAAAGGTGGTAATGGAGGTACATGTTCAATGCTTTAAAGAAGCACAGCAAAGGGAGGGACCAGTTCTGTAGGGCAGGACAGGAGTAGTGCAGTAGTTTTTACCAAAGTGGTAACATTTGAGCTGGGCTTTGAAGGATGCATAGGAGTACAACAGGGAAAAAAAAAAAAAGTAAGAGTATTCAATACAGAGGAAACAGCAGAACAGCATGAGTAAAGACACACACTGTATTTAAGAAACTATAAAGACTATCATTTGTTTTTAAAGAGTGTGGGGGTTGGTTATCAGAGCAGGGTGGTAGCTAATGAGGTTGGACAGAGACCAGCACTACTACCTTCTGATGGAATGGGAGCTAGTGTAGAAGAATGATCCAGGCAGCAGAGTAGAGGTAAGTTTGCATAGACAGTAAGTCTGGCACTGGGGACATTAAGTGAGGGCCTCTTGGTAACAATCCCAACAGAAGGTGATGAGTGATTTTACCAGGATAAGGACAGTGGGAAGGCATTACTTGGATACCCTCCCTAATAAATACCTGTCTTGCAATATGATAAACTACCTACATGTGTGTCTTATCTCCTTGATGGGTCCTTTGCTTGTCTGTACTCATAACCATGCCTGGCATTCTCCTGCCCTGCCTTGCCTTGCCAACTTTGTATCATGGGGAACTCCCCTTCCCAGACTCTCGCCCTCCAGCGGTTTGGTAGGTTTAGCCAGCGGATGGCCCTGGCAGAAGATGGGAGGTAGGTGGAGAGGAGATCCCTGGGCTTTTCTGTCCCTCTCTGTCTGCTTCAGGTTGTGTTCCTGGCAGCAGCTGTGTCTTACCTTTGAGTCCAGATCCTGCCAGGCAGCCCCTCCCAACATAGGCCTCTTCCTGCTCAGTCTCTACTGTGCTTCTAGCTCTTATTAGTTGGCTTGGCTTCTGGTAATATCATTTCCTTCCTTGTCCCTTTAGCCTTGGGGGTGGCTGAGGCTGCCTGCTGGTGCAAATTTCCCAGCTGCCTCCCTCCCTGTTTTTTTTTTTTTTTTTTTTTTTTTTAACAGAGTCTCACTTTGTCACCCAGGCTACAGTACAGTGGCATAATCTTGGCTCACAACAATCTCTGCCTCCCAGGTTCAAGCGATTCTCCTGCCTCAACCTCCTGAGTAACTAGGATTACAGGCGCCTACCACCACACCTGGCTAATTTTTGTATTTTTAGTAGAGATGGGGTTTCACCATGTTGGCCAGGCTGGTCTTGAACTCCTGACCTCAAGTGATCCACTCACCTCAGCCTCCCAAAGAGCTGGGATTACAGGCGTGAGCCACTGCACCCAGCCTTCCCTGTCCTTTTAATTCCTCAGCTCTCCCATGCCTGCTGTAAATTATTCTTTGTATTAGATTCTTTCAGATTAAAACACCTAGAGTGGCTTCTATTCCCTGGCTGGACTCTGACACATTCCCCACCTACAGCAGAAGTTCCTAATGGACAGAGACTCTCTCTCCATTTTTAGAATTCCACAGGAGGGACATGGTGGTTACTCAAGAATTATCTGTTTGATTTCCTGGTCTCAGATCCCATTGGTGATTCTCATCGGCTCTCCTGTGTGGGGTCTGCAAAGAGAAGATATGAGGGAAAGAGGAAGGAGTTCTTAATCCTCCTTCTAGGGGCTTTGCTTGGGTTGTGGAGTAGTTTCCTTTCATTCATTCATTCCTTCAATCAACAAACATGTATTGAGTGTCTAGTAAATGCTGGGGATATAGAATGAGCCTTTCCTTGTGGAGCTCACCTATTACTAGGGAACTTTGGTGCACCAAAAAGGCATTGGGGAGATGAGGCTGGTCCACTTTTCCCAGAGTCACTGAGTGGAGAGGATCTGCTTAGGAAACAGACTTTTAGGGTAAAAACAACAATAGTAGTATCATTTTGGAGGCAGATTCTGTGCTGACACACCTATCCATTCACTCTAATAAGCATTTCTTGAGTACCTAGTATGTGCTAGTTGATGGGGTTTATAGTAGTGAATGAGACAAATAGGTCAACATCTTCATGCCTCATACAGTCTAGTTGAGGTGACAGATATTAAGCAAATAATGAGATAAATCTATAATAAAAATCAGAACACGTACACTGAAAGAGAAGTAAATATCCTATGAGAATTGATAGTAGGAGAACATGACCTAGCTTGGGTTTTCAATGGTCAGGTCAAGTCTCCCCGAGGAAGTAAGACCCAAGAAACTCCTGTCCTATTTTCTTACTGCTCTCTGAGTTCTTGTCACCAACATTCTCAGATTTTAACAGACCAGATTGCCTGAAGATAATGAACTTGGAAAGGTTAGCATTTCCTCCAGAGTCTGTCAATTCAACTGACCTCCTATAGAATAACATTCCTGGTGGAGCACAACACTGCATTTGTGGTAGCTGTAATGATTGTCCACAAACATTGCAGTTCCCTTTACAGGTGGGTGTTAAGATTGTAGTTTCCTGCTCCTTTGGGGTTAGATGTGGCCATGTGCCTGGCATTAGCAGATGAAAAACAAACAGAAGCGATGTGGATGTGTAACTTCCAGGTGAAAACCTTGAAATGTCAGTGTTATTCTTATGCCTTCCACCCCTTTTTCTGCCTCACCAGTTTTAGAAGCGTGTGTTGAGGGTGCTTCCGGGGAGAGAGATGATGGCTTTACCACTATGGCAAAGGGTGCCTGATGCCCAAGACATAAAGAATCACTGCTAGGAGGGCCATGCTCACATTGGGATATGTTCTGACAACCCCCAAAGTTAACAGGTGCAACTATACCCCTTGTTTTAAAAGTTGCCTTTTTAAAGCTCTTTGAGGGCAGACATGGTGGTTCACGCCTCTAATCCCAGCACTTTGGGAGGCCAAGGAGGGTGGATCACTTGAGGTCAGGAGTTGGAGAGCAGCCTGGCCAACACAGTGAAACCCCATCTCTACTACAAATACAAAAATTAGCCAGGTGTGGGGGTAGGCGCCTGTAATCCCAGCTACTCAGGAGGTTGAGGCAGGAGAATCGCTTGAACCTGGGAGGCAGAGGTTGCAGTGAGCTGAGCCTGGGTCACTACACTCAAGTCTGGGAGACAGAGCGAGACTCCACCTCAAAAAAATAAAATAAGTAAAGCTCTTTGAGCTATGTGACCTATCTGCTCTGGAAATGAGCGAGCCATTATGTCAGCTTTGCAATTCTGTTTCAGGAGAGAGTTCAGAAGTGGAAAAATACATCTCTTACTGATTTGAAGCAGACTGAAATTGGGTGGGTTCACTTATAATCATCTACCCAGTAGGAGAGTCTTCCATTCACAACACAGACATTAGCCTTAGCACAAGGATCACTGCGGAGATTTACACATACTGTCTATGCATTTAGGAAACAGCTGATATTTGCATGGGGTGTGCTCAGAAATGATGCAGTGAAACATATAGAAGTTGATCATTCATGTGTGTAATTCTCAAACTTCCCCTTTTCTGAAATTCATTGTACTTGCCGCTCTTATTAAAGTCCTTTTATCAACTAAAACTCAGCAAAGGCAGGCTTCAGAAGGGAAGCTGAGTCTCCATAGCCTCCTACAACCAGTCCTGTACCTGACCTATAATAAAAGTAACCAGTACCATCAAGCATTTATAGTGCTAGCCAGACACTCTTCTAGTTATCTCATTTAAACCTCACAGCAGTATTATCCCTGACTGAAGATGAAGAGCAGAGGCCATTGCTTTTAATTGCAAAACCATAATTTTGCACCAACTTAATAGTTAAGTAGTAGAGACAGGCTTCAATCCAAGTGGTGTTTCTTGGTACAATCATACACGGTAGATGCTCAGAGAACACCAACATGTATGAGTTCAGAACTCAGTATGTGGTGAGGCTAGTTTGTATTATGGTGTTGGGTTAGTTGTTGTGCTTACTCTTTGGTTTCTAAAATGCTGAAAGGCAAAGTATTATATTAGTACTCTGATTGACAGGAAGGATTCAAATTAGTGGGTGAAAATAACTTTGTTGTCTTTTAAAACAATTTTGTGGCTCTGATAAAAATAATATGTTTATTATAAAATGTTCAGAAGTTAAAAAAAGAAAAAGAAGAAAACATCAGAATAAAACTAGAATAAACAAAATTCAATTAGCTGGGCATGGTGGCATGCACCTATAGTCCCAGCTACTCGGGAGGCTGAGGCAAGAGGATCCCTTGAGCTCAGGAGTTGGAGGCTACAGTGAGCACTCCTGCCACTGCACTCCAGCCTGGGCAACAGAGTGAGACCCCATTTATTAAAAATCACCAGAAATCCAACAAACTAATTATAGCTATTCTTTCTATCCTTTCAGGCAAATTGACACACTTATACACATATTTAGCTCTACATAAGGTACATAAACATCCTGTTTATGTACCATGTACTCTTTCAAACCTATTTCTAAAAGCATTTCTTCATGCACCAGTATGTTGTAGAAATACAGGTCACCATGATTATTCTTTGCAACTGCTTTAGATTGTTTCTCAAAGTCCTATGTGACAACATGACCAAGGGCTTCCTTTATATTTTAAGAAAATGTATAAGGATCACCTTGGATAATATCAGAAGATATGATTTCTGGGAAGTCACAAGGAATACCCATTGACATTTTGATATATATCAGTAAACTACCCTCCCCAAATGTATGCCCTGTCATGACATACATTCATCATCACTGGTTTTATACAGCTTTGCCAATCTGGTAGGCAAAATAATCCTAGTAATTTAATTTTTAATATATTTTTAAACTTTAGCATATGTTTATTATCTAGTAGCATTTCTTAGAGGATAACATATATTACTGGTAGTTTTGAATAGTTACTGTATTAGTCTGTTCTCTGCTAATAAAGACATAACTGGCCGGGCGCAGTGGCTTAAGCCTGTAATCCCAGCACTTTGGGAGGCCGAGACGGGCGGATCACGAGGTCAGGAGATGGAGACCATCCTGGCTAACACGGTGAAACCCCGTCTCTACTAAAAACTACAAAAAACTAGCCGGGCGAGGTGGCAGGTGCCTGTAGTCCCAGCTACTCGAGAGGCTGAGGGAGGAGAATGGCGTGAGCCGGGGAGGCGGAGCTTGCAGTGAGCTGAGATCCGACCACTGCACTCCAGCCTGGGCGACAGAGCGAGACTCCGTCTCAAAAAAAAAAAAAAAAAGACATAACTGAGACTGGGTAATTTACAAGGGAAAGAGGTTTAATGGACTCACAGTTTCACATGGCTAGGGAGGCTTCACAATCATGGTGGATGGCACACGAGGAGCAAACTCACGTCTTACACGGCAGTAGGCAGGTGGACTTGTACCGGGGAACTCCCCTTTATAAAACCATCAGATCTCGTGAGATTTATTTGCTACCACGAGAACAGTATGGGAGAAACCGCCCCCATGATTCAATTATCTCCACCTGGCCCTGCCCTTGACATGTGGGGATTATTACAATTCAAGGTGAGATTTGGGTGGAGACACAGCTGAATCATATCAGTTATTTAGGTACAACAAGTTTCCTCCCAGTATCACTTATACCAGTTAGTAAGCAGAAAGAACCAAAGGGGGAATCTGAATACCAATGAAAGTATAAACATACAACGGAAGAATATCTTGTAGACACACACACACACACACACACACACACACACACACACACAGAATATTTTGGATGAATATTTGATAGCATGGGGATATTATTATACTATAAAGTTTGAGAAAATTTTTGAGGAAAAATCACAATGTGAAATAATTTGCAGATAATCCCAACTGTGTTAAAATATATGTGTTTAAACAAAAGGATGGGGAAAAAATTAAAAGGCTAGAAGGAAATACTGCAAGAAGTTGTTAATGTTGGTTACCTCCATGGGATGGGATAAAGATTCTTAATTTTTTGTGCTTGCAGACACTGAATTTTCAAATCGTATGGGGCTAATATTTCCCATTTGACTGACTTGTGTATTGTTATCAGTGTGTGGGGTCACTCACTTGCAGTTGCTTAACAGTATCATGAATGATTTACTTTCGTCAACCAAATGGACGTGTGCTTTGGTTTATTCATAATTCTAAGGATCACATTCATTCGTACTAGCACTATGTTGTGGGCAAGATCCCTGCATTTAAGAACTGTGCCATCTGGAAGGGGAGAGAAGACATTTGTAGCATAAGAAGAGGAAAGAGCATGTCTGCTGAGAAATGGCAAAGTCTCCTAGAGGAGGTGGCATTTCAGCCCAGCCTTGAAGGATAAGTTGAATTTTTAATGAAACATTTGTTTTATTTTTCTTCTGACTCTATAAGAAATAAGTGCTTATTACAGAAAACAGGAAAATGTGGGAGCTATTAACAGACATTTATAGGGTTATTATCAAGGTGGAACACCATGCCAAATCCTACAGAGTATATTTTTAAAATCTCATTTAATCCCTCTTCCCCGCTTCCAGAAACCCTATAAAGTGAATGCAATTACTTTGTTCATTTCAAAGGCAAGGAGATAGATGTGCAAAGGGATTGAATGAGCGACTTCAGGATACGTGATTGGAAAAGCAGCAGAGATAGTACTAGAACCCAAGTCAACTTGGTGCTGTAGAAGAAAGAGTCAACATACAGCCCATTGCCTTCAGTCTCTTTTTTCCTCTCCATGAGGCTTTTCCCTCATGGAGAAAATGAGAATTCTCTTGCTCCCTGCATTCTACTGAGCGTTCATCACTTTAGATAGATGATGGTAACTGAAGGCATGGGGTAGGTGAGATCACCGGGGAAACATGCAGAGAAGAGAGAAAGGCCTTGGGAACAAGCCCTAAGCTCAGAAATAGGACACCTTCCCACATCAGGGCTGGAGGAGAGGAGGCAGCATCAGGGAAAACACAGTGGAGCTAAGCTTGGATCTGAACATTACTGGTTGAGAAGAAAGGATGGAGAAGTGGAGGTGGGAGAAGAGTGCCACAAGCAAAGGGAATAGCATTTGCAAAGACATATCAGATGCAAGAGACAACATGTTACCTTGGAAAATCAGCAAGCGATTTCAGGATGGCTACAGCATAGGGTGCATGCATATGTGAGTATGCCTGCCTATGAGTGCATGCATGTTTCTGTGTATCTGTGTGAAGGTGTGTGAATGTATCTGTGTATATCATGTGTCTATATGACATACATTAATCATCACTGGTTATATAAACCTTTGCCAATCTGGTAGGCAAAATAATCCTAGTAATTTGATTTCTGTTTTTTAAATATATTTTTAATCTTTAGTATATGTTTATTGTCTAGTAGCATTTCTTAGAGGATAACATATATTACTGGTAGTTTTGAATAGTTACTGTACTAGTCTGTTCATGTGTCTACATGAGTGTGAGTGTGTGTTCAGAAGGCTGGGGTGATGAGACCCTAGAGAGGAAGTACAAATATCTCTTTAAGACAGATATTTTATTTCATTTAGAAATATACGGGGTAGGAGCGGAGCCCAGGCCGGGAGCAGGCGCCGCCGCCAGCGACCATGGGGAACGTGTTGGCCGCCAGCTCGCCGCCCGCAGGGCCGCCACCGCCGCCTGCGCCGGCCCTCGTGGGGCTGCCGCCACCTCCGCCCTCGCCGCCGGGCTTCACGCTGCCACCGCTGGGAGGCGGCCTGGGCGCCGGCACCAGTACGAGTCGAGGTTCGGAACGGAC
>NW_016809035.1:767422-779775 GCF_001698545.2 Rhinopithecus bieti
AGAAATATACTCAGAAGTGGCATTACTGGATCATATGGTAGTTCCATTTTTTATTCTTTTTCTTTGGTTGGGGGGAACTTCCATACTGCTCTCTGCAATGTCTGTACCAATTTACATTCCTACCATCCATCAATGTACAAGGGTTCCCTTTTCTCCACATCCTTGCCATCCATCCCTTATAAAAGGTTTATGATATTATGGAAAGAGTCTGGAAACACTGTGAGATCTGGAAACAGATCCCTGAAATCCAGTTAATCAGTAGAAACTTTAGCTGGAAGGTAATGGAGAACCTTTGAATTTCTTTTCTGATAATTACAAAAAAATGATAAAATGAAAACCAGGCTTCCAGAAGATTCTTGGACTGGATGGTCTGAAGAAGGTAGGGGCAGGAGAATAGGAGACCAGTTGGTAGGATACTATAATAGTGAAAGTGGGAGGTGATCAGCGTGTATATTAGGATGGCAGCTATAGGGCGATAGCGGATTTGAGGCTCACAGGTATGAGAAACATGAGACAATTCATGAGGTTACCTGAGAAAGTCTATTGACTCCCACCCCCTCCCAGCTTTACTGAGGTATGATTGAAAAATAAAAATTATCTATATTTAGGGTAGACAATGTGATATTCTGACATACATGTACATTGTGAATGATGACCACAATCAAGCTAATTAACAGATCCTTCACCTCATATAGTTACCTTCTGTGTATGATGAGAGCACATGAGATCTACTTTTCTAACAAATTTCAAGTATATAATGTTATTATTAACTATATCAGCAAGCGATATAGTTTGCTGATATATGCTATACATTAGTTCTCCAGAACATATTTATCTTACAACTGAAAGTTTGTGGCCTTTGACCAATATTGTCCCCTTTTTGCCCACTCTCCAGCCCCTGGTAGCCACCATTCTACTTTCTGTTGCTATAAGTTCAACTTTTTTTTTTTTTTTTTTTTTTTTTTTTTTTTTAGGAGTCCACATATAAATGAGATCATGCTGTACTTGTCTTTCTGTGTCTGGTTTATTTCACTTAGGATAATATTCTCCAAGTTCATGATGTTATTGCAAATGACAGGATTTCCTTCTTTTTTAGAGCTGAATAATATTCCATTGCAGATATATACACATCACATTTTCTTTACCCATTTATCTGTGGATGGACACTTAGGTATGTTTCCACATCTTGGCTATTGTGAATAAACTGCAGTGAACATGGAAGTGCATCTCTCCCTTCAAGAGAGAGATGTTCTTTTCCTTTTCTTTTTCTTTCTTTTTTTTGAGACGGAGTCTCACTCTGTCACCCGGGCAGAGGTGCAGTGGCGCAATCTTGGCTCACTGCAACCTCTGCCTCCTGGGTTCAAGCAATTCTTGTGCCTCAGCCTCCCCAGTAGCTGGGATTACAGGTGTGCACCACCATGCCCAGCTAATTTTTGTATTTTTAGTAGAGACGGGGTTTCACCATGTTGGCAAGGCTGGTCTCCAACTCCTGACCTCAAGTGATCTGCCCGTCTTGGCCTCCCAAAGTGCTGGCATTACAGGCGTGAGCCACCGCACTCAGCAGAGATTTTATTTTCTTTGGGTGTATACTCAGAAGTGGGATTGCTGAATCACATAGTAGTTCTATTTTTATTTTTGGGAACCTCCATGCTATTTTCCATAATGGCTGTACTCATTTACACCCCACCACCAGTGTACAAAGGTTCCCTTTTTTCTACATCCGTGCCAACACTTGTTGTCTTTTGACTTTTAATAATAGCCATCCTTACAGGTGTGAAGTGATATCTCATTGTGGTTTTGATTTTCATCTCCCTAATGATTAGTGATGTTGAGCATATTTGCATATACCTGTTGGCCATTGTCGAACATTCAAAGCAACAGTTTAAAAGCATATCCTTAGGTCCTTCATCAATTTACAACAAGTATTTACTGAGCACCTCTACTGTGCCAGGACTCTGCATGGGAACCCCTGGCCCAGCGTGGAATCCAGACAAGTAACCAGACTTTTGCAACCTAGTGTTGGAAGGGCACAGAAATCAGCAAACACAGAAGGGGACGGAGGCAGTGGAAACACCAAAGCCAGTCCTGAAAGATCTGGGCCGGCTTCCTACAGGAAGGGATTCTAAGCTGAGAGACACAGTGTGAGCAGGAATCCCCATGTGTGTAAGATATGGCTTCTGCCCGGGCGGGTGGGGACAGACAAGTAGACGACATGATGCTATTTGACACAGGAATGCAGCAAAGTCATGCATATAGATATTATATCTTCAGTCAGAAAAGAAGATTCTCCTTTGAGCAAATTTACTCCTTTTAAAAGGCCGAGCTATTTGGAACGATGCCCACCAGGATGGCAAAGTGGTGCGTGAGCCTTCCCTGCAGCACACGCCCAGGACTTTGAATCGGGGAGCAGGGTCCTCCTGGCTGCTGAAAGGAATCGAGTTAATGAGCCCTACTGGCAGGTGGCGAATGGCTGGAGATCCGGCCTCCCAGTGGAGTCCACCGCCCCGGGCTTCCGCTCGCCAGGCTTATTTCTCTTCATGCTGGAGCAAACCTGGGCTGAAAAGGGCCCCACTAATTGGTTTGCGTACCCGAAGTGGGAATAGAGAGGGAGGGAAACCGTGTTTCAGGCGTTACAGTGGGGAAAAAAAGTGAAATCCGAAACGCAGGGGAGACAGCGACTGTCAGGCAGACACCTTGTGAACCGCGGTGGAGAGCACACCTAGGTGGGGAGGTCACCGGTCCAACCCACCACCCTCCGGGAGACTGAGGGCAGGGACAGCAGCAGGGGCGGCATGCACGTCTCTACGCTTGCAAGGGTTCCCCAAGTTCCTGGCCACTGCTCCCCACTTCCTGCAGCCTCGGTCTCCTCCGGGGCGTGTGTGAGGGGCGGGGCCGCATGGAGAGGAGGGATTTAAACAAAAAAAAGCGAGGTAATTAGCATTCTCCGATTCCACTGGCTCTCCGCCGGCCCTGCTTTGCATACGCCCGTCCCACTAGCTGCCCGGGGTTTGCTGGGGTTCGGCAAGGTTTGCAGCCGCCACGGCCGCTGCTGCGCTCCGGTGCAGGGCAGGCTGGCGCCGAGCGAACCAGGGCCAAGAGCCGGGAGCCGGGAGCTGGGAGCCAGCTGCCCGCGGAGCTGCGGCGGCGGCGGCATTTGGGGTGGTCTCAGTCCCACGAACACCGTGGCCGGCGCCCTGTGGCTTCTGCGCCCAGCGGGGCTCAGGGAGGAACGGTCTAGACACTTTTATTTTAGAAGAAAGGGGCAAGCCCCGGGGAGAGCTTCCTTCCCGGCCTGGCTTGCTCCCCAGTGCGCCCAGCTCCGGCCCGGACTCTGGAAGATGACTCCAGGGTCTGCTCTGTATATTCCAGCGGCGGCGGTTCCGGGAGGCAGCCGAAAGTAGTAACAGTTGGTAGCAGCGGCTGGTGGAAAAGTGAGCCGAGGCGGCGCAGACTCCGCTCTCCCCGCGCCCCGCGGCACTCGCTGCTCCTCGCCGCTCCTTCTCCTTGGCTCCCAGGCGGCTGCAGCATGAAGTGGCGCAGCGATGGCCAGGAGAGGTAAGAAGCCCGTTGTGAGAACGCTGGAGGATCTGACGCTGGACTCGGGTTATGGTGGCGCGGCGGACTCGGTGCGCTCCTCCAACTTGTCTTTGTGCTGTTCCGACTCGCACCCGGCGTCCCCGTATGGCGGGAGCTGCTGGCCGCCTCTAGCTGACTCCATGCACAGCCGGCACAACAGCTTTGACACCGTCAACACTGCCCTGGTGGAAGACTCCGAGGGGCTGGACTGCGCCGGCCAGCACTGCTCGCGGCTGCTGCCGGACCTAGACGAGGTCCCCTGGACTCTCCAGGAGCTGGAGGCGCTGCTGCTGCGTTCGCGGGATCCCCGGGCAGGCCCGGCGGTCCCCGGCGGCCTGCCCAAGGACGCGCTGGCCAAGCTGTCGACGCTGGTGAGCCGGGCGCTGGTGCGCATCGCCAAAGAGGCGCAGCGCCTGAGTCTGCGCTTCGCCAAGTGCACCAAGTACGAGATCCAGAGCGCCATGGAGATCGTGCTGTCCTGGGGCCTGGCCGCACACTGCACGGCGGCTGCGCTGGCCGCACTGTCCCTCTACAACATGAGCAGCGCCGGCGGCGACCGCCTGGGCCGCGGCAAGTCGGCACGCTGCGGCCTCACCTTCTCCGTGGGCCGCGTGTATCGCTGGATGGTGGACAGCCGCGTGGCGCTGCGCATCCACGAGCACGCCGCCATCTACCTGACAGCCTGCATGGAGAGCCTCTTCCGGGACATCTATTCGCGGGTCGTGGCCTCCGGTGTGCCCCGGAGCTGCAGTGGCCCTGGGTCAGGCTCGGGCTCCGGCCCAGGCCCGAGCTCGGGCCCCGGTGCGGCCCCAGCGGCGGATAAAGAGCGGGAGGCGCCCGGGGGAGGAGCGGCGAGCGGCGGCGCCTGCAGCGCAGCCAGCAGCGCCAGCGGGGGCAGCAGCTGTTGCGCCCCGCCGGCCGCCGCGGCCGCCGCNTACTCAGAAGTGGGATTGCTGAATCACATAGTAGTTCTATTTTTATTTTTGGGAACCTCCATGCTATTTTCCATAATGGCTGTACTCATTTACACCCCACCACCAGTGTACAAAGGTTCCCTTTTTTCTACATCCGTGCCAACACTTGTTGTCTTTTGACTTTTTAATAATAGCCATCCTTACAGGTGTGAAGTGATATCTCATTGTGGTTTTGATTTTCATCTCCCTAATGATTAGTGATGTTGAGCATATTTGCATATACCTGTTGGCCATTGTCGAACATTCAAAGCAACAGTTTAAAAGCATATCCTTAGGTCCTTCATCAATTTACAACAAGTATTTACTGAGCACCTCTACTGTGCCAGGACTCTGCATGGGAACCCCTGGCCCAGCGTGGAATCCAGACAAGTAACCAGACTTTTGCAACCTAGTGTTGGAAGGGCACAGAAATCAGCAAACACAGAAGGGGACGGAGGCAGTGGAAACACCAAAGCCAGTCCTGAAAGATCTGGGCCGGCTTCCTACAGGAAGGGATTCTAAGCTGAGAGACACAGTGTGAGCAGGAATCCCCATGTGTGTAAGATATGGCTTCTGCCCGGGCGGGTGGGGACAGACAAGTAGACGACATGATGCTATTTGACACAGGAATGCAGCAAAGTCATGCATATAGATATTATATCTTCAGTCAGAAAAGAAGATTCTCCTTTGAGCAAATTTACTCCTTTTAAAAAGGCCGAGCTATTTGGAACGATGCCCACCAGGATGGCAAAGTGGTGCGTGAGCCTTCCCTGCAGCACACGCCCAGGACTTTGAATCGGGGAGCAGGGTCCTCCTGGCTGCTGAAAGGAATCGAGTTAATGAGCCCTACTGGCAGGTGGCGAATGGCTGGAGATCCGGCCTCCCAGTGGAGTCCACCGCCCCGGGCTTCCGCTCGCCAGGCTTATTTCTCTTCATGCTGGAGCAAACCTGGGCTGAAAAAGGGCCCCACTAATTGGTTTGCGTACCCGAAGTGGGAATAGAGAGGGAGGGAAACCGTGTTTCAGGCGTTACAGTGGGGAAAAAAAGTGAAATCCGAAACGCAGGGGAGACAGCGACTGTCAGGCAGACACCTTGTGAACCGCGGTGGAGAGCACACCTAGGTGGGGAGGTCACCGGTCCAACCCACCACCCTCCGGGAGACTGAGGGCAGGGACAGCAGCAGGGGGCGGCATGCACGTCTCTACGCTTGCAAGGGTTCCCCAAGTTCCTGGCCACTGCTCCCCACTTCCTGCAGCCTCGGTCTCCTCCGGGGGCGTGTGTGAGGGGCGGGGCCGCATGGAGAGGAGGGATTTAAACAAAAAAAAGCGAGGTAATTAGCATTCTCCGATTCCACTGGCTCTCCGCCGGCCCTGCTTTGCATACGCCCGTCCCACTAGCTGCCCGGGGTTTGCTGGGGTTCGGCAAGGTTTGCAGCCGCCACGGCCGCTGCTGCGCTCCGGTGCAGGGCAGGCTGGCGCCGAGCGAACCAGGGCCAAGAGCCGGGAGCCGGGAGCTGGGAGCCAGCTGCCCGCGGAGCTGCGGCGGCGGCGGCATTTGGGGTGGTCTCAGTCCCACGAACACCGTGGCCGGCGCCCTGTGGCTTCTGCGCCCAGCGGGGCTCAGGGAGGAACGGTCTAGACACTTTTTATTTTAGAAGAAAGGGGCAAGCCCCGGGGAGAGCTTCCTTCCCGGCCTGGCTTGCTCCCCAGTGCGCCCAGCTCCGGCCCGGACTCTGGAAGATGACTCCAGGGTCTGCTCTGTATATTCCAGCGGCGGCGGTTCCGGGAGGCAGCCGAAAGTAGTAACAGTTGGTAGCAGCGGCTGGTGGAAAAGTGAGCCGAGGCGGCGCAGACTCCGCTCTCCCCGCGCCCCGCGGCACTCGCTGCTCCTCGCCGCTCCTTCTCCTTGGCTCCCAGGCGGCTGCAGCATGAAGTGGCGCAGCGATGGCCAGGAGAGGTAAGAAGCCCGTTGTGAGAACGCTGGAGGATCTGACGCTGGACTCGGGTTATGGTGGCGCGGCGGACTCGGTGCGCTCCTCCAACTTGTCTTTGTGCTGTTCCGACTCGCACCCGGCGTCCCCGTATGGCGGGAGCTGCTGGCCGCCTCTAGCTGACTCCATGCACAGCCGGCACAACAGCTTTGACACCGTCAACACTGCCCTGGTGGAAGACTCCGAGGGGCTGGACTGCGCCGGCCAGCACTGCTCGCGGCTGCTGCCGGACCTAGACGAGGTCCCCTGGACTCTCCAGGAGCTGGAGGCGCTGCTGCTGCGTTCGCGGGATCCCCGGGCAGGCCCGGCGGTCCCCGGCGGCCTGCCCAAGGACGCGCTGGCCAAGCTGTCGACGCTGGTGAGCCGGGCGCTGGTGCGCATCGCCAAAGAGGCGCAGCGCCTGAGTCTGCGCTTCGCCAAGTGCACCAAGTACGAGATCCAGAGCGCCATGGAGATCGTGCTGTCCTGGGGCCTGGCCGCACACTGCACGGCGGCTGCGCTGGCCGCACTGTCCCTCTACAACATGAGCAGCGCCGGCGGCGACCGCCTGGGCCGCGGCAAGTCGGCACGCTGCGGCCTCACCTTCTCCGTGGGCCGCGTGTATCGCTGGATGGTGGACAGCCGCGTGGCGCTGCGCATCCACGAGCACGCCGCCATCTACCTGACAGCCTGCATGGAGAGCCTCTTCCGGGACATCTATTCGCGGGTCGTGGCCTCCGGTGTGCCCCGGAGCTGCAGTGGCCCTGGGTCAGGCTCGGGCTCCGGCCCAGGCCCGAGCTCGGGCCCCGGTGCGGCCCCAGCGGCGGATAAAGAGCGGGAGGCGCCCGGGGAGGAGCGGCGAGCGGCGGCGCCTGCAGCGCAGCCAGCAGCGCCAGCGGGGGCAGCAGCTGTTGCGCCCCGCCGGCCGCCGCGGCCGCCGCAGTCCCATCGGCAGCCGCAGCCAACCACCACCATCACCACCACCATGCGCTCCACGAGGCGCCCAAGTTCACCGTGGAGACCCTGGAGCACACGGTCAACAACGACTCGGAGATCTGGGGTCTCCTGCAGCCCTACCAGCACCTCATCTGCGGGAAGAACGCCAGCGGTAAGTGGCTGCGCGGGTGCCACTCCCTCCCACCCAACCTGGCCAACTCTTGGCGCAAGTTTGCCTCGCGTCCCCTTCCCGCGTCTTCCCAGCCACGCGCTGCTGTCCCAAGCCGCTGAGGAGGCGGCCGGGCTGGAGGTAGCCAGAACAGGAGGTTGTCTGTTCCCTCCAGCACTCGGGTGCGCGTATTTTACGCCGCTGGTGCTGTCCCAGGTCCGCGAGCGCGAGGTTCCGCCCCCGGTGAGGGGCCGGGCAACAGCTGCCTCCAGCAAGCAGTGAGCAAAACCCAGCACCATTTTTTGGAGCAGGGTTGAGATCATTTGCGCTTAGTACATATACTCCACCCCAACACTGTTTGTTTTGACCTTGAAGATGCCACTTCCCTGGGCGCATGAATTTGGCTCCCTAGGACTTGGGAGGAGGCGCGTTCCGCTCTCCGCAACCCAATGCTCCCACTTCCCCCACGCCCTCGGGGGGCACTCAGTGCACAGGGGAAGGAGGGGCCTGACGGCCGTACCGGCTGAATAGTTGAGAGCTTGCTTGGCCTAGACAGTCGTAGAGGTGTGTGTGGTGAGACTGGGGTGCGGGAAGACTTGTCGGTGCCAAGTTTTTCCAGAGCAGTTTTTGAGGGCTAGAGCACACAGCTGGTGGGGGCTGCGGGATGGACAAAGCCCCCAGTTGCAGCCTCCCAGCTCTTGGCCTCTCCATTCCCTCTGGCAGGGAGCTGCAGCTCTCACCACTTGGCTGAAGGAGCGCCTCTGGGGATCTGGGCAGGATGGAGCTGGCGGGGGCAGTTCTGGAGGGGGTTGTCAGTTTAGGGCGTCGTTTCCAGTAGGTTCTATCATCCTCTCTTCACGCCCCACTGTTTTGAAGGCCTGACCTGGGTGGGTTTGAACCCTCAGTTCTGTCCTTGAAGGGGGTGGGGCCGGGGCGTTTGTTTTCGAGAGCTCGCGCTGGCGGTGCTGCCCGTCTGCGAAAGCCGGAGCTAGACACTTCAAAGCTTCATTTTTCCACAGGAAATGGTAGAAGCGTAACTGGAGACTTTAAAGGCGAAAGAAAACTTTGTTACATATTCGGCGGTTTGGCCAGAGGTTGCGTGGTTGGAGCTGAAATGCAGTCTTTCTGGGCAGATTTCATTCATGTTGCTGCCTGTCTGTTTCCCGGGGGCTGGAGGAGCACTGCGGTGGGCGGTGCCAAGGGTGTGCATGTGCGTGTGAGAGTCTGAGTGCGCGCGCGTCCGTGCGTGTGTAAGTGTGCTTGTGAGTGTGCGCAGGAACGAGCGGGCGCACTGGGCGCCCGGCTCCAGCGGAAGCCTTTGGAAACCGACCCTGCAGCCCTCGGTCCCTTCACCTGGATTTGATCATCAGTGGGGGAGGGGAAGGAAGGAGCAAAGCGGGTGTGTGTTTGTGTGTTGGGGAGGGGAATCCGCGCTGATCTCTGAGACTCTTCGGGATCTCTTTGCCAGAGCCCTTCCCCGTCTGCTGCCAGCCAGGGCACAACCCTCAAAGAGAGGATATCTTCGAGGACCCCCCCCACACACACTTACACACACACACACACACCCTGAAATCTCGACTAAGATGGACACATCTGGGGAGAAGGCATCGGGCTTTGTATGTGCTTCTTGAGAATGCGGGGATTCACCTGCAAAACCTGGGAGCTTTGGACTGGATTGCTCTTTGTTTGAAACCCTACCCCCACCAAAAAGCACAGAGGGGCTTAATTTCCTTCCTGGTGGCTCCCATGACAATCATCTTACTCTTTGCTGCCCGGGACTTCCAACTCCTTACCCACCTTCTGGGCCTGGAACCTCTTCTTTTTTCTCCCTCATTATTTCCTTTGGGAGGCTCTAGTGTGGAAATCTGGGCACCCTGCCCTACCTCTGACTTTGCCATTATCCTGAAGTTGTGAGTTTGGGCAAGTCACTTTACATCTTTGGGCCTCAGTTGCCTCCTCTGTAAAATAGGGGGCTAGATATGTAATACAACCCCAGGTCCTCTTGTAGTTCTGTGTTAGTAGCTTCTATATTTTTTCAAATCGGTTTTACTTTTATGAACCTTAACAACTTTTAAAAACAGTTTTTGTGTTTACCCTTTTTGGAGGAAGTATAATTTAAGGAAGGAGAAGACCACAGAGTTGGTTTTGGGCAGGGTGAGTGAATGACGGTTGGGGTTTGCTGCCATCACAACCTCTCCCACGCCACAGCGCTTAACTCTTAGGTTTCAGGGCCCCTTCAGCCTCCTCTGGGTATGAGATATACTGTAAGTTCATTGTGATCTCTTCATGTCTTTTCTTTGGGCTTGTTTAAAATGGCAGGTCATTTATGCAGAAGAGTTAAAGAATGAGTGATTAATTCCTTAGGTATCGGAATCATACATTAAACATCAAACCTATTTCTTAAACTATTTTGTACGGAGTCTTTCTGATCTGCAAGCCTTATTAAGGACAACATACCTTACCTAATAGATTTTCCCTCCTTTAATTTGGCAGTATCATTTATTTATTCATTTGTGAATTCATTTGTTCATCGGTACTTACTGCAGTTGCTAAATGCTAGGGTCTGAGCAAGCACCGGGTGAGAGGTAATAACAGCTAACATGTATCCAGCAGGGCTCTGTATATTGACCCATTTGATCCCCAGTACCTCTTGAAAAGGTACTACGCTATTATCCCCATTATTTACAGGAAGAAACTGAGGCACAGGGAATTTAAGTATCTTGCTTATTTAAATGCAGATAGCCTGGCTCCAGAGTCCGTACTCTTAACCCCTGTCTATATGGCTCTTTAGTGACAGATGAGTTCCCTGCCTTCAGACATCCCACCTGCCCTTTATTACCTACACAGGTGAACAGACACCCTTCCTGTCATACAATTCCTGAATTGTATACTTTTTGTTCCTATCAAATGGAACTGGGCAGAACTGGATTTTGCATGTTTTTATATCTCCTGCTAAGCCTAAGAGAGGCCCTAGTAGGCCGGGCATGGTGGTCATGCCTGTAATCCCAGCACTTTGGGAGGCCTAGGGGGGTGGATCGCGAGGTCAGGAGATTGAGACCATCCTGGTTAACACAGTGAAACCCCGTCTCTACTAAAAATACAAAAAATTAGCTGGGCGTGGTGGCGGGCGCCTGTAGTAGTCCCAGCTACTCGGGAGGCTGAGGCAGGAGAATGGCGTGAACCAGGGAGGCAGAGCTTGCAGTGAGCCGAGATCACGCCACTGCACTCCAGCCTGGGCGATAGAGCAAGACTCCGTCTCAAAAAAAAAAAAAAAAAAAGAGGTCCTAGTACACAGTTGGAGCTTATTAGATACCTGTTTGAGTTGAGCAAGCTATTGTACTGCATTATACAACGATGTCCTGGAAAACTATTGCTTTTTGAGTTTCCTGAATCATCTTTGCAAGTTTTTCTACTTTGTTGTTATTGTTGTTCTAAAGAAGGGGTCTTGCTATGTTGCCCAGGCTGCCCTTGAACTCCTGAGCTCAAGCAATCCTTCCACCTCAGCCGAGTAGCCGGGACTACAGGCTGGCACTGGCTTCAAGTTCTTCCTTGGTTGCCCCTTCTTACTGCTGTTTCTGTACCTGTCCACCTTTCTAATTTGCTGCTGCTAAACTGCCCAGGCTAAGGAATTGTGAAACTAGTCACATGGGACTGGATTCAGAAAACAAAATATATTTGGCTCTGAAGTGAAAGAAGGCCTAGGGGCTCTCAAAAATCACATCCATGGGCTTGCTGTGGGCATGAACTTTGCAGTTATGTAAAAACTTTTCAGAACTGGAGTTTTGTGTTGATTTTCAGCTGTTTTGAAGAGCCGGGGCAACAGCTAAGGGACCCCACTGTGGAGTTTTAAAAATTTGACTTGATTGAGCTAAATAAGGAGTGGGCAGAAGTACTTCATTGTGCCTTTGTATGTGCTAGTCATTGTGCCTTAAATTCCTTTAGAGCTGGCCAGTTCCTACTCATCCTTGAAGACTTGGCTTCAAGAATGAGTTGGTCTTCCTGGCTTCCTTGTGAGGGCTTCCTTGACACAACCCCTTCTCCGTTCTTATTCATCTCTGTGTCTCCTTCCGTATCACTCAGCACAGTGCCTGGCACTTTGTATAATAGATGCTCTCTACTGCTTGTTACATGAATATAACCAGCTGATTCAATTTTACACATTTAAAATTTGCCTATCAGCTGTAAAGGCAGTTGTTAAGAGAATGGCCTCTGGTGTTGGACCTCTAGGATTTGAATTTCAAGGCTGCCATTTTCTAGTTGTTTGTTCTTAGGTATGTGACCCAACCTCTCTGTCCTCCAGTTTCCTCAGCTGTAAAATAGAGGTAATAATTACAAGGATTAAATGAGATTATGTGTCTAAGGCTATTATAATCTGGTGCTGACACATGGTAGGTGCTAAAATGATGATGATAGTTGTGATAATCCAGGCGCAATGGTATCTCATCTCTATCACATCCAGATTAATTCATTCCCACATGCTCAGGGTGGATGGAACCAACAAGGCACAGAATTTTAACTGGATCCCCCTTTTTAATATAACACTAAGTAACTCAGTACACCTGCCTCAAGATTGATGCCATGGGCACAACCCCATGGCCAGGGTCACAAAAGGATTGTTTTGGTCAAAGGAAAGTAGCTTATTTTGGGGAGGCTAAGGCAGGAAGATTGCTTGAGGCCAGGAGTTTGAGACCAGCTGAAGCAACATAGTGAGATCTCATCTCTACAGAAAAAAAAAAAAAAATATATATAT
>NW_016809035.1:780029-839519 GCF_001698545.2 Rhinopithecus bieti
ATATATATATATATAAATAAATTAAAGTAAAATAAAATAACATTAAGGTAGCTTATTTTATTTGCTGTATTTTAAACTTAAATGATGTCTATCTTTAGTGAAGGGGCACCAGGAAACTTTCTGGAAATAGTTCCTTATGTTGATTGGAATGTGGGTTCAGAGGTACATGTATGCATTTGTCAAACGGGTTTTCACCATGCCGGCCAGACTGGTATCTAATGGTAAACCTAGTATTTGAGCATTTTACTGTATTGTGAAATATGCTTCAGTTAAAAAAAAAAAGACACACCAAAAAAAAAAAAGCCATAGGTATTCTTGAATTACAGTTTGTTTTAAATGTACAATTTGAAGGGCAGACTGGAAGAGGTGGTATGGAATGGTGAAAAGGAAGGGAGAAAGACCTTACACTTAGATCTAACCCCAAATTTTCGCTCTACCATTCTCTAGCAAGTGACTTAATTTGGCTGAACTTAGTTTTCTCATCTGCACAGTGAGGATTAGAAAACAAAAGAAGATGTATTTTAAAAAGGAAGAAAACCCAAACCGAACACAAAGGGCGATCAGAAGGATTAATTCAGATACAGTTTATAAAAGCACCTGCCACGTAGTAGGCACTCGATAATAATGGCTTCCTTAAAAAACAGATTACTCAGGCTGGAGAAAATAATAATACTTGGGGGATTTTCAATAGTCTCTTTCATTTCAGGGATCCCCAGTCATTTGATAAACATTAATTAACACAAGCCCTCACCTGTCAGCACGGGCTTTGGGGGTAGGTTGGTTTTCAGGTCTTTTGCTTTTCTATTGCCTCTGCACAAAATGCTTGCTCAGCTGTTTTCTTTTCCCTAAACTGGTCATCCTGTTCTGTGGAAAAGTGTTGCTGTGTTGGACCAAAAATGTCACAGAAGAAACCCAGCTTCTTAACAGGAAGAGCAAACGCTATCTCAAGAGCCAGCTGTAGCAGTGCCTGTGCACACAGAGCACCTTTTTAATTAACTGGCTTGATGTAAATTAAAACTTGAATTTGGGTCAGTAGAGGGTGATTGGGTTTTCTGTGCAGACCTGCTAGTTCAGTGCTGGGGCATTTGCAAGTTGGGTGTTTCCTGAAACATAAAATAAAAATAACAAAACAATGAAGGACTAACCTGAAGACCCGGGGTCAGAGGCGGAGTTGATGAACTTTGACTAGAAGGAAGGCCTCTAATTCTGAGTCTGTTAGTATTTGTGACCTTGAGCCAGACACCAAACTCATTATTACCAAACTTATTATCCACTGAAAGGTAAATACAAAATAGTAATTGACTCTGGACTCAGGCACACCTGTAAGCTGCAGTTTCCCTATCTGTAAAATGGGTATTGTAATAAACAGCTCTACTTGTATAGCTTATGATATGCCAGGCACTATTTTAAGAGCTTTATGTATTATAATCATTATAGTTACATCAGCTATTATTATTATTATTATTGAGATGGAGTTTTGCTCTTGTTGCCCAGGCTGGAGTGCAATGGTGCAATCTCAGCTCACTGCAACATCTGCCTCGCAGGTTCAAGCGATTCTCCTGCCTCTGCCTCCTGAGTAACTGGGATTACAGGCATGCGCCATCACGCCTGGCTAATTTTGTATTTTTAGTAGAGACAAGGTTTCACCATGCTGACCAGGCTGGTTTCGAACTTCCGACCTCAGGTGACCCACTCATCTCTGCCTCCCAAAGTGCTGGGATTACAGGCATGAGCCACCATGCCTGGCCTTATCAGTTATTATTAAAGATAGTTCAGAAATCTCAGTAGCTTAACACAATAGAAATTCATTTCTTATACACTTAAACTCTGATTGAGAGAGGAGTGGGTTTGGAGGAGGCAGGAGGGTCATTTAGGTACCAAGCTTGACTAATGGAGAGTTTGCCTTTTTTATTTTCTGCATGTGGCCTTCAGTGCCTTCCTTGGACATTCATCCAGCCAGTAGGTAGAGGGAGACAGTGAGTGTGGAGGAGCTTAAGAAAGGTGGTATAGGCTAAGCCGGGAGGGACTTACATTGCTTGTGTCCACATATCATTGACCAGATGTATCATTGGCTCTCTGACCACCAATATGTGTGTGCCTCCTTCTTCCTATGCTCAGAACACATTCTCTTTTCCCTAAGGGAGGAACCCACATTTTATCTGATCCCTGCTTCCAACTTCAAGTTCAGAGTCATTGGATGTTGCTCAGTCCTGTCCATGAAGCTGAGTGTGGCACCTCACCATGGTCCAGGGACTCATGAGGCAAAACAAACTTATTATCTGCCACTCTGCATTCATATCCCACATCTGAGCAGGGTGGGACAACCATCACAAAACTCCCATTTGGAAAGGATAATCATGGACGGTACGTACACAGCAGTCACCGGTCCTCAGTAGTGATGAAATCTTGCCAAGCAAACATTGTGGGGTTATATCCCAGCAGTCAGTGAAGTTCCTGGATTAGGTCCTGATTCTTCTCCTGATAGGAATTTACTGGTTCATTGTTCTCCACACTCTCAGCTGTGCTGGTGGGAGGATTTTTTTTTTTCTTTGTTAGTTTCCACGGCCACACCTGAAGTTGGTTGTGGGCAGTATGGCCTTCTTGGGGGCTCTAAATCTTTTGTGACCTAGTTCTTTCCCTTGAACCTCTGGGGGCCCAAGGATTGTTTTAATGCTATAACAGTAAAAGACTATTAAAGTCAAGGTTTATAGAGTTTGCAATGCAATTCCCTCAACAACTTAGTAAGACTTTGATCTACGATGTCTAATATTCCAGTAGCCACACCCAAAGTTATTTCCTAGACTTAATTCTGAAGCCCGGATTATTACTTCCTTTTCCCCATACCTCTCTTTCTCTCTAAATTTAATGGCAGCTACCTTGAGGCCATCAGGCTTAGGTGGGAAGCTTATATTCTTCACATGATACTTATTTCACTTAAATGTCTTCTCACTCTTTTATTGTTTGGGGTTTAGACATAGTTGTCTGTTTTTACCTCTCCATTATTCCTTTCTAAAATTACTTTCAAACTGGTTAATTTATGCCTGAGTTCTTCTCTTTACCTAGTACCTCACTTAGCCAGGAACAGTTAGCAAACTCTATTACCATTCTTTTTTATGCTCTTTCTATAGAGCATACAGGCTTAGTAGGCATGAGCACCGACTGCCAAGTTATCATAGATGACAGTTTAATGAGACATTTTTCTTCTGTATCACATGGGTCTCCAGTTTTCCAGGCTCTAGTGTAACCTGCTACCTGACTTCTAAGCCAATGTCACATGTTTTAAGTAGTCCGCTTCTGGAACTAAGTTCTGTATTAGTTAGGATAATGCTAGCTGATGCATCAGATAAATCCTAACATCTTAGTGGCTGAACATAATAAAAGCTGCTTTCTCATTCATGTAGAGTCCACCTGATGGCAGGGGAGAGAGGTGCTCTGTCTGTGGAAGTTGATGGAAGCTCTACCATCTTGAACACATAACTCCCAGAGACGTCTCTGATTGACGATGATAGAGAATGTGGAGGATTGTAATACAGTCCTGGGTGTGGGTGTGTCAATTCCTTCCACATTCCAATGACTGGCACTTGGTTGCATGGCCTCCATTAGATGTAAGGGGGCTGGAAATTATGGTCTCTGGCAGGGCAGCCACCCATAGCCACAAGTCTACAGTATCAGAGGGGCATAAGTATTTAATAGAGAGCTAGCCATCTCAACAACCTTATGAAGCAGGCGCTATTATTATCCCCATATTACAGATTAAGAAGTTGAGGAACAGAAGGTTTAATGAATTTGCTTAAGGTGACATGGCTTGCAAGTGGCCGGCCAGATTTGAATTAGGCAGTTGGCAGTCTGCCTTATAGAATGCTTGTGAGGATTAAAATGACATAATGAATGTGAAATGTTGATCGTAGCATCTCATATGTACTTAATAACTGTTATCTTTATTATTATCGATAGTATCATTCTATACTGAAAGTGGAGTGGATTAACAGTGAATGGATGTGAAGGTAAAATGTCAATCTGAACAAGTGGGTGCTCCAGGAAAATTGTATTATGTGTCTCCTGCATCTCCTGCATTTTATCTACAGGGAGAACTACCAGTTGCTGAACCAGGGACTATTCCAGAATTTCCACACACAAGACTTTATTTAATCTCCACACTCTTCTTGCGAAATGACTGTTTCTTATCCTCAATGTGCTGAGGAAGAAACTGAGGCTCAGAAAAGTTCAGCAACTAGTTCAGGATGCCACAGCTACACAGTGATGGAGTTGGGATTTGGGCTCAAGAGCCTGTGCTCTGAACTGCCACAGCCGGGTGGTGAAATCCGGATCATAGGGGCCTCCAGGAGGATCCCAGAAGGACTCCAGTGCAGCCTGAGGGGCATGTGGGGCAGAGGGCGGGGCTTGCCTTGGTGGTGGTGGTTACGGTTGATGATGGTCCTTGTGCATAATATGTGGTCGCAGGTCTTTTTTTAGTCCTCGCCGGCTTCCCCTCTCCCTGACTCCCCATGAGTCACTTCCCAGCTGTCCATCAGATCACAGATAGCCTCCTCAGCTAAGGCCCTGGGGAAATAGCTGGCTTTATCATCTCCAGGGACAGCTCCCTCCATACCCTGCCTAGCTGGGTGGGCTCAGTGCCATAAGAAGCACAGGCCCTCTCACAGGTAGAACTGAATTCAGAAAACTGTGGCATAGGGGAGAATTGATTCCATTTTTACTGCAGAGGAGACCGAGCCTGGTCCTCCCTGAGAATCACAGAGCTGGGATTTTGCTAGACTCTGGAGTTAGGTGGACCAGGGTTCAAATTCTGCCTCTATTGCCTACAAGCCAGGTGATTTTGGGCAAGTCAGTTCATCTTTCCCAGCCTCAATTTTCTCATCTGCTTAATAACGATACTGGTAGCACTCCCTCATAAAGAAAATGCCATTGAGAGGATAAAATGAATTAATTCATATAAAAGTCCTTAGAATAACATTGGACACATTGTAAGTACTCAATATCTATTAACAATCGTCGTCATTATTATTAAGTGCCTAAGCAGGTGCCAGCCTCCTTGCTTAAAGAACTGCTCCCTGGACGCTGCCTCATTTACTGAGTGACTGAAAAGCTTTCTATAGTTTGTCAGTAACCAGACTTCTGGACTTTGACAACTTATTAGCTGTGTGATGTCAGGCAAGTTACCTAACCTCTCTGTGATTCACTTTTTCCCTTTGTTACATGAGAGTAATAGTGAAACCTAATTCTGAAGGCTGTTGGGAAGTGCCTGACATGTAGAAATTGCTTCATACGTGTTGGCCATTGTGGGGTTTCATTATATTTATTATGACTGTTTCTATAGGCACTGTGTTAAATGTTGAGCAACATTTAACTGTGCTCATGGAGCTTGTGGGCCTGTGCTGGGTTTAATTTATTCATCAAAGAATTATGCAGATGTAAATTTACAACGGGTGACATGTGCAACAAAGGAGAGACATACAGGCTGAGTCTTTACTACGGCTCTTGATGTGGCTGGGAGTAAGGCTTCGCTAAGGAAATGGGGAAGTGAGGCTTGAGTGAGGCTGGAATGAGGCTGAAGCATGGCCAAGTTGGTGGAAAAGGTAGGAAGAATACTTGGTGAATGCGAACTGCATGAGCAAAGGGCCTGTGGCAGAGGAGAGCATGGGGGAAAGGTAGAATGGCCAGTGCAGCTGGAATGGGAGCAGGTAGGTAGGGGAGCCTGGTAGAGGTTAGACTAAGCATCTGCCAGATTAAGCAGGCTTTTACAGAGGGCACTGGAGAGCCTTTGAAAGCTTTTAAGGAGGGAGATACAGTGATCAGATTTGTGTTCTAAAAAGATCATGTTGGCAGTAGTTCAGAGAGCAGACTGGAAGGGTGAATGTGTAAAGGCTGGTTAGGTATTATCATCGTCCCCATCTTACCCAAGAAGAATCTGAGGCTGTGATACATAAAGTCACTTGCCCAAAGTTGCTAAGACAATAAGAACTCAATTTAAAAACATAGAATTTAAGTCTGAGGGACTTCAAATTCGACCTTCCTCTCACCATACCATGCCTCATTCCAAGGGAGCATCTGGTTTAACTCTCACATTTTACAGATATGGAAACTGAGGCCCAGAGTGGGATACTGTCTTGTCCAAGATCACACAGCAGAGCTGGAACTGGTATACCAGGTTTCTGGATTTTCAGAGCCCGTCTCCCATCCGCAGTGATGTATGGTCTCCTGTAAACCAGATCACCTGTGGGAAGCACAGTGGGATGAGAGCCTGCATCATCGATAGCAGTTTGGAGATTAATTTACGATCCGGCTGTAATATCTCCAGTTTTACTATACATCTCACAGTAAAATAAATGCTAGTCTAGAAGCATGTGGAGGTCCCCATTAGATTGTGACTGAACCAATGAAAGCAATTACTGTGAAGATCAGGTGTGCTAAATGCAGAATCAAATTAACAGTTCCCCTGTGCATTCATATCTAAAAGCAAATCAGAGAGGCAGCTTTGAGGAGGGGTAAGTGAAATCTTACAGTGCCTGCCTCTGAGGTTGAGGCTGCATGGATTAACTGATTTTCTTTGGGTGGTATGTGTCATTGTTCCTTCCTAATCCCAGCTCAGGGTACCACCCAGGGAGTCATGATGTGCCCAAGAAGCACGCCAGACTTAAATTACCTCTTTTCTTTCTCTGGATGCTTCTGAGCATTTCAAGTACTGGGGAGGTGGCACAGCCTTTTTCTCTCTCCGCCTCCTTCCTCAGCCCCTTTCAGTCTTCTCTATACTGACTTTGACGTTTAGGGGCTGGGCTCACTCGCGTGAGCAAAGCCACAGGTGCTTCCTGCCCTCATGGAGCTTGCGGGCTTGAGGCGGGTTTAGTTTATTCACAGATAGTCACACAGATGTCAAACTGCATCCATGACAGTTGCTCAGCGGGAGAGATTCACGGGGCCAGGAGTATTTGATGGGGACAAGCCTCCTTAGACTGCGGGGTGAGGTCCAGGGCAGTGCCTGCGAGGGGAGCTACCCCTCCCTTGTGCTTTGCGGGGGGACCGGGGACACCAGGCATTCAGAGGTGGAAGGCTCCTTATCAGCCTCCTCCACCTGCTGCTGATGGTGACACAGCGGTGGGCAAGCCTGCAGGGATGGGGTGGTAAGGGTGTGATCTGTGCACAGGTGATTGGAGCTCCGCCTTCCCACCCGGAAGTCTGCACCACCAGGGCAGGCAGAGGGCAGAGAGCAGGGAATCTCATCCCCATGTCAGCGCCTCTGATTCTGCTCAATCTCCTTGCCTTTGGAAGCCCTCCCTACCCTCCTCCTGCTCCTGCCATTCTGCAGCTGCTACTGTTGGGGCCAGAGGATAGGCCTCTTGCTCAGCTTGCTGCAGCAGCCATGGTGGGTGGAGGGCAGGGGCCTCCCCTCCCGTCCCCGCCCCCTCCCCCATCTCTCCCCACCTGGATCCGCTGGCTGCTCTTGCTGATTCGGCTGCTGCTCTTAAGTTTTCTCTCTCCCAGCATGAGAGCTATGGATCAAGGAAACAGACCAAGAGTGAGCTGGCACCTTCACAGCCTCTGATGGCCCCATAATGTGGAGCCTCGAGGGGCAGCTGGGAGCCTGTGCTGAGGTAGGAATTTGCCTGAGCCCCTCAGTGCATGGGAAGGCCTCGCTTGGCTCAGGCCCAGGAGGGTGGGCTCGTGCTGTGTGACCTCACGCTCCTGACCTCTCTGAGCCTCATGGCCCTCACATGGGAGTTGGAAATAATGATCACACCAGGTTCTGGTGTTGATAGGGTTGGAAGTGTCTAATGAGGTGATGCTTTGGAAAATCAGGAAGCCCAGCTCATCATCTTGGTAAAAGCTGACACGTTCTGAGCATTTGCCACACTCCTTGCACCATTTTAAGTAATAGAGAGCATTAGCTGCTCTATAAGACAGGTATGGTTATCATCTCTGTTTTACAGATGAGGACACCTGGGAGAGATGGAGAGACTTGCTCAAAGTCCTGCAGTTAGTAAGATGCAGAGTGGGACTCCGTCCCTGGTTCTCGGTCCCTGTTCCTAACCACCATGCCTTGAGGAGGAAATATGGGATGTGAGAGAGATCTGACTCAGAAATCATGGAAGATGACTGAGGAGAAATTACCCAGACACCTGGGGTGAGTAATATCTGTCAGGGGCAGAGAAGTGAGGCAGCCAGCTTGAGACTGCGTGAATAGTAGCAGCAGAGTTCGGGGTTGAACCTAGGCCACCTGCCTCAAGGCCTGAGCACACGTGAAGGGAGGAGGGGAAAAGGTGTGAGTCTCCCCAGGCCATGCCATACAATGTTGTGACCCGTGGCAAGGCCCTGTTCTCCTACTGGCCTTGCTAGGGTTGGGCTACAGATTTGCCACTGCTGAGCTTCCCAGAAGCCTGTGCAAAAGGAGCAATCATGAGCCGACTCACACGTCTTTGTGTGGTGGATGAGACAGCAATAAACCAGTTGCTATAGCTGTGCCTGTTGCTTAGGCCAGAAAGAAATTTCTCAGTAGGAGATTAGAAGCCATTATTAAGTTGCATTTAGCGACCTCACATTTCAGCCTATGGTTGTTAAGGAAGAACAAGGGGAGCTGCTTCCTGATCTGCAAAGGGTCTCTCCCACCCATCCCTGCTGCCTTCACCCCCTTGCTCATTCCTTATGGTATGTCCACTTGTTGTCCTTTGTGTATAAACAGAAGGCAGGGGTTGGGGCAGCATATGACTCTTCCTCCTATGTTCTGGAGGAGGGTCTTAGGGTCAGAAGGTGGCCTGGAAGTGTATGTCTAAGTCAGATGGTCTGTAGAGAAGCAGAGTGAGTTCATATGCTCCTCTGAGACAAAATAAGCAGACCACACATTGCACCTGCAAATATAGTCATCAGCAAGCTGGGGTGCAAGTTTAGGGAAGCAGGAGAGAGCTGGATGAGACCTGGGCTTTGGAGAGATTTCATCGATATGGTCAGATGAGACAGCACTTGAGGGTTTAGTGCCAGAAGAGGACATGAGGCCCGCTCTAGAATAAGCTGTGTTGATCTCAGGCAAGTAACTTAACCTCTTTGGACTTGTTTGCTCATCAGAAAAAATGGAGATAAGAAATATACCAGGTTCCCAGAATTGTTTTGAGGATCAAAGGAGTTCTCAGATGTAAAAGTTCTTTGTAAACTGTAAAATAACCATTCATTCAATCATTTATTCAATAGATACTTATCGAGAGGCTACCATATACCAGGTATGGTTCTAGATACTTAGCATCCATCAGTCCATAGAAAAAAAATCACTGCCTTTACAGAACTTACGTTCTAGTTGGGGAGACCCTACTACATAATAAACACACTGTATAAGTAAAAGTGTTAGAAGGTGACAACTGCCATGGAAAAATTAGAGTAAGGGGAATCGGGAGAGTAGGGGATGGTTGCAATGACAGCATGGTCAGGGTGGCCTCACTCCAAAGATGACATTGGTGTAGAAAGATGAAGGAGGTGAGGGAATTGATCATGTTTGTATCTGGGAGAAAACTGTTTCAGGCAGAGGGAACAGCCAGTGTAAAGGCACTGAGGCAGGAATAGCTAAGAACCCGTTGTGGTGGAGAAGCATGAGTGAGCCAAGAAGAATGAGAGGTGAAAGCACAGGGTCATCGTAAGCCAGGTTAGATAGGGCCACATAGGTCATCGCAGACTTTGGCTTTCATTCTTAGTGAACTGGGAAGCCATGGCAGGGTTTTGAATAAGGATTGGCAGGTCTGGTTGAAGATGGACTCCAGAGGAACAAGAGTGCAGGCAGGGAGACGAGTGTGTGGAGGCTCTTCTGATAACCTGCGCAGGAGAGGATGGTGGCCTAGCCTGGGTGGTAGCAGTGGAGGTGGGCTAGGAAGAAGCTTCTGGCTGTAACTAAAAGGTGGAGTTAACAAGCTCATGTTGATACATTGGGTGTGGGGTGTGAGGGAATGAGGGGGATCAAGGAAGACTCTGAAGGGTTTTTGGTTTGAACAATGAGGAGGATGGAGTTGCCTTAAACTGAGATGGGAAAGACCGTGGAAAGAGCAGGTTTGGAGATGGCAGGGAGATCAGGACCCCAGCTTGGGACATGCAAAGTTCGAGTTGTCTTTTAGGTGTCCAGGAGGAGATGTTAACCAGGCCGTTGGATACTCACTCAGAAGTATCTCGAATTCAGGAGAGAGGATGGTTTGGAGATATACATTTGGGAACTGAGAGCATGTGGATGGTATTTCAAACCATGAGGTGGGCAAGGTCACAGAGGGAGTGAGTATAGAAGGGACAAGGCGACCAAAGACAGAGCCCTTCCTTGGGCCAGACAGAAGAGGAGGAACCAGCAGAGGAGGCTGAGAAGGAGCAGCCAAGTGAGGAGGAGAACTGGGAATGTCCTAGAAGTTAACAGAAGATAGTGTGCCCCCAAGGAGGAAGTGGTTCCCTGAATCAGGTGATATTTGAGGTAGTTACTCCCACTGTACCCCCAAACTCTGTGAGTATTTCTGTCTGCAACCCTTGGGGACTGTTTCAGGCCCCATGAAGAAGCAGCATTGAGGCCAGGTGCAGTGACCTACGCCTGTCATCCCAGTGCTTTGGGGGGCCAAGGTGGGAGGATTGCTTGAGACTGGGAGTTCAAGACAAGCCTGGACAATATAGCAAGACCTCATCTCTATATAAAATGTAAAGAGTCAGCTGAGAGTGGTGGCATGCATCTGTAGCCCCATCTACTCAGGAGATGGGAGGATCATTGAAACCCAGGAGTTTGAGGCTGCAGTGAGCTATGATCATGCCACTACACTCCAGCCTGGGTGACAGAACAAGACCTTGCCTCAAAAAAAAAAAAAGAAAGAAAGAAAGAAAAAAGCAGCAACATAGATGTACTTATTGGGAACCACACTAACCATAATGATTCTGAGGATATTTGTGATGTTTTCCTAAGGGAATAGAGGGAAAATGCCCTCAGTATATCATCTATAAACCATAAACAAGGGGGATTAGGCCAAATCAGTGATTTTGATCTGGGTTCTTACGGAGTAAGGCAGGGAGGCTTCTCACTTCCACCCTGTACACACACATCAGCAGTTGTTCCTCTTGTATCTGTTTTATATATACTGGGATTTTGAATAAGATGTAGAATTTGAAGAGCACTAGCCTGGGTAATGAGCAAGTCCTTCCTGCTCTGGCTTCCCGGGAGGCTCTGACTACCCATGAAACTGGGATCCCACAGTGGATGTGTGCTTTGGCCAATGAGACAAGCTTAGAAAGTATGTGCTGCTGAAGCTCAGAGAAGCAGCTGAATGAGGCTAGGCGAGTGAGGTAGGGCCAGGAGGAGAGGGAAAGAGGAGTACTGTGCTTGGAATCTTTGCAGCTCCAGGACCCAACAGGGATGAAAGAGAGAAGACAGGGCATGAGGAGAACCAATATTGGAAATAAACTGAAATGGCAGAATTCAGGGTCCAACAATTGGATGCTTCGCAGTTGAAGATGACTCCCTTCCTCCTCCCGCCCCTGACAATTATTTGCAATTCTGCTCCTACCCCCCAGCCCCGCCCAATGCAAAGCTCTCTTGTGTTCCTCCTTCATTGCTGCATCCTCACCTCCCAGGTGGCATTGCTGATTGGCGGGAGCAGAGGTAGAAGTCATCAAAGCCATCTCTGAACCAAAAATAGCCTATCCAGCCAGACACTTCCCAACTTCCCATGCCAAAGTGCTTGTTCTCATTTGTCAAAGTTGGCATATCCACCTGACGGCTGTCAAAGGTCTGAGGTTGAAAACAGAAACGATCAGTCCTGCATTCCCAAACCCTGATGTGAGCAAATAGTGACTTTGGGATATTGTGACTTGTACAGTGTAAGTTACTTACCCACTAAATCTTCTAATCTGGTTGATTTTAAGGGGAGGGATCACATGGTAGTTACATCAAGGGTCCGAAGACAGACAGTCTGGCTGCAAATCCCAGTGTCATCCCTTACTAGCTGAGCCACATTGGTCCAGTTCTCTCTGAGCCTCAGTTTGCTCCCTTGTAAGCATGGTCACCTCATAGGAGTGTTTGGGGATGAAACAGAATGACGTGATGTCTATAAGCACTTAATGTGTGGCAGTGAGTGCTTGATATATGTTGGCTGTTATTGTTGGGACTGTCCCCAGTCATAGAAAACCTCTATTGTAACACTTATCAGATTATACTGAATGGCCCACTAACCTATCAGTCTTTACAGATCATCTTGTGTCTCTAGCACAGCATCTGGCACATAGTAGGCACTTCAACATACGTGTTCAATGAATGGATGACACCATAGAATGTAAACTTCATGCGAGCACAGATATTTGTCTCTTTTATTCATTGCTGTCCCCCCAACGCCTAGAAGACTGCCAGAGTATAGTACGTCCTGAATAAATATTTGCAGCCTGTGAAGTGAACTGTGAATTAATGGAGCTTCACTAACAGGCAAATCCAGAGCTTGTTGCTAACCATTGGTTAACTGACTGGGAGTCTTCCTGCATATTTCTGAATTCTCAGCCTTGAACAACGCTCCTTTTCAAAGCTTGCTTCTCTTTGAAGAACAGAAAGGAAATGATTGCCCATTATCCCTTTGTACCCAGTTTCTGCCCATGAGATGGCACCTCATTCTAATCCAAAGTTGAAAGCTGTGTCTGCGTAGACTTTTGGATCTTATTGCTGAGAGAAGCTTCACAATTCTCCAGGCGCAGCCCCGCTGTCTTCAGTCTGGATATCAGATGGATTTTGCAAGTTAGACACCTGAGAACCAGGGGGATTAATAGACTTGTATGGGGTTGCACAGCTGCCGGCAGGCGAGTGAGTCTAGTGGGTGATAGAAGTCCTGTTTTAAAGGTGGAAAGTCTTTCCTTCTCAGCTGGATCGGGATCTCAGCCCTCTGAATTCCCAGGTTGGTGCCTCCACGATGCCATGCTGCCCCAGGGAAAAGGAAACAAGGCTTTGTTCTCTTTCTTTAGTTGTGATTCACACCACTTCCCACTTATTAATGTGGCTGGTTCCCATGTACCAGATTCTGCTGAGCACATTCACAATAGTATCTCATTCAATTGCTCCATCACCACCGATGATGTCGGTGTTACTAGTTCCACCGCACAACTGAGGAACTGACTCAGAGAGGCTAAGAGATACTTAAGGCCATGCAGTGGGGATGTAGGGGCTGAGGTTCCCACCCAGCCACCTGGCTCATCATCACCAGACCCTCCCATTGACTGTGTTGGCCACATATGGTGGGCACAGTGTGACACATTGAAAGTTCCTTCAATGCTCTGATGACACCAAAACTGTGACTAGATGGTGTTAAGGCAGCTGGTCAATTCCATGGGGGCGAAAATCAACCATTAGATGAATAATTGTTGATTTAATCAAATTGGCAATGTAGAATTGTAAAGATAAAGCAACCACTTGTCTATCCTCTTATGAGTCGTTGTTTGTGGTCTTGCTGTTCTCTATCCTCTCTTCTAATTCTTCATTCAGGAAATAGTTCAGTGCCTAGGATTGACAGGCACTGGTGTAATGGGAAAGGGATGTGCCACCGTCAGTGTCTAACCTGGTTTTGTTGTTGGAAAGACCAGAACCATTTTTTTTTTCCCAGATAGTGTTATACTAATTAATTCAAATACTTTATCTAAGCCGGTTTAACCTAATGTTCCTCCTGACTAACTCAAATCTGTATCTTCTTCCCACTTCCCTAGGGACCAAACTTACCTGCCAGTTGGATGTAACTGAAAAGGGGGCAACAGGAAGACGGGAGGATATGTTTATTATTAATCAGGCTATACTGTCTGTAATTTTGAGCCCAACAACACCTTATTATTATTAATTCTTTAGACTTCCATAATTTACAGAGTCCTGTTAGTTATTTCTATTAAAATTCACAACAGCCCTATGTTGTAGAGTGGGTAGGTGTTTGTATCCTAATTCACACAAGAGGAAGCTGAGGGTGTGAGAGGTGAAGTATCTTGCCCTAGGTTACCAAATAAGCGGCAGTCTGGGCAAATGTTTGATTCCACCCAGTGTTCTTTCTGGGCACATAGTTGGTGCTCAAATGCCTTGAGGACCTGGATTGAATATTCCAGGGTTGGGGATCTCATCTGAAGACTAATGAGGACATGGAGGTTGACCCAGCCTTGGACATAATCCAGCCAACCCAAGGAATATGTTATTTTGGGGGACATAATCCCCCAACTCTTGGACATATGAAGTTGTTCTGTCCCCTGTAGCCTCTAAGGCCATTATGAAGCCTTGTGGCTCACCCTGGCCCCTACCCTCCTATCAGCAGTCATCAGAGGGGATGAGGCTCCTCGAGAGCCACCCAGAGCATTTTAATTAATTAACTAATTAATTTTTAAGAGACAGAGTCTCTCTTTATTGTCCAGGCTGGAGTGCAGTGGCTGTTCACAGGTATAATCATAGTGCTCTATAGCCTTGGACTCCTGGGCTCAAGCCCTCCTCTTGCCTCAGCCTTCAGGGTAGCTGGGACTATAGGGGCATGCCACTGTACTCAGCTTATCAGAGCATTTTGATTTGGACCTCAGATGCTGCTACTTGAAGGTTAGGAAGTCCATGGAATGTCCACTCAAAAGGAGAGGAAGACATAACTTCTGGATTATCTGCACTCTTGCCAGTTTTGCGGGTCAGATAACCCCTTGGTCAATATCCCACAGGCCCAGAAAGAAGGGGCCAAGGTCCTGGGCTCCTTGTACCTTCCCCACAGTGGGCCTTTCTGGAGGAACCTGTGGCCCAGCCCAATCAAGCTCTTTCTGAAGGAAAACACAATTGCAGAGGCTCAAGCCCCACATGCCTCTGCTCAGCTGTCAATCTGTTCCGCTCCCACCCAAAAGAGGTCATTCTGTGTTGTGCCAGGTTCTTGAAAAGATGAGGCCTGCCCAGTGACAGACTTGCCTCTAGACAGGTTTCCTTCCTTTTGTGTTTTTACTCTGCTAAAAGATTTCCACTGAAAGGATTGTCACAATCAAACTCTTTATGTATTCTGCTCACAGGGCCTCTGTTGTGGATCTTAATCAGTCATCATGTTTTCCTTAAAATGAGTTTTCTATGAAAGGAGAAGTGGGAGGTTATTGATTGTGCATCGTATATCAAAGGAAGCTTCAGTATGTTTTCATTTGGGTTAAGTGATGGGAAGTGTTTGTTGCAGTAGTGCCCGAGAAACAGGGAGCTTGTGTGTGTGCATGCACGTGTGTGTGTGTGTATGTGTGTATGTTGCATGTGTGCGTGCCTATATCAACTCAGCAGAATTATCAGAAATTGGATGCTTGCCATAGCTTCTGAGTTTGGGTTGAGTTTTGATAGCTAATATTTGCAGACTGTCATGTATCCAATTCTAACATCTTCATAGACTCCAGCCTTCTTATCTATGGAGGCCCTATCCCATGTCACCCTCAAACACAAACCACTACCTTTATATTCCTGGCTAGAAAAAGTTTGTAATGATTTTGCTTTTGTGGAATGGTTTTTGCTGTGTTGATATCATATTTATTTTATGAGGGCTCTGATTTCTCTGCTATTATCTTATATCCTCAGGAATTCTTGCAAAATGAGAAACATCTAACTGGTCTTTTTTTGCCCCCCAATGAAATCGTTGTGAATATTGAAGTCAACAATTAATGATGTTGACTTCACATCAAGCATGTTAGCCGCTTAATTACGTAGTTATTAATCATGGCTTTGTAGTTTTCTTTTCATGTGTTGGAGTTGATAATTTTTAAAGTGTTGGATATTTTCTTGGGCTCAAGAAGGCCCAAGAACTGAGTTGCTTAGTGGAGAAAAATGGTCTTGTGTTTTTGACATAAAGAAACCCAGCTGAGACTGGCCTCAGAAAGGTCACTCTGAGAGTTTCATTCTCTGATTGAGGCATCTCACACATACTCAAATCCGTACACACTCACACTGTGCAGGGCTATGCAGTTGTTAACAATAAATAGAATCTAGTGCAACATTTAAACAAAACCAAACAGTGAGCCCTCTCCCGCCTCTTCCCCCTTCCCTGTGGATGATGCTGTGTGTTGTCTATAAATCTGAACAGGAAGAAGTTTGGGTTCAGAATCTGGAGGTGGGGGAGGGAGAAACAGTCGGTACCTGTGATGTGACTCCTCATTGTTTTCAGTTCACTGGTCCCTTTTCCTACAGCTACATGAAGCATTGATGCAACCCTTGGGGAGTTGATTAAGTGGCCAACCATCCCATTTTAGAGAGAAGAAAAAAATAAGCTCCAGGCAGGAACAAACAAACAAACACACAAATAAACAAACAAACCCTCCTGGGAAATTCACCAGAAATCTCCCAGGGTGGAGCCCTTTTCTAGCTAAGTCACTTTACCATCTGCATATCCCCAGGTATGTTTTCCAAAATTTGCCACATGCTTACAAAAATTAGGAATTTGTTGAAGAGAAACAGAAGGGAGGTGCTGAGTGCCCATTCTTGTTCAGGCTGGTGCTGGAGAGACAAAGATGAATACAATGCAGTTGGTGCCCTTGAGAAGCGCACACCATTACTCAAATCTAGGATGATGTGAACTGTAATGCAGGCTGTGGACAGTGGGCCGTGGGAAGGGCTGGGCACAGACTCCAAGCCCTGTCACAGGTTGCTGGAAACTCTATGAGCAGAAAAGCCAAGGATGCACTGTTAGCACACCCCCGAGTGCCGTCACCTGCAGTAGCTGGGCTACGCCAGGCTGCAGGCGCATACTGGGATTGAGTAATCATGGATTTGCTCCTGACACGCTGTGCTGCCTCCATCCCCATTCTTCCATAGCACGGTAGCAGGGACTTGGGAAGCACCTACCTTGTGGCAGGCTTTGTCCCAGGAGCTGAGGGTCAACCTGGAGTCAGGGAGTCTAGCAGTGAATGAGAATGCCCCGGCCCCAGCCCTGTGAGGCTGCCCAGGAAATGTAGACATTGACCACGTCAGCGCAAGACTGAAGGGGGTAAGAAGAAAGGGAGTGCAGAGTTCCATGGGCCTCGGTTTCTTCAGCTGTTAAGTGAGGGAGGAGTTGGGCTGTCAGTGGTTATCAGACTTAATAGTGACCCCTTTGTTTGGTGTGCAATCTTTCTGGGAACCTCAATATATGAAACACTGAAAAGCAGAATTGTTTGGGTATGATCAGCATCAGTGGACGCCACTGCCCAGTGGAACCCAGTTTGAAAACCAGTGGGTGAAATGATCCCTGAGGAGCTGATATAGTTTGAACATTTGTCCCTGCCCAAATCTCATGTTGAACTATAATCTTCAGTGTTGGAGGTGGGCCTGGTGGGAGGTGTTTGGATCTCTGTTGGTTTGGCACTGTCTTCACCACAGTGAGTTCTCAGGAGATCTGGCCTTTTAAAAGGGTGTGGTACCTCCCTTCTCCCTCCCCCCCGCCATCTTGCTTGCTTCTGCTTTGCCATGTGACATGCCTGATCCCCCTTCACCTTTTGCTATGATTGGAAGCTTCCTGAGGCCTCCCAAGAAGTCAAGAAATGCCAGCATCACGTTTCCTCTACAACCTGCAGAACCATGAGCCAATTAAACCTCTTTTCTTTATAAATTGGCCAGTCTCGGGTATTTATTAATAGCAGTGCAAGAACAGCCTAACACGGGAGACCTCCAGGACATTAAGCTGTCCTAGAATTTTGTGACTTCCTGGTGACAGGTCCCTTCCTTTCTAAGCCACTATGATCCTGTGTCTGGAATCCTGAGTCTCCATTGGGTCCAGGGCTACCATCCTTCTTTGCAGATGGATGCCAGATTCATATTCCTCATATTCCTCATTTTTTTTTTGGTGGGGGGAGGTGCATGAATGCTGAAGCTTCCATCCAAGCAGCTCCCTAGAGGATGGGAAGAAGGAAAGGGAGAAGAGAGCTGAGGTATAGTTGGCTTGCTCTATCCCTCTGTCTGTCCAGTGTAGCTCCCAGCTGGAAGGACCATGGTGGTGCTGTTGTCACTGTTATCTCATCTCCCACACTGGCCAGAGCTGCCCTGCTTCATCCCCACTCAGAATGTCTCAGGAACCTAGGGACCATGGTCAACCTTCTTACCGGAGCCTTGCCTGATTCTCATCCAAGTTCATACCTCCTGAACACCCCAGATCAGCCCTGCTCTGATATTACTATTGCCCTGTTGGCTGCAGGATCAAGTCCGAGCTCCTCACCCTGGCACCCCCTAATTCTGCCTCGGTGGAACCTCTGCTCCTCCTAGGCAGAGCGTCCATTCTCCCCATGAACCCTGTCATTCCTAATCCCAAGCTTCTGCTCAAGTCATTTGCCCACCTGGAATGACTCTGTTCCCCTGCTGTCGGCTTCACTGCTGCAAATCAAGCCCTACATCTTTCTTGGGGTTGTTCCCATCCAAGCAAATTTTTCTTCCTTTGAACCCCTGTAGGCTTTGCTTGCTGTGTGTAATACAGCTTGGGCAATGGGTCACATATGTCCTTTTGCTGTTGGAAGTGTTTTGCTATGGCTATGACCTGCCCCTCCATTGGACTGTAAGCTCTTCTAGGGCAGGGCTTGAATCTTCCAGTTTAAACATTTTTATTTTTAGAGACAGGGTCTCACTCTGTCACCCAGGCTGGAGTGCAGGGGCATGATCACAGCTCACTGCAGCCTCGACCCCCTAGGCTTAAGGGATCCGCCCATCTCAGCCTCCCAAGTAGCTGGGACCACAGGCGCACACCACCACACCTGGCTGGCTTTTTAATTTTTTATAGAAATAGGGTCTCCCTGTGTTGCCCAGGCCAGTCTCGAACTCCTGGGCTCAAACAATCCTCCTGTCTTGGCCTCCCGAAGTGCTGGGATTACAGACATGAGCCACCACACCCGACCTCTTCCAGTTCTTTTGTATCTCTTTCCTGCTCTCTACTCAGTGAAGATGCCTCTTGGTCAATACTCCCTCAGTTAGAGCACAAACACATGTATTCACTTAGAGTGTTCTGATTGCTAAAGGTGGCTGGAGGTGAATGTGCCATATTTGACCAATAATAACATTTGATTTGAAAGTATTGGCCAATCTGATGCCACAATGTGTTTGGCTGCTAGTGTCAGAGACCAAACTAACAGTGGTTTAAACAAGGTAAGGAGTTGGTTTTCTCTTTTACAACAGTCCAAGGCAGGTAGGCAGTCCAAAGCTGGGATGGTTATTATATTAGTTCATTTTCACACTGCTGTAAAGAAATGCCTGAGACTGAGTCATTTATAGAGGAAAGAGGTTTAATTGACTTATAGTTCTGCATGGCTTGGGAGGCCTCAGGAACTTACAGCCATGGCGGAAGATGGAGGGGAAGCAGGCACCGTCTTCAAAGGCAGCAGGAAGGAGAGAGAAGTGTGAGTGCAGGAAAAACTGCCACTTTTAAAACCATCAGATCTTGTGAGAATTCACTCACTATCATGAGAACAGCATGGGGGAAACCACCCCCATGATCCAGTCACCTCCCACCGGGTCCCTCCCTTGACTCCTGGGCATTACAATTTGGATTACAATTCAAGAGAGATTTGGGTGGGGACAGAGAGCCAAACCTTATCTGTAGTTCTGCATCAACTCAGGCTCCTTCTGTCTTTCTGCCCTGCCAGCCTTAGCACATGGTTTCCAGTCTCAAGGTAGCCTCATGGTCCCAAGATGGCTGCTACAGCATCAATCATCACATGTGCATTTTAAGCAGAATGAAGAGTGACAACGGGTGGGAAAAGGGATACCTACCAGTGGAGTCAGTCTTTCTTTTAAGCAGTGTCACGATGTCCACCTAATAATTCTTTTTATATCTCTTTGGCCAGCGCTTAGTCCCCCAGCACCCATATCCCCAAGGGAGGCTAAGAAGTTTAGTTCTTTAGCCAGACACAGTATTCCCACCACTACCACCCAATCACATTAGTGAAGAAGAGGGAGAGAAGGGAAATTGGTTGGGTTCCCAATCAATAGTGCTTATTGTAGCTGGTTAATTGACCTATTGTGTTTCAGGCAGAGTAAGTGCCTGTCAGATAAGGCAATGGATATTTCCAGCCCCAGCTTTGCAGTTTTCTGCCAGTGAATCCCAGGACATCGGAGGTCAGGTTCCTCCAAGACCTCATCCCCAGACAAGTGTTTGTTGAATGATTCACCTTGAGCCCCTCAAATCACTGAACTACAATTGACCTCATGGAAGGATGATGGCTAACACCTTTGTCATGGCCAGCTCATCTCCTTCCATTGAGGAATGTTCTCGGCATTTTCCATATCACATTAAAGATTTGTTAAAGCAGAGGTAGAGCCAGAACAGCCTCTGTATTAAAGTCATTGTCCCTAGTGCATGTAATAAACATAATCTTGAGTCCATGCAACTTTGAGCTTTAACACAGACTTAATTTAATATTTCTGTAGATTTTAATATAGCACCTTGATTAATAAGAGTGAATTCTGATTTTTAAAAATGATTGATTTGCTTTTAAAATCACCCTGGTGGGTAGAAAGGGCTCTAAAAGAAATTAGCCTTGGATTAGAAAGCACTCAGCCTCATAACTTTATGGCCAGACCTTGTTTATTTCCAGTGCAAGATAATCATTTTCCAGCCCGGTCCTTCATCCAGGCCTGTGAGATACGGAGCTGGACACCACCCTTGCTTTTCCTGTTGCTCAGGAGGTTCTTTCTACCTGGAAGGAGAGCCCCTTTTCACCCACCTGAAAGTGTTCTCTTTTCAGGGTATTCAGTGCATAGTGATAAACATGAAGTATAAGATCATGGACTACCTGTGGGTTGAATAGATGGGCAAAATAAAGAGTGATAAAGGCAGAAGACTCTTTACAAATAGGTAGACACCTTGATGGGCCTGAAAAATGAATCTCCAAGGCTGTTCATAAGGCAAGTGGATGATCCTTTCTCTGGCTTTGGAGCTCTCTATGAAGGGAGAGTTTTATAGGATTTGCCCAGCAAAGAGAATTGGAAGGAGGTTTGTTTTGTCTTTGGACAACATGGTTGTGGTATCTTTGGATTCTTTTCAGTTGCAAGTGATAAAAAAAAAAAAAAATCCAACCCAAACTCACTTAAGCAGAAGGGGGGATTATTGGTTCAGGTACAAGAGAAGCCCAGGGGCAGGGTTGGCATCAGGGGCTGCCCACACTGACTGGCTTGGGCCAGATGGGACCCCCACAACCCTGGAGCTGGGGCTAGATCAGCTGCTCCCAGACCACACTAGAGTGGAGGAAGGGCTGAATTCCCCAAAGGAAAACAAGTAAAACTAGGGAGAAAAAAAATGCCCATTGCAGTTGTATTTTTCCCCCAAATTTGAACTGAGTGTGGGCAGGTGTTGGCAGTAGGGCTTGGTGGGTGGGGAGGTGGGACAAAACCTAGGGAGCTTAAGAGGAAACAGTGGGTAGAAGGAAATGCATGACGAGCTAGAGAAGCTACTTGGACGTAAAGAGATGACTGCTCTTTTCATTCAATAGTTACTGGATTCCAAACGTTTTATAAGACATTATCTCAATTAATCTTCATGATGATCTCATGAGGTATGAACTCCTTTTGGCCTTGGTGCACCAATGAGCAAGCGGACCCAGGAAGGTCCATGGATTTGTCCAAGGTCTCTTTGTCATTAAATGGCACAATCAGGGCTCACACCTGGGGCGGCTGAGAGCAGCGCTTGTGCTCATTCCCATCCAGCTGCCCTGCACACTGCAAGGAGTCTGGTAGTGAAAACCCCATGCTCCTGATGAGGGATTCAGCTGGAGGCTGCTGAAATAGATGGTCCTCAAGTCCCTTTTGCTTCTGAGTTTATGATGTGGGGGAAGATGGAAAGTCTAGATTGGGATGGGGGTTAAACTGAGAATACTTTCTGGAAGCACCCCCCTTGAGGGAAGTTAGGGGGCGTCTAGGAGGAGAAGCATCCAGGGCCAGGAAATGGCCCTCTGTGATGTTCCAAAGAAGGCATCCTCTAGCTAGATCTCTTCGTTACAAGAAATATCATCACATAACAGGAAGCACTTCAGATTGGTTCTGCTTTTAATTTTTTTTTTTTTTTTTTTTGAGATGGAGTCTTGCTCTGTTACCCAGGCTGGAGTGCAGTGGTGTGATCTCGGCTCACTGCAACCTCTGCCTCCTGGATTCAAGCAATTTTCCTGCCTCAGCCTCCCAAGTAGCTGGGACTACAGGTGTATGGTACCACGCCTGGCTAACTTTTTGTATTTTTAGTAGAGATGGGTTTTCACTGTGTTAGCCAGGATGATCTTGATCTCCTAACCTTGTGATCCGCCCATCTCAACCTGCCAAAGTGCTGCAATTACAGGCGTGAGCCACCATGCCCGGCTAGTCTGCTCTTAATTTTTTGCCAGCAAAACGTACAATTTTTACTGGAGACAAAGACCTTGGCTTGCCAGACTCAGTCTCTGAATGCTTGGGGGTAAATAGTGGAAGCCAAAGTATCGCATCTCCATTCTGGTCCTGCAGGGAATGAAGAAACAGGGCAGGGCTTCCTAGTACTAGGCACAAAACTGGGGTATTTTTATGTGATGTTTTTACAGTGACTGTCATAACCAATAGTATTCTTAAAACTTACTGGAGGTAATCATAGTTTTATTTCATCCCTGTGCAAGTCTTCCATTTGGAGCAGCATATATTATTCTGCAAATCTCCATATAAATGCTAGTCATCCATTTTTCACATGGGCCAGGAAGTAGCTTTAGCTGATTACATTTTGACTTTATTTACTGAAGCAGTCCTCCTAACTTGGGGAATATTTAATTCAGTGCAAACCAACTCCATTCAGCCAAATTTTATTGAGCCAACTATGAGCCTCACACTGTTCTAGGCTAGGAGATACAAAGTTAAATATGATAGGGCGAGTTCTTGCCTTCGAGGATCTTTCAGTTAACTATTGCTGCATAACAACTACCCCAAAATGTATTGGCTTCAAGAAACCATTTAATTTTGTGCATCAGGAACCCAGGAAGGTCTCAGCCAGGCAGTTCATCTGTGATGCATGTGGCTCCCAAGATGGCTTCTTACTCATACACTCGTTGCCTTGATGCGTTTCGACCCCTCTCTTTCTATATTGCATTTTGTCTTCTAAGGCCTCTCCACAGGGCCTGGGCTTCTTATAGCATAGAGGTATTAGGGTAATGGCTGTTTTTATATGATGGCTAGCTTCCAAGAGTCAGGAGTTATAAATTCCCAGGTCAGTTAAGGGCTACGTTCAAAACTGACAGTGTCACTTTCACCATTGGCCAAGGCAGTCACAGGGCTGCCCACTTTCAAAAAAGTGGGAAGAATCCCACCCCTTGATGGGAGAGTAACAAGGTCACTCTGCCAAAAAGCATGTGCAAAGGGATTAATTGTTTACTTCTTTGGAAAATGCAGTTGGCCACAAAGGATATCCAGATGTGCAGTTTGGTAAAGTATAACGCAGGGTGGTAACCACAACAATGAAGCACCAGTGAGCTGAAAGAGGAGCCCAGAGATGGAGGAACAGGCTTGCCAATGGGCTAGGTTGGGGAGAAGGTACAGAAGGCTTCAAAAGAAAGAGCAACCAGGGTTTGAAAGATGGGTTTTGAAAGATGAATAGTTTGTGCACTTTAGGGAGAGAGAACTACAGGTAGGAAAGTGTGGTGGTGGGGTCCTCATGAAGGCTTTACTCAGAATGTCTCTGCATACTTCACTACTTTTATTTATATGTACGAATGTGTGCATGTGTGTGTGTATATATGGATGTGGGTATCTATGCATATGTATGTATTTACATATATATATAGAAATATATATATACACACACGTACATATATGAATATACCCATATCTACACACACACACACACACACACGTATTTTAACAGAGACTTCCATTCAGTCTTTCATTCAGTAAATGTGTCCTGACCACCTAATGTATATGCCAGACAGTATTCTAGGTGCTGAGGATGTGGTGGTGAAGAAAACAGAAGCAGTCAGAGGAGACCTGTTCATGCCTGGTGCAGTAGCTCATGCCTCCAGTCCCAGGCCAAGGCAGAGGAGTGCTTGAGCCCAGGAGTTTGAGACCAGACTGGGCAACATAGTGAGACCCTGTCTCTACAAAGAAAATTTAAAAATTATGCCAGTGTGATGGTGTGCCCCTGTAGTCCCAGCTACTCGAGAGGCTGAGGTGGGAAGATTGCTTGAGACTGGGAGGTTGAGGTTGCAGTGAGCCTTGATTGTGCCACTGCACTCCAGCCTGGGTGACAGAATGAGACCCTGTCTCATAAAAAAGAGAGACCTATTCATGGTCCTATGTTCTGTGATGGAGAACAGCAATAAACATTGAAATATGGAATGCGATTTCAGAGTACTAACGATAAGGTAGGGGTTAGTTATTTTAGCTATTTTAGACAGGGCACCTGGGAAGGCCTCCCTTGGGAGGTGACACTTGAGTAGCAGTGTCCTAGGGGACCCTAGGCAGAGTTCCAGGCAAAGGGAACAGCTTGTGAGAAGACCTTGGGCATGAGCGTATTTGAACTGTCTTGGCACTTAGCTTCCATCTTGCACTGTGGTTCTCTCTGTACCTGTAAACCTGCCTTGTCGGCCTGAAGGCTTTTTGAGGTCACACAGCTAGAGTTCAGTGCCCTCTACTCACTCATAGCCACAGAAGAGGGCAGCTGCAGGTGGTGACTGGTCAGCCTCCATGCCTTGAGCTCTGGGGAGGTGGCTTCTCAGGGTGAGCAGCCTGTTCTGTCCTGACGCCTCAGCCCCTGCTGTTCCTGGCACTGGGAGATTTGTTTTCACTTAGGGAGAGCCTGGCCTCATCTACAACATCATTGTTCTCTGGAAGCTGGCCCTTTCCCAAGAGGAGGAATGTGGGGCGGCATCATCACAGTGAGCAATTTCACTAATAAGGAAGTGTGCTGGGATTCCAGACGGGGAATGATGACTCAGAGTAAGGTGCATAACAGGTTCTCCGGCTGCTCATCTTCTGAATTGGTTCATTCACTTACTCATTCATTCCCCAAACATTAAGCATGCAGATGTAAAGGCAGAGGGTCAAATTCAGCTCTGCCATGTACTAACTGTGTAATCTCAGCAGGTTATTTAACCTCTCCGAGTCTTTGTTTCTTCTGCTGTAAAATGGGTATAATCTCTATTTTTCAGAGTTGTGAGGATTTGGTGAGAAGTCACGGAGATAGGATTGCCAGATTTAGCAAATAAAGATGGGACAGCAATTAAATTTGAATGTCAGATAAATGAGGAATTTTTGTTTTTAGTATGTCCCAAGTATTGCATGTTTATCCGATATTCAACTTTAACTGTGCATCCTATAACTGTGCATCCTTTTAACTGCAACTCTACCCAGGGATAAGGATTAATTTTTAAAAATGCCTTTCTTGGAGGAGCACAGGCTAATCATACATTGAAGGGCAATTTGACTGATGGCAGAGGCACAGACAGAGTGCTGTGGAAACATGGACATCTCCATTTGAGCTCATAAGAATCCAGACCCATGCTTGCTGATTTCTAGCAGGCTTGTCAAATACCTCGGTAACTGTGGGATTGACGCTGTGAGAGCACAAAATGCTAGCACATTAAGTAATACAGATAGTTCAAGTTTGCTTTTCCACTGAGTAATCTGGGAGGATGAACTCTGTTTCCTTCCCTCTCAAGGCAAAGGATGACCTTTGCTGTACAGGAAACAGACAATTCATTATTTCTAATTTTCTATAAGCCACTTAAAAATAAAATGAAACTAATTGAGGGAGAAAATCATATTGTTCCCTGACTTTGTGGAACGTGCATTTCTCAGATAAAATGGTAAGAATTCGTTATTCTGACCGGGCGCGGTGGCTCACGCCTGTAATCCCAGCACTTTGGGAGGCTGAGGCCGGCGGTTCACGAGGTCAGGAGATCACGACCATCCTGGCTAACATGGTGAAACCCCGTCTTTACTAAAAATACAAAAAGAAATTAGCTGGGTGTGGTGGTAGGTGCCTGTAGTCACAGCTACTGGGGAGGCCAAGGCAGGAGAATGGCGTGAACCCAGGAGGCAGAGCTTGCAGTGAGCTGAGATCACGTGACTGCACTCCAGCCTGGATGACAGAGCGAGAGTCCGTCTCAAAAAAAAAAAAAAAAAAGTTCATTATTCTGCTTCTTTAGGGGCCTAGGGGTAAATTTACCATGTGCCACCCAGGGATCTAATAGGAGGTACACAATTGGCATCTCTGGCTTCACACTAAAAAAGTCCCAAAGCATCTCTTTGTGTAAAGCTCCAAGCATCAAAATGCTGGAGCAGATTGGGGACATTTTTAAAAAGGTGATATCTGCTGGACACATTCTTGACTTCTCTGGTAAATGAGTGGCCTGGTATTGAACATGGTCTATCAGCATTACTGAATGTTCTCTCTTCTTTCCCAGAGAGGGCAGGGGCATATTTTAGATGGAGAGGGTTGTTTTAAAAAGCCTGAAAGCCTAAAGTCTGTCCTGGAGTCCTCTTGGTTGCTTTTAGCCACCTCGAGAAACCAACTCCCCAGTGAGGTTTGAGTTTTCCATTGTGCCACAGTGATGGATGGGAAGGAGTCAGCACTAATGCCTGTGCTAATAAGATTGGAAAAGGGGAAAAAAACCAAACCTGGGGCTGAAAGGGAGGACAAAAGGGGTCCTACCAAGTTATTAAAGGCATTTATCCAATTAACAGGATTTGCAGCAAATTTTAATTGATTAGTTAGTGCCAGGCACTCTGCCAAGGGGCTTTTCATACCTTTTCAGGGTGTTTTGATCCTCATTCCTATCTCATGCAATAGGTATCTGGGTGGCCATTTTACGTATTGTAGACCCAGAGGGTTTGAGTTATTTGCTGAGGCCACATGGCTTATGAGTAGCCCCAGGTCTTCTGATTGCAAAGCGCTTGAGCCTTACCGTTGTGTTCCACCGCACTTTGCCATCAGACTTTCTCCTGAGGGAGTGTCCCCATTGGCTACAAGAATTTCTGCTCCTTCTGCCTGCTGTGGTGGTTGGAGGAATGGCCTGGCTTCTAATGCCCTACTGTGGTTTGAATGCATCTCCCAAAGTTCATGTATTGGAAACTTAGTCCCCAGTGTACCAGTGTTGAGAGGTGAGACCTTTAAGAGATGATTAGAATGCAAGGACTCTGCTCTCACGAATCTGTTATCTTGGGAGTGGGTTCCTGATAAAAGGATGAGTTTGGCCCCTTCTCTCTCTTGCAGTGTCTCTCCCGATGTTATGATGCAGCAAGAGGGCCCTCACCAGATGCAGGCCCTTGATCTTGGACTTCCCAGCCTCAAGAACAATGAGCCAAATAAATTTCTGTTCATTATGAATGAAACAGTCTTAGATATTCTGTTACAGCAACACAAAACAGACTAAGACACACCCTCTCCCAATTCATACCTGTTTGTGTGTGACCTGAGGCAAATCATGGGACTTCTCTAAGGCATCATTCTCCTCAGTAAAATGATGAGTCAGGCTGAGGTAGCAGGAGTCTTTAACTGATATGGAATCCTGTGTGTCTACCAATGTCATGCCATTCTGTTTCATTCACTTACTTCTTTACTTACTAATTAATTAATTCACTTAATAAATACCTATGTTGTGTCAAGTATGTGCTCCAGATATTGGTGACTAAGCAGACAGTTCCTGCCCTTTCAGAGCTTGCAGTCTAGGGGAGAGATACCCAAGTCAACAGGCTGTTATGACACTGGGTGAAGAGGGCTGTTAGGAGGCAGGTTCAGGGTGCTGTGGGTACCTTGTCTAGGACTTTGTGGGGTCAGGCGAGGCCTTTGTGGGCTCTGGTGAAGGGAGGGACATCCAAGGTAAGAGCCAAATGATGTTCAGGAGTTGTCCAGACTTAGAGGGAACAGTTTGTGCAAAGGGAGGGCACACACAGAGCACTTGGAGAATTTAGCACTGTGCCAACTGTCTGGATGGAGGCTAGAGTGCAGTGGGAAGAGAATAGTCTGGAGGGAAAAGAGGATGCAGAAATAAACAGGAACCACATTGTGCAAGACCTCAGAGACCCCTGGAAGGAAACTGATGTTTGTTCTCAGGGCAGTGGGCAGGCATCAAAGGGCAGGGCTGTGCTAGCTGTTACCCAGATTGTGTCTTGCACAAGAATGTCCAACTAAGGGGGCCCTTCCGTATACCAAGCCATGGGCCCCAGTGCAGGGCCTGGGGCTACCTGGGAGAGGGTGCCTTTTTCTAATTCTTACCAGGGAGGCTTAAGAGCTGGTGCTATCCTTGATATCAGGAGAATGATGTGATCATATCTGTGTTTTTCAGCCTCTTCTCTGGCTGCTGGGTTTGTTGAAGGAAGGAGTAGGAGGGGATGTAGAGTCAGGGCTTTGGGCAGACAAAAGATAGGGGGGACCTGGGGAGGCAGTGGGGTTGGAGAGAATGAGTGGGTTTGAGTACTGAGGATGCCACTGGCCTGTATGAACCACCTGGATCTCATTACTTCCTGTGAGTGGGTGAGGTAAGAAAGTTCTTTTGAAAGCAGAAATCTTAAGTGGAGAAAGAACACAGTGGAGAGGGTAAGTGTTTTGTCCCTGGGCTACCAAAAGAGCCAGAGTTAGGTTTGATTGCCAGCTCTCCAACTCTCACTCAGACTCTTGATCCAACTGTAGGAGACCCATCAGGTGATGGTCATGTGGCTTAGTGGCCACACTCAAGGCCAAGAATCAGGAGACCCTGGCTTGTCTTGTCAGCTCATGGTAGACAGCTCTTTGGAGTTACTGAACAGCATTCTCCCTGCCTGTCTTTCATGATACCCTGATGCTCAAACATGTAGCAAGTACCCACTAAGTGCCTCGCTCTGAGCCCAGCATGTTCAGGGGAGATATAGAACCATACGACACCATCTGGGCCCTAAAGGAACTCACTAGTGGGGTGGTAATAAGTGGACGGTTAATGATCAAAGACTGAGAGATGCTTAAGGAATGTTTCAGATTGTCAGCCGTGTAAGGAGACAGAGCACAGTGGATATTGACATGGGATCTGGGATTAGACAGAACTGGGTTCAAATTCTGGCTTTGAAAACATTTCCTAGCTGTGAGCCCATGCAAATCACTTAACATCTCTGAACCTCAGTTTGCCCTCCTATGAAATGGGGATGGTTATACTTAAATCGTTTGCTTAAAGGATTACATAATTCAAGGCATATAAAGTGCTTAGTATGATGTTTACTCTAGTAGAGGGGTCCCCAACCCCTGGGCTGTGGACCAGTAGGGGTCCACGGCCTGTCCGAACTGAGCCACACAGCAGGAGGTGAGCAGTGTACAAGCGAGCATTACCGCCTGAGCTCTGCCTACTATCGGATCAGCGGCAGCATTGGATTCTCATAGGAGGGTGAACCCTACTGTGAACTGTGCATGCGAGGGATCTAGGTTGTGCATTCCCTATGAGAATCTAATGCCTGATGATCTGAGGTGGAGCAGTTTCATCCTGAAACCATTCCCTCCCCAACCTCCCCTCATCCATGGAAAATTGTCTTCCACAAAACCAGTCCCTGGTGCCAAAAAGTTGGAGATCACTGCTCTAGTAGACCAGTAGAAGGTAGCCATTTTTAATATTGTTTAGGATAGGCCAGTTTTTGGTGTGTTGTTGTTTTGTGTATTTGTTGTACAGTTCTGAGTTTTGACAAGTAATAGAGCCATGAAACCAACACCACAAATATGATACAGAATAGTTCCACAACCTTCCCCCAATTCTCTTGTCTCCTGCCTCTTCGAGAGCTAAACCCTCTTACATTCTTTTCTTCCTTGTGATAATTTGTTATCTCTTAGTTTTTGTAATAGCTTTCTTGAGATATAATTCACATACCATACAATTCACCTATTTAAGGTGTGCAAATCAATGGTGTTCGGTATATTCAGAGAGTTGTACAACCATCACCACACTCCATCTTAGGACACTTGGCCCCAAAAAGAAACCCCTATAATCTTTAGCAGTCATACTCCCCCAATTCCTTTTGTCTATCTTCTTCTCCCCTGCCCTACCCCTGGCAACCACAAATGTATTTTTTGTCTCTATGTATTTATCTATTCTGGACATTTCATAGAAATGGAATCATATAATAGCTGGTCTTTTGTGTCTGGCTTCTTTCACGGATCATAATGTTTTCAAGATTGATCCATTTCTAGCAGATATAGGTACCTTATTCCTTTTTTTATTGCTAAGTAATGTTCAACTGCATGGATATACCACATTTTGTTTATCTATCCATCAATTGCTGGACATTTGGGTTGTTTCTGCTTTTTGGCTATTATGAAGTGGTTGCACCTTTTACAGTCCTCTGAGCAGCATGCGAGAGTTCCAGCTTCTCCACATGCTTGCCGAACACTCATTATTTGTATTTTTGATTATAGCCATCCTAGTGGGTGTGAAGTGGTGTCTCAGTGTAGTCTCCCTGTACATACCCTTAACCCCTGGCAGTTCACTAGTTTATTCTCTGGCCCTGTAGATTTGCTGTAATCATATATTATGTGACTTTTTGACTCTGCTTTCCTCTCTATAGCATTGTGTCTTTGAGATTCATCCATGTGATTACATTCTTTTTTGTTGCTGAGTCGCATTCCATTGCATGCATGTGCTACCCCGGGAGTGCCTGCTTGTATAGCCAGTAAAGTTTGAGGGGTCCCTCACCCAAATGAATCAGAGGCCAAGTTCTCTCCCCTGGCCAGGGGTTTTTATAGTTTGAGAGATCTTTCCCATGTCTCCCTAGGCTGCCAGCCTCACAGGAGACTCCTGTTCCTCTTGTAGGTCCCTCTGAGCTGCAGAGCTGGGCTCACCGTCTATGAGCTGCAGCCTTCCTGGGGTGGAGACCCACCTGGGATTAGAATTTCTCTGTGCCGTGGCTCTGACATGCCATTCTTGGGAAGCAGTGTGTGTGGGCCCCAGCCCAGTGAGGCAGGTGGGGACTGGACCACGTGGAACAGCTGGTGTCTGGGAGCCCTGAGACTTCAGTGTCCAGCTGTCTCCTGTCTCATCAGGGAGCCCCAGAAACTCCTTGGACGGACAAATAAAGCCATTTTCTTGTTCCCTTATATCTTTTCATCTTTTCATGGCAGGCTTGCAGCTTGGGGCTTTGAGCACTGCCACCCTCATCCCCCACTGTCCCTACCTTGAATGCTCCAATTTTCCAACTTTCTATTACAGGCTCAGGGAGAATATGATGTAAAGATATAAAATAATAATGAAATTGTACCTACCAGGTTTATTGTATACATCAGAACCCATGAAATAGACATAATAACTTATGCAAGAAGAAATCAAGGTCACAGGCGGTTAAATCATTTGTTTAGTTGTCCTGCTGGTATGCAGCAGCCCTGTTGAACTACATTGCTGTTGAGTAAACAAATTATTTAACCAAGTGTAACTTTGAACCCACCGTCTGTGCTTTCACCTACTACCAGTGCGTCCTAAACCTATTATTTGTGTAACACCTTCATAAGTTGCTTCTACTCTTGTGCTATTATTTAGCTAATTTTTTAATTAAAATCATCTTTAATATTTCTTGTTCAGCAAAAACATGTCCCCATTTTAAAAAGCCTGTAACACAGAGGGTTTGATGTGCTGGTTTTATTTTTTTATAATACACATTCAAATAAATAAACACATAACTCACAATAAAAATGTTCATCCATATACCACCTAAGACCAGCTTTGCCCAACGATAGGTGATCCACACTTGGGGGTAGGAAATGGCTTGATGTACGGGGATTTGCTTATGGGTTCATCATAAGTGGGCTCTGTCTGTGTCTTATTCATCTTAGTATCCTTACACCAGGTACCATAGACATCCATTATGGGCACTTGGTAAATGATGAATGAATGGATGACAGAATGTATGGAGTTATCAAGGGGAAGATGAAGAATGAGTGGCACTTCCCCTTCCTTTGGAGAAGATCGGAAGGAATCCTCTTTGATAAGATGAGGAGGCTGGCTGGGAGCTGGGGCCCGGCACCGCGGGAGCAGAGTACTTAGGAGCTATGATGCTGTGACCACTGTGGAGAGGTTGGGAGCCTGCCATTCTCCGTGTGAAGCCCTTCCAGGTGTCTCAAGCTCTTGATTTGTAGGACTGTGAACGCCATCATCTTAATACAGCCCTTCCCATCCCTTTGATCCCTGATGGAAAAATTAACCCTCATCAGGCTGTTTCTTTAGCTAAAAGGGTTCCACCCTGAGTGGCACTTGCTGTTTTCCGTCTTCTCTAGCTTTCTCATAAATCCCAGCAATACTCCAGACAAATTCTGCACTATCTCCTTTAGAAGCAAATGCAGCAGTAAAGACTGAGCAACAGTCAACACCACAGAGCCGTGGTTAGTATTTGTCTGAGTCAGAAGATCTGTCAGTGATCCCACCAGCCAAAGTTTACTGAGAACCTACTACATGCCAAGCTCTGGGCTTATGCCACTGAATTCTCTTGTCCTTCAGAATCAGACCATCTGGGCATAGCCACTGAAGCTGGAACTTAACTTCTGAGTTTAAAAAGGAAAAAAAAATATCAGCTCAACACCTACTGATTGAAGGCTAACTGTAATACAGAGATAAGTTTCTGCCCTCTAGGAGCTTAGAGGACCCTGAGGAATCTCGTGAATTACAGTTTGGGAAGTTGCTTGTGCATTGGGTAATGTCTTGAAATGTCACTGTACTTGTTCTCTTAGACAGCCAGCATATTATGGACATATTCAGCAGGCAAATGCCACTTATCTGTTTGCCCAGCATTTATGGGGCATATTTTGCAAGAATGGCAAGTGTATAGCACACCTGTGCTCCCACCTCCACCAACTGCTCCACTGTGGGCATCCCAGAAATGGCCTCAGCATCGTTCTCCACCCAATGCCCCAGGCTTTCAGAGCTGGTATTTAAAGTGAAATCTGTAATCTCAGAGACTCAGGAAACGAAGACAGGAGGATGGCTTGAGGCCAGGAGTTCGAGACCAGCCTGAGCAACATAGGGAGACCCCATCTCTACAAAACATTTTAAAAAATTAGCTGCTTGTGGTAGCATGCACCTGTAGTCTCAGCTACTCTGGAGGCTGGGGTGGGAGGATTGCTTGAGCTTCAGAGTTGGAGGCTGCTGTGAGCTATAATCATACCGCTGTACTCTAGCCTGGGCCACAGAGCAAGATTCTATCTCTAAAAAAATAAAAATTATAAAATTAAAACAAGTGAAGTCTGCTTACTGACCCTTCTCTGTCACTCTGTTATATTTTACTGGGGCTAAAATATCCTTTCTTTCATGAAATGATGGTGCTCAGAGCGTGCCTGGCATCATGTGGGCTGCATAGCACCCAACTCCAGGGGGACCATTCACTCAGGCTACATGTGCTCAGCAGCCTCTGGTCTGCCCTGTGAGGCCCTAATAGGATGAGAGATGGTAGTTGGTATTTCTGGGCCCTTAAAGTCCTTATTTGGCAAAATAACACAGTTGGCACCCATGTTGTCGATCCCTTACAACTATTAAAAAAATTACATGTCTGCGAAATTCCTTCTTTCCTTCCTTCCTTCTACTTTCTTTCCTTCCTTCCCTTTCCTTTCTCCTTCTGTTCTTCTCTCTCTTTCTCCTGCAAATATTAAGTTGCCTACAATGAACCAGACAGTATTCTGGGGTCCAGCAGTAAACAGCACAGAGAAAATCTTCTGCCCTCAATGGAATCCACATTCTAGTGGTGGAGGGGGAGAGACACAAATAAATGCAATCTGTAATATAAAATATATAGCCTGTTAGGTGGGGATAAGTGCTACAGAGAAAAATAAACCGGGGAACGAGGATATATGTGTTGGGAGATTGTGATTTTTGCCGGGGTGGCAGGAGAAAGTGGCATGTTAGTAGACCTCCAAAGAAGTGAGGGAATGAGCTCTACAGATACCTGGAGAAGGACTTTCTAAGCAGCAGGGACAGCATGTGCAAAGGCACTGAAGTAGGAATGTGTCTGGTGTGTTTGGAGAAGAGCGAGGAGGCCTGCTGGAGTGCATTGCAGAGGGGAAAGTGGAGGATATAAGTTCAGGCAGGTAATGGGGTGGGGTTTAAAATCCTGTCTCAAATAACGATTCTCAAACTGTGGTCCCTAAACCACCCCAAACCCAGTGAATCAGAAACTCTGGGGTGGGGTCCACCATCTATTTTTTGTTTTGTTTTGTTTTTCAAGACAGAGTTTCACTCTGTCACCCAGGCTGGAGTGCAGTGGCACCATCTTAGCTCACCACAACCTCTGCCTCCCAGGTTCAAGTGATTCTCCTGCCTCAGCCTCCCGAATAGCTGGGATTACAGGTGCGCGCCACCACACCCAGCTAAGTTTTGTATTTTTAATAGAGACGGAATTTCACCATGTTGACCGGGCTGGTCTTGATCCACCCTCAGGTGATTCACCCTTCTCGGCTTCCCAATGTGTTGGAATTACAGGCATGAGCCACTGCGCTCGGCCTCCACCATCTATTTTAAGGAGGTCTCCTAGGATTCTGAAACCCACTAAAATGTGGGAGCCATCTCTCTGTAGCAGCCAGGCCAGGCGTGACTCCCCCCGAAGAGTCTGCTGTCCCATCCTGTGTTCCTGGCAGGCCGCAGGCAGCAGCAGGTGTGGCATGGGACAGAAGGGGTGTCACTGTTGACCTGACCTCCTAATCCTAAGAAATGCCATCATCTCAGCATCTGGAAGTTGACATTCATACTAATTAAAAACAAGTCAGAGGTGGTGCCTGTGCTCAAATTGACGGCTGGGCAACTGTGAGGACAAAAGGTAGGAGGCAGGGAAGTGGGGCTGATGCCCAAGAGATGGGATCATTGACTGTCCGGGTGGAGAGACCCTTAGGACATCTTGTCCAGGCCTCTTATCTCACAGATGAGAAGACTGAGGCCTAGAAAGGAGAACTGACTGCTAATTAGGTACAGATGAGATTGCCATGCATCCTCTGGGCTTCTAGGCACCTGCTCCCTTTCCAGCCTTGCCTCCAGGCTCAGGGTTCCAGGTGCTCCAAGAACACTGCTGCTGGGTAAATTCAGGGATGCCGGTGGTGTGCTGGCTCCAAAGGGAGCAGAAACTGGATAGCAGAGATTACAGCCGCCTCGGACATGATGTCATTTTAAAATGAAAGGTTTAGGGAGATGAGCACTGCAGCCTGTCACCAGGCAGCCCCGAGTGTTATTTAGGACTTTGTTTTTGTCTTGATGGACTGTACTCAGTGCAGCCATGAGTCACCAAATGATAGCTCTCAGGTTTTGACCCCATCCCATGTGCTGGGCACTGTGCAGACCTCATTTCTAAACTTTGTCTGTAAAATTCCCATTTTACAGACAAAATAAACAAGCCTCAGAAACTTTAAGTAACTTGCCCAAGACTGGGGTTTGATCCCCTCTCAGTCTGAACCAAAGCTAGGGACCTTTCCACTTACCTCTGCTCCTTTCATCGTCAGCTGCCAGCCTATGGTTTGGGCACCAGTTTGGCACCAGGTTTTTGCCAATTTTATCTCTTCCCTTCCTTTCCTATTTTCCCTCCCTCTCTCCTTCTCTCTCTAACTGTCATCATCCCTTTCTTCTTTTCTTCCTACCTCAAAACTTTATCAGGTGCCTACCACGTGCCAGACTTATGCTGGGTTATAAAGTCCAGTGATAAGAGATAGTTACTGCTCTCAGAGAACCCCCAGGCTGGTAAGAATAAGTCACATAACTAAATAGTTATCACATTTTATGTTCACTGATATAATCAGTGTCTGAACAACATGCAATGGGAATGAAGGTAATGAAAGGCTTCCCAGGGGAGGTGATAGCTGATCTGGGCTTTGCAGGATGAATAGGAGTCCATCAGAAAGAGATGGAAAGTGGTTGGAGAAGGGTGAGGAGAAGAAACAGCTCATCAGGGGCTTTGAGGGATTAGGGTATGGACCATTTGGGGAACAGCAAGAGTTTTGCTGGACTGGAGCCCAGCCAATGGGGTAAGATGTAAGATGTTGAGCAGTTGGGACTTACACCTGTAGGCAGTGAAGACCCCAAAATCCCAGGCTCCCATTTCCTGAATATTGTCTCTAGACTATTCTAAGCTCCTTGCTTTGGTCATCACCTCCCCCCCACAGTCAGCAATGACTGTCCCACAAGTGCCCCAAGCTCCAACACAACTCTACCCTGACTTGTTTCAGAGCAGAGTCTGAGCTATCAGCCTCTTAACTGGCAAAGTCAGGGAAGATGCACAGTCCTATTTACCTAATGGCTTTGTTTCCAAAGGGGACCCAGGCCCATTGGAAGGCAAGAAGCAGAGGTTGTGCTCACCAAAGGAGTTCTCTCCATTAGTCACTGGGCACATGGCTTTTTGTATTTTTCTGAAACAAGGTCTCACTCTGTTGCCCAGGCTAGAATGCAGTGGCATGATCCTGGCTCACTATAGCTTCCACCTTCCAGGTTCAAGCAATCCTCCTCCTCAGCCTCCTGAGTAACTGGGACTATAGACATGCACCACCATGCCCAGCTATTTTAATTTTTTTTTTTTTTTTTGTAGAAACAGGATTTCACTGTGTTGCTCAGGCTGGCGTCAAACCCCTGGGCTCAAAAGATCCTCTTGCCTTGGCCTCCCAAAGCAGCTTTTTAGGAGTAACACCTGGGATTACAGGTGTGAGCCACTGTACCTGGCCTCACCTGGCTTTTTGAAAAATAAAAAATACCTTCTTTTCGTATTTCTGACTACACATACATCAGAGAAAATTAGAGCATTCACATAAGCGATGAAAGGAAGATGTAACTGACCCATCCTCCCACCATCTAGAGCTAAACACTACCAACAACTTGATGTATTATAGCCTTTCCCAATGTTCTCATGCATTTACGTTTTTTCCTTACAAAATAGAATCATATTGTACATAACGGTCAGTGTCTGCTTTTTTCGTTTGTCAGATTATGAATGTCCTTACATGTCATGGCACACTCTTTGACAGCATCATTTAAAATGGTTGCATGATGTTTTGTGGTCAATTCTGTAATACTGGACATTTAGTTGTTTCTCATTGTTCAGTTCTATAAACAGTCTGGGGTAAATTATTCTGCAACGTAACTTTTCGTATACGATTCATGATATTCTGAGGATAAATTCCTAAATGTGGAATTGCTGGATTTGATCAGCCAGTTCATAAAAGGCTTTCAGATTGCCCTCCAGAAAGGTTGCAGTGACAACCATTGAGGTTTGAGAGGACCTGATAAATAATACCTCCTTTTTCTATACTAGTTCTGATATAGCTGATGTAGACAGGGGGCAGGTCAGGGAGTTAGAGATGGAAATGTTGCTTTTATTACTAATACAGGCTGCTTTGTAGAACATGGCTGTTCTACATGGCTGATCGAAGGTTTGTGTCCCACCCCACCACCTCAACTCGTGTGTTGAATTTTCCCCCATGTGAGAGTATCAGGAGGTGCGGCCTTTGGGAGGTGATTAGGTCATGAGGGTGGAATCCTCATGAATGGGATTAGTGCCCTTATAAAAAAAGAGACCCCAGAGAGCTCACTTGCCCCTTCCAACATGTTAGGACATAATGAGAATACCACTGTCTGTGAATCAGAAAAGCAGCCCTCATTAGACATTGACTCTGCTGGCACCTTGATCTTGGATGATCCCAGCCTCCAGAACTGTGAAAAAGAAATGTTTGTCGTTTGAGCTACTCAGTCTATCATATTTTGTTACAGCAACCCAAACAGACTAAGAGTGGCTTAGTGGTATAGCCACAGTTGGTTTCCTGATACTGAACCCTGCAATGAAGCAGGTGTAAGTACTTACTCATGGGCTGTGCTAGGAAACAGTAGACCTCAACCTGGAACTATGGTAATGCTGGAGTTCAGCAGAATGCTTGCTTTCTGCTGGTAGCTGGCTCCCAAAGAGGATGAGTGGATGAGCTCAGCTATGCCTGCCAGCTTCTCTTCCCAAACTCATTAACCAGATGAGGCCTTCCACCTCCCCAGGGAAGACATAAGGGGGTAATGCCAGGAATATCATACAAATGGATGTCCCTCTACGTGGCAGGAAACATCAGGAGAGGAGAATACTGTTCTCTAATAATAACAACACAAATGATAGACCCAGTGTAGTGCCTCACACCTGTAATCCCAGCACTTTGGGAGGCCAAGGTGGGGGGATTGCTTGAGGCCAGGAGTTTGAGACCAGCCTGGGCAACATAGTGAGACCCAGTCTTTAAAAAATATTTAAAAATTAGTCTGGCATGTTGGCACATGCCTGTAGTCACAGCTACTTGGGAGTCTGAGGTGGGAGGATTGTTGGAGCCCAGGAGTTTGAGGCTACAGTGAACTGTGATCATGCCACTGCTCTCCAGCCTGGGTAACAAAACAAACCCTGTCTAAAAAAAAAATAGCTAATTTGTACTGAGCACTATGCTAGACATTTTTCATACATCTTTTCTTCTGATTCTTCTAACAATGAGATGGATATTCTGTCCATTTCCATTTTGTAGATGAGGAAACTGAGGGTTAGAGAATTAAGGATCCTGTCCTAATTCACCTCGCTAGTACGTGGGGGACCTGAGATTTGAATCCAGGTGGTCTGACTCCAGAGATCACTCAGCCATTATAAAGCTGCCCCCCCTCCCCCACATCAGCATCACCAGACTTTTGAAAGGGTGATAACCCTTAAACTTAGAGGAAGATCCAGCTAAAAGGCCAGACTGCCAGCTTGTCATTGTCCCCAGGTTGAAATGGCATGCCCCTCACCGCATTGGGGCAGGCCTTCTGCCCAGCCTTGTTCCCATGAAATTCATTAATTGCTTTTGAAAGAACCAGTTCCCCATGTGTTCTAAATTGCCATGAGCAGCAATTTTGATGGACTGCACACAACAGAGGACTTTGACAAGTGTCCTTGCTTCTTGGAGAACTAAGAGAGACACACTTGAGTTCACAAAGTGAGGTTTCTCATGATTCCATTTTGACTTAAGGATTGCAGTGCCTCATTAAGGATCTAATTTAATTTAGGGAGAAAACAATGAATCTGTTAAAGAAATAATTTTTGATTAGAAAGAAAACATATAATTTGGGAGGGGAGGATGAGAACACTAATTAAACTTTTAATTGTGTCTGTTGCCCTTTAGCGTGTAAACTAAGAAATTGAATAAAGAAAGAGAAACTGAGTTTTCTTTAAGCATTTTCCATTGTTCTAGGCAATTCCCCAAAGAGCAGCCAGCTCTGTTGTAACCCATTTTTAGTTTTAATTGCCATATAAGCTGAAACTAGGCTGTTTTTTTTCCTTTTTTGTTTAAATCAAGAAATTTTGGTATTTTTAAAATTACATGTTGTGATAATTTTCTTATTCTGTAAAGACTGGCTAAGGTATACTAAGAAATTGGTAGATCTACATATTCATGCATTAGTATATCTGATTGGTAAAAAGGTGGGTGAGGAAATATAGAATACTGATTAAGTTTGTGGATTCTGGAGTCCTAACTCTTGAGACTCACAGTTGACTGTACCCTCTAGCTATATGATCTTAGGCAAGTTACCCAACTCTTCTTTGCTTTAGTTTCTTTTCTGCAAAGTGGGGATAACAACAGCGCATCCAGCATAGAGTTATTGTGAGGATTTTGTCAGGATAAGCTGGGTTATGCTGCAGTAATAGACAAATCCCAAATCTCAGAGGTTGAATGCAACTAATGTGTATTTGTCACTCATGCGGATTCCTTTGAAGGACCAGTGACCCCAGAGCAGTTACCCTCCATGTATTGGCTTGACATACTCCCTGCTGCATCAATTTTACAGCCCCTTCATATCAACATGCTTCCATTCTTGCTGCAAAAGGGAAGATAGATTATGGAGAATTATTTACTGGCTCTCAAATACTTTTTTTTTTTTTTTTTAAATGAGATGGTGTCTCGCTCTGTTGCCCAGGCTAGAGTGCAGTGGTGTGATCTCAGCTCACTGCAACCTCTGCCTCCCTTGTTCAAGCAATTCTCTTGCCTCATCCTCCTGAGTAGCTGGGACTACAGGGCACACACCACCATGCCCGGCTAATTTTTATGTTTTTAGTAGAGACGGGGTTTTACCATATTGGTCAAGTTGATCTTGAACTCCTGACCTCAGGTGATCCACCCACCTCAGCCTCCCAAAGTGCTGGGATTACAGGTGTGAGCCACCACTCCTGGCCTTGGCTCTCAAAGACTTCTGATGACAGTGATACAAATCACAAACCACAAATCACTGTTTGTACTTCATTGGCCAAAGCAGGTTGTGGTGCATGAATCTGTGTTGATGGAAAGGGCCCAGAAGCAGAGGGATACTAGGAATATTGGTGAGCAGCAGTATGTCTGTCACCATATGTCTAGTGCTTATTTGAAAGACTGCATGGCACGCAGTATGTGTAAGTGTAAGCTATTGTTGCCGAATGCTGGCACTGCCAAAGTATTATTTTAAATTTTATTAAAGCTGGTTATTCTTCTTTTGAAGATTTGATCTAAGGAATAACTTCCACACAAGCAAAGAGGCCAAATGGAGTCCCCTGGGAGGTAGTAGGTGTTGCACTCTGTCACAGGGGTTGCTGCAGTACTCTGCACATAGTACATAGCACACGTTTGGGAGGTAGCATTGGCAGTGTTTGAGAATATGGACTTAGAGTCAGACAGCCTTGAGTTTGAATTCCAGAGCTAACACCTACTGAATGTATGGCCTTAACCAGGTTATTTAACCTTTCTTAGACTCAGTGACTTCACAGTTAAAGTGGTTGTAGCAGTACCCACATCACAGGGTTGCTGTGATAAATAAGATAATAGATAGAGAGTGTTTGCAGAACCTGATACAAAGTTGAGTGTTCATGGATAGTAATTGTTATTTGTGTTATGATGATGATGATGATGATGATGATGATGAGCAAACTTTTCTGAACCCTCAACTTGATCATCTGTAAAATGAATAATAGTTACTTTTAGAGTTTTGGGGTATGAGGGAAATCACATATACAGACACAATACACACAGTAGACACAAAAAATAGGTGTTTTCCTTTTTTCTGTACCAACTTCATAATGATGTCAGATTTTAATCCTAACCCAGCTGTACTAGATTATTTGGGTATCTTCTTCAGCTCTTCCCTGCCTCCCAAGTTGTGGAGGGTTGAATGAGCTGAGACAAGCACCTACCAATGTGGGTATGTAGGGGCTGTGCAGTAAATGTCATTTGCTATGACCCCCAACCTGTCCCACCATGTTCTTTCCTTCCTAAAGTGCCATTTTCATGATGGGATGGAATTTTAGGGGCCAGGGAGGAGATGTGCTGTGACATCGGATAGGTCCAGCTTGGCACTGCACAGATCCTAACAGACAACTGCAATGCAGTGAATGACCCTACCTGCTGCAGTGAGTGATGCCACCTAGGCAACTGACCCACCAGAAAGTGAAAAGTTAGACTTTATTCACAGCTGGGTAGCATTCATGGAATTTGACAGCCTCTAAAGGAATGCTAGTTGCCAGAAACTACCTCACACTGGGATCCACCAACAGTTGGCTTCGATGGGGGGCACCCCTGGGAGCTGATGAAACCCAGATAAGGGATAACATATCCTGAGAACACATCACACATCCCTGATAGCATCACTGCCATGAGCACCTTTCAGGCCACAGTCACTGTTCTAGAAGGCTGCTGAGAATGTGCCACCTTCTCTTGGAAGCCTTCCCTACCCTGCCACACCCTGCCTTCCCAGCTGGTTGGCCCCTTTTTGTTTTGTGCCTCTTTGAACGTTTTATCCGCGTCTTTCAGTGCTTGGCACCCTAAGCACCAGCACACAGTAGGCAGTTCACAGATGACTGTTGATTGAGTAATTAAGAGAGGAAGTCAGGGACCTTGAAAACAACTATTTTCCAGAGAAAGCATCATACATAAGGTCTCTGGATATAATTATTCTTCTGAGAATAGAAGAGTGAACATTTTCCTCCTCTTCTAAAGCCTTCAAAAGGAAAAAAAAAAAAAAGTGGGGGGAGGGGAGAAGAGAGTAAAAAAGAAAAAACCTAACACCAGGAGACAACTCTGGAGAATACCATTTGAGGCTGCAGGAAAAGTTCAGGCTTAGGAGAAAAGATTGATTAGTCATGTCTGCTGGGGAGTGGGCTAGGAGGAGGGCAGCATGTAGGCTTGAGAGCTGCCATCTCTCTTCAACCCTTGACTAGCGACCAAATTAGTGAAAATCCAGCTTTAAGAGTGAAGCATGGTTTTTCTTCAGCCTCTAATTGGGATATTTAGCAAATATGGTTTACTATTAAAATGAAAATGGGGTGGAAAATATACAATTTTATAATCCACATTGAGTTTATATTGGCACCCTATCAACAGAAAATACATATTTTTTAATGTGTGAGAAGGAAAGTGACTCCTTTCATCTGAATTACTGATTATTCTTTCTGGAAAGGATCCCACGGTATCCTGGGGACAGGAAGGAAGGACATTGCAAACTCAGGCTGCCAGAAGCACTCCACTGAGAGCCTTGCATCACTTCCTGCAGGTGAGGCTCAAGCAGAGCTTGTAGGGTTCCCCACTTGGCCGTGACAGTTGACCATTTGTTCTCTGCTGAGATCCTGTCAGGCAGCTGGAGCATAGCCCCCAACCATTCCCCAAATAGTTGGGACACAGGTGATTTGCTTAGATTTTGCTGCAGTTGGTACAGCCCGGTTCTTGTCTCTCCAGACTGCTTGTGGCTTTGTCCTTTGTTGGACGGTGCCTTCCCTCAGATCACAGTGAAGTGGAAGATTGGCAGTAGCTTCTGTGAATGGTATGCACCTGTACCTTCATACCAAGGGGGTGGTAACCATAGAGGCTGTGAAGTGAAAACACATCCAAGTTGATTAAAATTTGGTGAGGAAAAGGAAATTCTGTGCTTATAGAAGACTGATTGGCATGGAGAGTTTAAAATGCATACTGAAGTCAACCAAGAAAATGATTTACACCTTTTCCTCTTTCCTTTTTGTTTTGGATCTTGGATACAATAGAGGGTTGAATTATTCATACTCAGAAGTTCACGGACATTTTATCATCATGCAAGGGCTCTCTCTCTCATTTTATTAATATTTTATATTTATTTATTTATTTAAGACAGAGTCTCACTCTGTAGCCCAAGCTGGAGTGCAGTGGTGCAATCTTGGCTCACTGCAACCTCTGCCTCCTCCTGGCTCAAACAATTCTTGTGCCTCAGCCTCTGAGTAGCTGGGACTACAGACGAGCACCACCACGCTCGGCCAATTTTTTGTATTTTAGTAGAGACAGGATTTTACCATGTTGCCAGGGTGGTCTCGAACTCCTGGGCTCAGGCAATCTGCCTGCCTTGGCCTTCCTAAGTGCTGGGATTACAGGGGTGAGTCACCGCTCCTGGCCTCTTTCTTTCATTTTAGATCTTCACTTTTTTCTCTTTGTCTATATCTCCACCCCCCTGTAGGTACTCATCCAAGGTGTTTAATATATGCTCTTGGACAGGTACATGTATTTGTAAAACATGTAAAATTGCTTTGTGTGTGTGTGTGTTATTGATTTATAGAAATGATATTGCATGAAGGAGCTTGTTTGGATCTTTCCATTTTCACCCATGTTCTCAAGATCTATCCATGTTGGTTGTAAATCTAGCTTATTGTTTTTAATAGCTGCACAGTTGGTTCAATCAAGATAGGTTAAGTTATGCAGCAGTAATAGCATGAGAATCTTAGCAGCTTAAAATTACGCAGGTTTACTGCTTAGCCATATTACATATCCATCCCGTTGATAAGAGTTTTGCTTTGGAGACTTAGGCTGATGGAGCCTCTGCCATTCAACATGGCAGAGAGAAGAGCAAGTGGCAAATCACACATTGGCTCTTAAAGGTTCTGTCCAGAAGGTGACAAATAGCACACTGATTTTTAAAGCCTGCCCAGAAGTGGCCAAAACAAGTCTCATGGCCATTCTCCACTTCAAAAGCGGTGGGAACTGCAAGCCTACTATGAATCTAAGAGGTGGAAACACTGGAAATATTCGGTGAACTGTGTAATGACTATCACATAGTAGGCACCCATCATATTTTGCGTCTATCCGTTCTTTAGTGATGGGCAACTAGTTGCTTCCAATTCCCCACTACCCTGAACAATAATGTTGTCATGAATCTCCTTTCACTTGTTCCCATATGGACCCCGTGCAAGTATCTATACTCAGGAGTGGGTTGGTTGGGTCACAAGGTTCATACGAACTTGGTTTCGATAATCAGTACTAGGTGAGTCTCTGGAACTACTATGCCAGTCCAGTGGTGCGGAGGGGTTCCCATTTACCCATATCCTGTTTAACAATCAATATTACTCAACATTGTAATTTTGTAAATCTGTTGAGTATAATGTGGAATCTTGTTGCTTTCATTTTCATTTATCTTATTACTAATGAATTTGAGCATCTTTTCATCTGCCTGTTGACTATTCTGGTTTCCACTTCTGTGACCTGCCTATTCATATCTACAGACCATTTTTCTATTGCATTTCCTTTCTTTCCCCATTGATTTATAGGAGTTACATATGTAGTTAGATGTTAATTCTTTGTTGTGTTTAGACATTGTAAATATCACTTTCCACTCTGCCACCTCTCTGTTAACTTTCTCCACAGTGTCTTTTGTTGAACAGAAGCCCTAATTTTGATGTAATCAAATCTACCAACTTTTTTTTCTTTTTTCTTTTTGCTTTGTGCCTTGAGGATTTTATTTAAGAGGACCTTCCATGCCCTAAGTTCACAAAGGTATTGTTTCACTTTCTTCTGTTAGCTTTGTGATTTTCCTTTCACATTTAGGTTTTTTATCCACTTAGAGTCTACTTTTATATATTGTGTTTGAGAGGGATCCAAATTCATTTAGCGAGCCAGTTTTCTCGACATTATAGAACCATTCCTTTCCCCATTGAGATGAGATGCAACCTTTATTATAAATCAGGTTCAAACATTTTTTGTTTTTTCTTTTTGAGACAGTCTTGCTCTTGTCACCTAGGCTGGAGTGAATAGTGTGATCTCAGCTCACTGCAACCTCCACCTCCCGGGTTCAAGCGATTCTTCTGCCCCAGCCTCCCAGGTAGCTGGGATTACAGGCACCTGCCACCACACCCAGCTACTTTTTTGTATTTTTAATAGAGACGGGGTTTCACCATGTTGGTCAGGCTGGTCTCGAACTCCTGACCTAAGGCGATCCACCCACCTTGCCCTCCCAAAGTGCTGGGATTGTAGGCATGATAGGCATGAGCCACCGTACTCAGCCCAAACATGTTTTTCTTTTTTCCCTGAGCTTTTATTCTCTTCTGAGCTCTCTGCACCTTATTGTTCAAGAAATAAAACAGAATGAGTTTTGTTTGGCAGAATTTGTCTGGTGTGTTCTGAGTAGGGGAGCCTTGATGATTTCCTGTAATGCTGGGAGGTGGTGAGGCATAATGAAACTAATGTGAAACTTGGGGTCAGAGGAACCCAGGCTTGGTCCTGGCTCCACCACTTATAGCCACGTGAACTTGAACGACTTCCTCAACCTCCCTGAGCCTCCGTTTCTACATCTATTAAACAGGGATGATGATATGTATCTCCTAGGAATTCTGTGAGAGTTAAATGCTAGAATATATGTAAAAGCATAGCTTTCAGTAAACGTTATTTTCCCTTTGATCATTGTCACTAGACAATAATAACTCTAACAGTAAGTGGTTTTCCCCAGGCATCACCAAGACAGGTATACATTGGGAACACATTATTCCTGATCCCCCAAATGTCACTGCCTCTTGTTCTCACCTGCTAATGGATGACTTCTCCTCAGTTCTTTCTGTGTATCCCCATGGTGGCCCATGTGGGCTCATGGAAGCTTCCCATTGGCCTTCCCACCAATGGGCACACTTCCATTGGCACTGCAGAGGTCTCCAGGGACACACACTTTCTCCTCTTCCAAAGTCAGCCAATCAGCCCCACAGGCTTGGAGACAAAGGTAGATGTAGATGCTTGGCCAGGAATGTTGGACAAGTCCTCAGAGTGCGGCTCTTGCCTGGGCATTTCTTCACATGGGCTTTAGGAACACAGTATTTCTGCCTGGCTCCCCTACCTCTCTCAGCCCTTTCCCCTGAAAAAATAGAGATAAAATCAAGACAAAGCATGGTCTCTGTGTCACAGGCTTGAGGGAAGCATGGGAAGTGTTGCAGCCGTGCTCTGGGCTGCGTGGCCTGGTGGGGCTGCTGAGCGTGTGCTGCTGGAAATAGTTTGGTTGAAAGGCCATGCAAAGCCAGCTCTGTGAAGGTGCTTCTTTGGCTGCCTTTCAAAAAAGGGATTTTTTTTTTTTACACTTTTGTGACTTAAGCTTTTGATCCCTTGGTTGTGGCTCTGTGCTGATACCTTTGCTGAGCCTTGAAGGGCTGTCAGGCTAGGCAGGAGGATCCAAAAGTTCTTTTCGACCCAGCACACTGGCCAAGAAAGGCTATCACCTTCCAAGAAGGGTGACCACCTCCTCCTATATGGCAGCCCTCAGAGGGCATTTATCTCAGCGGGCATTGGCCTGACCCACCCCACTTCTCCTCCTCCCTTTGGATTGTGTTTTGAACTACTGCTGGCATAGCCGATCAGAACACTCTTCCCTTCCCCCCAACCTTATGATATTAATAAAGTGATTTCATTCCTCTCTGGATCCTGGGACCTGTGTGTAGGCTCTGGCTTGATTCCAGCTTGAGTAGCAAGCAGGGAGATCATTCTGCAACTGTGCTGTGTCAGAATGAGACTAAATCCCATCTCTATGTTGCTTCTGCCAGGCTGACGGATTGGAGAGAAAGGAGATTTAGAAAATCTGCCCCAAACCTGTTGCTAAACATCCTCACACTGTCTGTCTAGTCCCTGGAATGGAAGGATTTGACTGGCAAATCTCATTCTAGGATGAGACTAAGCTGCTGTCCTGCCAGGCTCCTATGAAGCTTTAGGGGAGAAGTATGGAGATGGGTTGGGGAGGGGCTCTCAGTCCAGATGCCCAGAGCTGGGCCCCGTTTCAGAGCCAGTTGCCCTCCAATTTTAAGCAGTAAAGTCTGGCCTAGTCTTTTGTAGTTATTCCTTTACTAGCAGAGGATTCTTTGCTTTTCTCTCTCATTTCTTAAATACTCCTGGAGTTAAGGAGGTAAATAAATGTATGCTCAAGATAGATTATGAAATTGAGTTTTTTACTCCTCCTCCATTTCCATCTTAATAGTGCAGTATACTTGCTATATTTTTGTGTTAAACGTTAAGAGGAAGGCCATAATTTACTCTTCAAGCTCCATTTCCACTTATTTGATCTCCATTTCAGCTTGGATGGCAAAAATACTTGGTACTTCTGCCACTGGGGTTCTGTGATCATGGCAGACATAAGTAATTGAGCACAGCACTTTTTCTGACTGAGCTCAGATGGGACTTCAGGATCCTTCTCAACACAGTTCTAGGCAGCTGCTACTCATGAGAATCAGCATGTGAGACGTAAGCTGTTTGCTCTCCTGCCCTGTAGGTACTCATCCGGTCTTCTTCATAGTTCTTTATTCATTCTATTTGGTACTTTGTACCTTATATGACAAAGTATCTTCACTTTGTAATATAAGATATAGTGAAGACCTATATATGAAAAAGTGAAGATATATTTTCTGTAAGTTGCTTCAGAGAAGAATCTGTGTTTGATTTACTTTTGCATCATCCCAATTCTGCCCTGTTGTCATCTTTAATACCTATTTGTTGGATCAATGAATGAATATATCTTCTCATTAAGGCTAAGAGGACAGTGTTGAAATTGTACGCAGGACCAGCGTTAGGTCTTGCACCTCCTTCCCCAGAGACACATGAAGGAAAGCCAAGCAATAATTACAGAATACAAGAACATAAGCTGACAGTACATTTAAGCCCATTTCCTGCCCCAAACCGGAGCAAAGCGGGGATAGTTCATCTCATGTAAATTTCATAATACAGGAAACTGCCTCCCCTGAGCCAAAATTCAATTCAACTTGGCGTCTTTCTCAGCTTAGTTCCAGCAAGTGTATGGCACTGAGAGGTAGGATAGAGCCTGCATCCTCAAGGAGTGTATTACCAAGAGGGCCATAAGGTGTCCACATGACTAAATCAGCATAATAACCCCCTGACATCCTCTATAACCATTTGCCTCTGTGTTCACTGAGCTCAGCCGCGTGGACTTCCTGCCACACTTGAGGATACACTCACCCCAGGGCCTCTGTCTATCATGCCTGGCAGCCACAGCTTCACCCCCTTGCTTCCCTCCGGGCTCTTCTCAAATGTCCCCTATGTCCCTGATGACCCCATCATTCTCTTTCCTCCTTTTCTTACTTTATTTTTTGTAGCACTTTAACCAGTGGACCTGTAGACATTGACTTATTATAGTCTTTGTTCATCATCTGTCTCCTGTTCTGAGTTGTGAGCTGCAGGGACATTGCCTCTTTGGCACATTGCTGTCTCCCCAGTGCCGGGAGCAGGGTTTATCAGCCTCAGCACCATTGGTATTTTGGCCCAGACAATTCTTTGTTGTGAGGGGCTGTCCTGTGCATGGTAAGATGTTAAGCAGCATCCCTGGCCTCTACCCAGTAGTAGCCAGTAACACCCCCCTCTTCTCAAAAAGAATGCCTCCAGACATTGCTAAATGTCCCCTGGGGGAGAGGCAAAATCACCTCTGGTTGAGAACCACTGGCCTAGAACAACATTGGCACCTAGCAAGCACAAATATGTGTTGGGAGAATGAATGAACTCCGCATTGGTTGATGGTGCTCCTACTGTGTGCTAAGCACAGGTTTTCTCCCACTTACTGTTGCATCTGTGTGCATAGATGGAGCAGTTCTCATCTACACTTCCTCAAAGGCTGTTCCTAAATGTTTCCGCTGGGTAGTGCCTGTAGGAAAATATATGAGAAGATTCAGGGCCCATAAGCAGGGAAGCCATTAGCTTGAACCAGTCTTCCTCTGCCTTGGCCCAGAAAGCAGATACTCCCCTGGGGTTCACTTTATGTATATAAAGCATCACTTTCCTTTGAGGAAGTGGGGTGATTGTGAGGTTTAGAGATAATATCCATAAAGCATCTAAAACAGTTCCAGACACACAGTAGATGCTTAATAAATGGCAGCTGTGATATTATGCAGAGGCCTTAACCTGACCCCTGCTTGCCTTTCCAGCGTATTCATCCCACATTCCCATCTCCAAGCTCCTCTATCTTATAGATAAAGCAACTGAAATTGAGTCAGCTGGAGGAATGTGCCCAACGTCACACAGTCAGGAAGTGATGGAGCCGGACCCTGGAGCCCAGGTGTCTGGGCTGTGGGACCCTGCACTTTCTCTTCCATGGAGAGAGGGATGGCCCCGTAACTCAGCATCCTGCACTTTCCCCAGCCTGGCACCTTCCATTCATGCTCAGTAAATACTTGTAGGGGAACTGAATGCAGAGCCCAGCAAATAAAAGTCAGACAGGATCAGTGCTGGAGTGGATTCCGTGCAGACAGTTCAGGACACGTGGGAGGTGGAGAGGACTTTCCAGTGGAATTGTTAGTGTGTCTCCTGGGCAGAGGCCTGGGTGAGCCCTCCCAGGGTGAGCCCACCGAGTCTCCATGGTGGGAGGGCTCTGGAATCTTCAGTTCTGTACCTGCAGAGGGAGTGGGCAGGGAAGGGGGCTGAGGGTAGCTGCAGCCTCCCCTCTGTCTGCCTTAGTGCCCTGTACCCTCCTCCTGCCTGGTCAGAGCACTTCTTTGTTCTCCCCTCTGCTCTGTTTTCCAAATCGGAGGCTTTGAGGTCTGCTGGGTCCTTTCCTTTTTCTACTTCCTACATCTTACAGCCCCTACCTGACTTTGCAACAGACACAGTTCCGGCTTCAGAACTGCCCTAGTTGTCTAACCTACATTTCCCATTTCCTGCTGGGCAGGATCTCTCACCTGCCCTTCGAGGCTGGGTTTGAGGCCGGCTCACTTCTGTCTCCCCGTGTCCCCCTCCCAGGCTGGGACCCTCCTACACCAAGTTCAAAGTTGGCTTTTCAAATCTTTGCACTTTGGGGCCAGGGGAGGCCCTTTTCCTGAGTGCTTTCATCCTTCCTGGCCTTTTCAAAGTGAGCTCCGTAGCACCACCCAATCCGCTGGGACCAGGATTCTTGGCTGCCCTGCTGAAAGTCATGCTTTATATACATAAAGTGAACCCCAGGGGAGCGTTTGCTTTCTGGGCTCGGGCAGAGGAAGATGGCTTCAAGCTAGTGGCTTCTCTGCTTATGGGCCCTGAATCTTCTCATATTTTTTCCTACAGGCACCACCCAGCTGAAACATTTAGGAACAGCCTTTGAGGAAGCCTGTGTTGGTAGGGACATCTGAGAGTGTTGATGAATGCCAACGGCTCTGATGGAAAAAAATCAGCTAATCAAAAAACCATTTAGGAGTAGCTTTCTTCTACAGTGAATAATTTGATCTTTCCTGATGCTCTGGTACCCAAACTCACCTGAGATCTTTGACTGTTTTCTCTCTTGGGCCCTGAATGAATGCTTTGGGATGGAGGAAGTAGCTGGCTTTGGAGAAAGGTTAAGTCTCGTTGGCTTCCTCTGGTCACGTGACACACAGAGAACCCATTTAGCAAGCAGATTCCTGGACTGAGGAACCTCCCTGAAATGGAAACACTAAGCCGTTAAGTGTTAGGGGTTCCCTTTAAAATAACAGTAGTGGCTGGGTGCCGTGGCTCACGTCTGTAATCCCAGCACTTTGGGAGGCTGAGGTAGGAGGATCACTTGAGCCCGTAAGTTTGAGACCAGCCTGGGCAACATGGCGACACCTTGTCTCTACTAAAAATACAAAAAACTAGCTGGGTGTGGTGACATGTGCCTGTGATCCTGGCTACCCAGGAGGCTGAGGTGACAGTGAGAGGTGACAACATGCTAGCAGCCCTCACTATGGACACGTCCTTGGCCTCGGGGTCCACTCTGGCAGCGCTTTGAGGACCCCTGCAGCCTGCCATGGCACTTTGGGAGCCCCTCTCTAGGCTGTCCGAGGCCGGAGCCCCTCCCTCTGCTTGCGGGGAGGTGTGGAGGGAGAGAAGCGAGTGGGAACTGGAGCTGCCTGCGGCACTCACAGTCCAGCGTGAGTTCCTGCGGGTGCGGATGCGGATGCGGGCTTGCCGGGCCTAGCACTCAGAGCAGCCGGCCGCCGGCACCGGCCCAGGGCAGTGAGGGGCTTAGCACCCGCGTCAGCAGCTGCAGTGGTGCGCCGGGTCCCCCAGCAGTGCCGGTCCGCTGGGGCTGTGCTTGAGTTCTCGCCGGGCCTCAGCTGCCTCACCGCGGGAAAGGGCTGGGGACCTGCAGCCCCCCATGCCCAAAACCCCGCCGCGGTGGGCTCCCGTGCAGCCGGAGCCTCCACGACGAGCACCGCTCCCTGCTCAGTGGCGCTCTGTCCCATCAACCGACCAAGGGCTGAGGAGTGCGGGTGCACAGCGTGGGACTGGCAAGCAGCTCGGCCTGCAGCCCGGGTGCGGGATCCACTAGGTGAAGCCAGCTGGGCTCCTGAGTCTAGTGGGGACTTGGAGAACGTTTGTGTCTAGCTGAGGGATTGTAAATACACCAATCAGCACTCTGTGTCTAGCTCAGGATTTGTAAATACACCAATCAGTACTCTGTATCTAGCTAACCTAGTGGGGACTTGGATAAATTTTATGTCTAGCTAGAGGATTGTAAATGCATCAATCAGCACCCTGTCAAAATGGTCCAATCAGCTCTCTGTAAAGTGGACCATTCAGCTCTCTGTAAAATGGACCAATCAGCAGGATGTGGGTGGGGCCAGATAAGGGAATAAAAGGGCAACCTGCTCGGGTGGCCTTTAACACTGGCGGAAGCCTTGTGTTTTTGCCGTTTGCGATAAATCTTGCTGCTGCTCACTGTTTGGGTCCACGCTGCGTTTATGAGCTGTAACACTCACCATGAAGGCCTGCAACTTCGCTCCTGAAGCCTGCCAGACCACAAACCCCGCCACCGGGAGGAACAAACAATTCCAGATGGGCCACCTTTAAGAGCTCTAACACTCACTGCAAAGGTCTCCCCCTTCACTCCCATTGGCAAGACCACAAACCCACCAGAAGGAAGAAGCTCCGGACACATCTGAATGTCTGAAGGAGCAAACTCCTGACACACCATCTTTAAGAACTGTAACGCTCACTGCAAGGATCCGCGGCTTCATTCTTGAAGTCAGTGAGACCAAGAACCCACCAATTCCAAACACAAAAGGAGCACCTTAGCCCAGGAGATCAAGGCTGCAGTGAGCCAAGATTGTGCCATTACACTCTAACTTGAAGGACCAGAGTGAGACCTGGTCTCAGAAATCATCATCATCATCAATAAAAATAAATAAAATGACAGCAGAAACAACAGCAACAAAACCAGGGCCGTGTCCTCCCCTTGGGCCAGTGGGGCACCTCCAGGGGAGAAGACCAGGGGCTTGGTGTCCTTCTACCTCTCACTGGCTGTGGAGCCTTTAGCAGGTGGCTCGAAGTCTCTGGGCTCAGGTTCCTGGTATGTAGCACAGTGATGTTCGTTACTTAGCTGCTGGAGGCCAGACCTGGGCCAGATGGTCTCTGAGGTTCCTTACCGCTTCGTTTCTGTGATCCCCTCCCTTCCACCTCCACTGCCGTCTTCCCAGCTGGACAATTGTTCTTTATGGACTTCTCTTCCTGCCCTTGGAATCCTATACCCTTCAGCGGTGTCTCCTATTCAAACCTGCAGAGGCTTCCCTCCCATCACCTTGGGAGTTGCATCCAGAGTTCCTGCCTTGACTGAGGCTCTGTACCATCCTGCCTGGGCTGGGCTGCTTTTCCAGCCCACTTCCCTGTGCCCCATCTCTTGTTTGTCACTCTCCAGGCCCAGGGACCTTTTTGCTATCCCTTGAATAAGACCAGCAACTCTCAGCTTCAGCCTTTGCCCTTGTGGTTCCTTCTACCGGGATGGTGTCCCCCCGACAGCCCCATGGCCCCCGTCTTCACTTCTGTCTGGTATTTGCTCACCTCCTGGAAGATGCCACGCCCTCCTCTCCTTCCCTCACCACCCTGCGACCCAGCCATCCCCCTTCTGTCCTCTCGTCTGGCCATATTTTCCTTCACAGGGTGTGTGTTATATATTTGGTTCTTTAGTTTCACTCAACTCCAGGAGGGCCAGGCTTTCTCTGTTTTGTCACCACTGCATCTCTGGTCCCCAGAACTGTTCCCAGCACATAATTGTAGGCCTTGAGTATATATTTGATGAATGGATGAATAAATGAATTTGCATTTATGCTGCAAACTCCTTACTCCATGACTCTGGAATAGGTTGATTTCTCTGAGCTCAAGTTTCTTAACTGAACAATGGGCTTATATTCACTCTAACACCTCACAATGTTGTGTCTGGCTGCAGTTTAGAAGGAAAGCAGACCTGCAGCCATCTATCCACCTTCCAGTAGAACAGATTCCCAGGCCCCTTGCAGCCCTGGCATTGCATGATGCTATGATTCATCTGTGACCCTTGAAAGACCTGCCCTTAAGTCCCGGAGTGCAGTACAGCAGTATAGGTTCTCAGCGGTGAGAAACAAATACTACTGCTGTGGCCCAGAGCAAACAGTTTTCTCCTTCATTCTGAGTTATGTAATGATGATCAGAGCTGCCTTTTATTGAGTGATTACTATATGCCAGCTTCACTTGTTGTTTTATTCAACCCTACAACCCTTGTGTTGAGTGTGCAAGGTGCTCTCAGCAGCCCTGTTCTTCAGGTGAGGGGCCCAGAGGTATAAAGGGCAGATTCTCCATTTGAGCCAGGCCCGTCTGAGTCCAGAGCCTGACATCTCACCACTGCTGTGTGTTTTTCTGCTCTTCAATGAAGAAAAAGAGTCAGTGGCTACTACCTGGACTGTCTTGGACATGGAGATGCACTGCTCAGATACCCCTTCAGGACTGAAGGGCCTCCCCCCACAGCTGAGGGGAGTGCTGCTGGTGCAGCCGTCAGCTTTCAGTCCCCTTTGGAAGTTGACTTTGTTTGAGAGAGCTTCTGGGCCAAAGTCTCACCCCTCTCCCTAGGCAGCCCCTGTCCAGGGACTGATTGATGTGGGGATATAAAAGCCCAGCCCCCCTGCACCAATTTAGGACAGTGCTGAAGCGTCATCCTAGCTTGCTAACAACCACTAGAATGGGCTGACGCCTCTGTTGAGACTGCATCACAGTCTAACTTCACCCTTTGTCCAGTTTTGCTTCTCACCCTTCCCTGCCACTGGGGTTGAGCCCAAGAACACTTCCTTGAGAGAGAGAGAGAGAGAGAGAGAGAGAGAGAGAGAGAGAGAGAGAGAGAGACTGTCCCATGTACACTCCTTTTATGCTCATTTCTGTCTCCTCATTTGCTTCTTGGGGACCCCAACTTGCCTCAGGGATGTCTCCCCTGGATCCCTGTGGACTTGTCTTAGGACTTAGAGGACCCCATGTGCTGGAGGTGACCATGTGCTTGGAGGTGACTCTCAATCTAGCTCTTCATTGTGGTTCTGAGTTGTGATGTTTTCTGGTTAGACGAATAACTCTTTGCTGAGCTACTGTAAACACACACCATGGTCATTTTTGGCAAATGCCTGTTGAAGACGGATGCTTTGGGAATGAGAAAGGCAGAAATGAGATTACCATTGCACACAGGCCACACAGCCAAGAGGAAGACCTTGTTTTGGGAAGGCAGTGGGATGTGGCCAAATGTAATAAAGGCAGTAGGATGTGGCCAAATCATGTTTGAATCTGGGTGCCTCAATGACAGCTCCATTCTGGACTTGTTTTAATCCCCTCATAGTTTCCAGAAGAACCACAACACACACTTGATGCTCAAGAAGTGTGGGAAGAAGATAAATGAATCAGCAGGTAGGAAATAAAAGGGAACCAAGCAAAGGGAAAAAGTGGGAAACATAATCTCATCATAGACTTCAGGAGAGCAAGCCATGTGTAAATTTCACAAACACCAGTGGAGTGCTCCCTTTGTGCAAAGCCAATGCCAAGGGCTGGAATATTAGATGATTCAGCCATGGTCCCTGTCCAGAAAACACTTGTGACTCAACCTTGGGCATGTCCCTTAACCACTTTCTTTGGCTTGGCTATAGGCAGACATGGTCTCTTAACCTCAAGTCACTTAAATATTGGGGGATAATGGGTTTGCTTCCTCTTGGCATCTTCTCTGCTCATCCCCTTACTTTGCACATCATTTGGCAATGACTGCACCACTGCCACCACAAATTGCTATTAATTGTTGAGCACTCACCATATGCCAGGACCTGCACTTAAAGCAATTTGTGTATGTGTACACTATGGTATTTCATCCTTGTAACAACTCTATAAGGCAGATACTGTCCTATTTTATAGATGAGGATCTGAGGCTCTGGGAGCATAGATAATTTGTCCGTGGTCTTGTAGCAAGTAAGTAGGGGAGCTAGGGCTGTCCAACAATGCGCCCCCTCCTCTTAGTCCCCCTCCACCTGGAGAAGCCCACCTGTTCATATTTTTGGCTCCCACCTTGTCCCCTTACAGGCCCTCATTTCCCTTGAGCTGTCTGGTTCTGCCTCTACACACTGGCTTGCCTTCCCTTTCTCCCTTATCACAACCCGTCCTGACTGTTCATACCCAAACCTACAACTGTGCTGGCTCCCTCTGTCTTTGGGAATAAGAATGGATCTCCTGTCATTTGTGAAAACGTCCCCTGATGGGTCTTTGGCTGCATGCCATGCCCTGCGGACAAGCATTGGGATTCCCCAGGAGGCTGTAAAATAGGAGTCACTGGGATTCTGCCTGCATCTGATGTGAGAGCCGCTCCTGCCTTTGTAGCACAGAGTAGCAGATGATGCCAGAAGGAATTTAAGAAGCTTGATTTTTGGTCACAGCAGTAGGCAGTGTGGGGTAGTGGTTAAGCACCACAGCCATCAAAGTTGATATCCTGGACTTACCATGTACCTGCTGAATGACCTTATGCAATTTACTGAACCTCTCTGAACCTCCCTTTGCCCTTCTATATAATTGGGATAATAGTGAACTCCCATAGAATTGCTGGAAAAGTAGGTGAGACATTGCATTTAAAGCACTCATTGCTCCACCTGGTGCAGAGTAAGGGCTCCATAAATGGTCATGGTTGTTGGCATTGCTCTTGGTGTTAGTAGACCAGTTGATATGGTTTGTCTGTGTCCCCACCCAAATCTCATCTTGAATTGTAGCTCCCATAATCCCCACATGTCATGGGAGGGAACTAGTGGGAGGTAATTGAATCATGGGGGTGGGTTTTTCTTGTGCTGTTCTTGTGATAGAGAAGAAGTCTCATGAGATCTGAATGGTTTTATAAAGGGCAGTTCCCCTGCACACACTGTCTTGTCTGCCACCATGTAAGACATGCCTTTGCTCCTCCTTCACCTTCCGCCATGATTGTGAGGCCTCCCTAGCCATGTGGAACTGTGAATCCATTAAACCTCCTTTTCTTTATAAATTACGTAGTCTTGGGTGTTTCTTCATAGCTGTATGAAAATAGACCAATACACCGGCTACAAATTGAATATCCCCCACATCCCATCCTCTCTCATTCCTTTTCTTCCTTCCTCAAGTTTAATCATTACCCACTACCAGCAAAGCCTAGTGCTGGGACAGTTGGAAACAGATTGATGACAAAGACTGACTCAGCCCTGAGGAGCTTACGGAGCCCTCCAGAAGAACAAGGGTCAGTCGGACAAGCTGCCAGGAAGCCTTCGCTTTCAATCTCAGCTCCACTCCTTGCTCCATGTCTCTGAAACAGGTTGATTTATCTGGGCTCAAGTTCCTTAACTGAACAATGAGCTTATATTCACCATAACACCTCACAGTGTTGTGTCTGGCTGCAGTTCATAAGGAAAGGGGACCTGCAGCCATCTATCCACCTTCTAGAAGAACAGATTCTCAGGCCCCTTGCAGCCCTGGCATTGCACGATGCTGTGATTCATCTGTGACCCTTGAAAGACCTGTCCTTAACTCCCAGGGTGCGGTACAGCAGTATAGATTCTTAGCACCAGCAAATGTGTTCTGAACTGAGCGCTGGTAAACAGACCCAGTATTTATGAATGGGTGTCACTGGCCTGCTGCTTTGTGTTTTATCACCAAAGATTATGGAAGATTGGGAGTTCTTATTTCAGAGCATGCTTTATGGTTTTCATTACTCTCCTGAATCTCTGCATAATTTGCCGGGATTAGGGATGGAGTGCCTTTGTTTCTTTGTTTGCATTCTTTTCCTTCTATGTAAACCAGTAAAAATCAATAAAAAGTCAGCAGATGAAAGCCCTGCCCACACCAGAACTTGGCTGCGTGTCCCAACATGACTGAGTTGGCCCCTTCTTGGTCAGGGAACAGGCTGAGTGAACCTGAACCTAGGTTTTTGTTTCTGTGTGGTCTCAAGGAGGACCACACCCTGTATTTACAGATGGGGAAACTGACACCAAGAATTAGGAAATGACCTGTCTAAGGCTGATTTACCTAGCATCTACTGAACCCCATGCCGAGTCATTTGACAAATTATTTTGGGGTGCCTGCTGAGTGTAATTAGCAAGGATCGGGGAGTGGCTTTGTTCCTTTGCCTGCATTTTTCTTTTTAACCTTGAGCTGAGCTGCCATTCTGTCACAATAGTCTCCAAAACAGGGTACATGCATGAATGTGCACGAAAGGGCAAGAAGAATGTTCTAGAACGTTTTTTCTTATCCTTTTAGTATTTATATACTTTATGTATATTTTATAATAAGCTATATGATACAGTACAGCAGTATATTATATACAATGTTATATATGCTATGTACATGTCTCCAATATTATACTATATATTCAGTTACAGATTTGGTATAATCTATAATTAAATACATAGTCACATATCAGGGAGGTATACATAAGAATGATAGGGATGTGTGATCAAAACTGTTTGGAGACCACTGGTTTAATGAATGCATAGCTGTTCCTGACCATTCTGTCTACACTACCCACCCCTCATCATTATTCTCATTTCCTCTATTCTGCCTGTGTCTTAATCATTCTCCCTGATATTTTATTGCATTTTTGTTTATGGTCTGTTTCCTCTACTAGAAAGGTAGCTCTGCATAGGTGGAGACTTGGGTTTGCCTACTATTGTCTCCCCAGCACCTAGAAGTGTAGGCTGGACACTCAGGGGCATGTGCTAAGTACTTGCTGAAACAAATGAATGGGTGTGCAGCCTCTACAGACAGGTGAACACACATGCCCCACAAGAGTGGGCTGTGTACAGGCTTAGGGCAAGTGCAGAGTAATCTGGGGATGCCAAGCGGGCATCTGACCCAGCCTAAGGTATGCAAAGGGGCTTCCTAATGAAGGGCTGCCTACGCTGGCACCTAAGGAGTTGGCCAAGAAAGAGGAGAGCTCCAGGTGGGAACAGCAAGGGCAGATGGCAAGAGACTAGAGAGGGCAGCATCTTCCTCAGGGCTGGGCAGTGTCAGGGAATTAATGGCAACGGATGAGGCTAGAAAGGAGATTAGATCTGTTCATCAAACGCTTCTACGTTGTCTTCAGGAGTTGGGGCTGTATCCTAAGGGCAGGGGGAACCATTCCGACTGCAGCGTGGTGTGGTGTGTGGAGCATGGAGTAAGAGCCAGACCTCTGGATTTGCATCCTGGCTCTGTCATTTGTCAGCTCTGTGATTTGCAGTTATTTAACCTCTCCTGCCTCAGCTCCCTCAGCTGTAAAATGGGGATGATAATAGGATCAGCCTCAGCAGGGCATTGGGAGGATTAAATGAGCTAATTTATGTAAATCGCAGAGATAGCTCTTGGCATGTAATAACTACTCTATATGTGCAATTTATTATAATTCATTCAACAAATGTTTATTGAGCCCCCTATGGTCTCCAGGCTGGAGATCCAGTCGTGACCAAATCACATCTAAACCATGGAGCTTGCATTCTAATTAGGGCAGAAAAAAACAGTAAATGAAGAAATAAATTAACAAGAACAAATCAGCCAGCATAAGACCAAGAAGAGAATTACAGTGGGGATGTATAAAGATGATGGGACTCCCTCAGGTTGGGCATTCCGTAAGGACCCCCTGGAGGAGATGTTTGGATGCTTTCGAAGGCCTGCAAGAATGAGTGCGTTTGCCATATAGTGGGCCCAGGGGAGGGAGGCTTTAGGAGAGATGGGCGGGGACCTGGCCACACAGGGATTGTCTGTCAAGGGAAGGGGTTTGGATGCAAAGCCACTAGAGGTTTCTACATGTGGTGGGATTTGACTACTTTTTAAAAGATCCTCTTTGTAGTAATTGTGAATGGGAGTTCACTCATGATTTGGCTCTCTGTTTGTCTATTATTGGTGTATAGGAATGCTTGTGATTTTTGCACATTGATTTTGTATCCTGAGACTTTGCTGAACTTGCTTATCAGCTTAAGGAGATTTTGGGCTGAGATGATGGAGTTCAGCTATAAAAAAGGATGAGTTCATGTCGTTTGCAGGGACATGGATGAAGCTGGAAACCATCATTCCCAGCAAAGTAACAAAAGAACAGAAAACCAAACACTGCATGTCCTCACTCATAAGTGGGAGTTGAACAATGAGAACACATAGACACAGGGAGAGGAACATCACACACCGGGGTCTGTTGGGGGGTGGGGGG
>NW_016809035.1:843365-847557 GCF_001698545.2 Rhinopithecus bieti
GAGGGATAGCATTAGGAGAAATACCTAATGTAGATGATGGGTTGATGGGTGCAGCAAACCAACATGGCACGTGTATACCTGTGTAACAAACCTGCATGTTCTGTACATGTATCCCAGAACTTAAAGTATAATAATAATTAAAAAAATAATCCTCGTAACTGCTGCCTGCTCATTGCAGGGTAGGAAGGTCCTTGACATGAAGAAGAAAATGGGCTTGCCAGTGCCCCTGCTGCGTCCCCTCACCTCCTCAGTGTCACCTTTGCCCTTCATTGCTTCCAGTTCGCTTACGTTCTTCCTGACCCCACGTCAAGGCCCATTCTGAGGATTATTCCAGCTAAGAGCCAAATGACTGCAGCGGTTTACTTTGCAGCTCTTCGTTTGGGTGCCAGATTGGGCAGCCAGTGAGTGCCACACTTAGGGTGCAGACCCATTCCAGAAGCCAGGCCTATAGGCCCTCCGCATTTGCCCTGCATGTATGGCTGGCCAGATACCACTTGGTGCCTTCCACCCACAGCCTTGACTTTAGCATTTGCCTCTGTTGCCTGTATGTGTGCCGCATTTTGAGAGGCAACCTGGTGTAGAGGTGAAGCCAAAAGGTCCCAGAGACAGGCTGCCTGGGGTGGAATCCTGCTTCCACTCCTTGCCAGCCAAGTGACGTTGGGTAAATTCCTTAACCTCTCTAGATTCTGGTTTTCTCTTCTGTAAAATGAGGATAGCCACAGCAACTACATTACAGAGTTCTGAGTGAGAGCCCAGCACATAGTCAGTTGTCAATAAGTGTTTGCAGTTATCAGTGTTACTTTCCTGCCTATTCAAGGGGACAGGCACCTGTTCTCTGCCTACCTTTCAGAGATGGCTGCAGGATTAATGAGATAATGATTGTCGACTGTTTGGAGCTTTGCAGAACAAAGGCAGTGCATGAATACACGTGATTATTATTGTCATCTTTATGCTTTGCCTGGGTGAGCCTATTGTGGTTGACTGATTTATGGAAATGGTGTGTCCCCAGGTGAACTGAATTAGTGATAAGGAAATTTCAGACAGTTCAGATAATCACAGGGTCTTCCATCTGCTCAGGGCCTTTCGTTGTGAAAGCTTCCAGGGGGCTGTGTAAGATAGAACAGCAAGAGACCACCCATCCAAGCATGGCTCCAAGTGTCCAGGTGTGCAGGCATCTACCTATCCATCCACCCAGTAATGAGCATCAGACCCAGGTGTGCTGAGCATGCTGGGCTCCAGACCCACACAGCTGCAGTCCCTATAGGAGTGAGGAAACAAGTGTGCTCCTGACAAAAATGGCAGTAGCTGAGAGCTCACTTGTCTGGAGCATTTGCTGAGCACCAAGTCATGTTCCAAAGATTTCCTATGTATTGATGTGTGTGATTCTCAACATCCAAGGAGATAGAAACCGATTTTACAAATAAGGAAGCAGAAAAGACCTGCTTAGGGCCATGTAGCTAGGAGGGGTGTGGCTGGGGTTTCGACTCAAGCAGCCTGGCTCCACAGTCAACAGTTTCCTTAACGAGCATGTGACCATTTGTAATGAGGAACAAGAAGCCTCCCCAAATATCAGCAGAAGGAAAAATAGGTTAGCTGAGAGAGCCAGTGGCACTGGCCCAGAATGGAGACCCTGGTTGGGTGTCTTTGTTCCCTAAATGCCTCTTGGCAGGTGTCTTAGGTTGAGTTTCCTGGAAAAGAGACTCTTACGAGGTGCCCGAAGGAAACTTATTGGGGATTGCCCCTGGGGTTAACTCAGGGATGCAGAACTGGTCAGAGAGAGAAATTGAGCTGTGATATACTCACAACATAGGCCTCAGTCCGTCCCCTGGGAATAGCTCTCCAGAGTTGTCCCCAGTCCAGACAAGGGGGCCAGGTCTTTGTACCCCCACACCAACTAGTCATTGGATACAGCTGCCCCAGGAGCGGGTGTGACCTTGAGACAGGCCTTCCTTAGGCTGAGCAGTTCCTGGGAAGAGACTCAGCAGGAGGGCCTTGAACCTGCCAGCAGAGCTTGCAAGGAAAGCCTACAGCCTCCACTGCAGGAGGCATTGCTCACGGAGCAATTTTACAAAAATCACCCTGGAATCAGGGGTTATAACCAGAAACCAAGGTGGTAGCTTGGACTTTCTGGCACTCTCAGCCCCTCCACACCATGTCATGTAGCTTTTTCTTCTGCGTATCTGTTGATCGCTTGCACTTCTGCCCGTCTTCATACTAGGGCTTAGTTCAGTACTTCTCCCTGGACTGGATTTAGACTCTGATGCCTACTCACTGAGCAATGAAAATAAGCCCGATCCAGCTTCTTCTTTCCTCAAAGGCAGCCATTCATTCATTCTTTTTATTGTCTCCTCATCCCACATTTAGGTATTGAGTAAGTGACAGGTGCTGGGGATGCAGCAGTGAGAAGATGGACACGAACAGGCTCTGTCCTCATGGAGTTTGCTGCCTTGTGGGCTGGACATAGACAAGTCAGCACATGGAATACTTTCCAGCACTGATAAATACTGTGATGAAAATAAAGCAAGGTATTGGAAACTGCTCTAAGCAGGCAATGCAAAGGTGTGTGAGTCAACACACCCAAGGGTGACACCTTTGCATTGCCTGCTGAGAGCAGTGCCTGGTGTGGTCTCCCATTACATGACAAATATTAGTTATTTGATTGTAATTGATGACAGGCTGACTTAACTGGCATCATCAGGTTTGGGGGCGGCCTGTCCTTCCTTCCTGCCGGCTGGGGTGAGGTTCCGGGAAGCCTTCCCGAGGTGTGGTGCTTGCTGACTCAGCAGTGCTCTGCCTGGCAGGGCTGAGATGTTCCTTGGAAAAGCTTCCACCTAGGTCCTTGCCCAGGCCCCCCGGAGCTGCCAATCACAGCTGCTCTGCCAGTATGATGGCTCATGGGGCCCAACAGCTATGTGCACCCTCCCCAAGCCCTGACTCAACTTGGGTAATCTTGTGAGAATGGGCGTTCTCTGGCATTTCCTGCTCCTCGCTGGCCTGGAAGACTTTGTGAGAACAGCCCTGCCCCCGCCCTCCTGCCAACCTTACCAACATGCCCAGCCTGGCCTGAGCCAGGACCACAGGAGGCCTGGGAAAGGGGACCCTGGAACTTTGAGGATTCTGTGGAGTTTCACAAAACCAGGGTTTGAGTGAGAAGTCTGAGTTCTGGTCCAGCTCCTGTTGTGTGACCTTGACCCAGTGTTCTCTGGGTTTTAGTTCCTCATCCGTAAAAATGAGGCCTTACTAGACTTACGTTATTTCCATCTCTCACAGCTGTTCTCCTGCCTCAGGGCCTTTGCACTGGCACTTACCTCTGCTGGAATACTCTTCCCACCTCTCTACCTTTTATCTAGTAGACTCCATTCCTCCTTCAGGCCTCAATCAATCATCCTACCTGCCTAACAAGGCTAGTTCACAGTCATCCACTCTGATAGGACTACAGAAGACTATATTCCTCTCCCTTGTCATGAATCAGTTGTCAGTTGATATTTGCTTGTGGGATTCTTGACCAGTAACCATCCTTACATGCCCCAGTGAGGGCAGGCATCTTGCTGTCTTGTCTGTAGCTGTATCCCTAGTGCATAGCACAGAGCTTGGCGTGTAGTATATGCTCAATAAATGTTTGTTATGGAATGACTCTTCAAATGAGATTATATAGATAAAGGCCCCTTATAAATGTAAAGCAGTAAACAGAAGGGAGGTGTTCTATTATCAGTGGGATAATGACATTGGCCTGGGGGAAGCATCTCAGGATCTGCAGGGATTTTGGGTGACATTTCTAAAGCTAAAAGAGCATCTGCCCCCCATTCTGTCCTGAGTCAGCCTGTGCCTAGTGAGCCCACAGCCCTGACTAATCATTCCCTTGGCCTTTGTTATAGAGCAGACCAGGGTGGGTGTTCCTGAGTGGCTGGCTGCTTGGTCTTGCTCAGCCTTTCTGTGTTACATCCTTTTCCCGCAGCTGCCACACACAACTTTCTAATTATTTCATGTCATGGTGATGTCCTTGATATGTCACAGTGCCCTGGGCTTCCCTGGGTGGGAGGCCGAGAAGTCGAAGGAAATGGAAAGTGTGTGTGTGTGTGTGTGTGTGTGTGTGTGTGTGTGTGTGTGTGTACACGCTTGCAAGAAGATAGTGTGGATCAGACAGTCAGCTACATTCTTTTTTTTTTTTTTTTTTTTTTTTTTTTTTTTTTTT
>NW_016809035.1:847838-920200 GCF_001698545.2 Rhinopithecus bieti
TTTTTTTTGAGACAGTTTCACTCCTGTTGCCCAGGCTGGAGTGCAGTGCTGTGATCTCGGCTCACTGCAACCTCCACCTCCTGGGTTCAAGTGATTCTCCTGCCTCAACCTCTTGAGTAGCTGGGATTACAGGTGCATGCCACCACACCCAGCTAATTGTATTTTAGTAGAGACGGGGTTTCACCACGTTGCCCAGGCTGTTCTCAAACTCCTGACCTCAGGTGATCTGCCCACCTCAGCCTCTCAAAGTGCTGGAATTACAGGCATGAGCCGCTGTGCCTGGCCAAGTCAGCTGCATTCTAAATCCACTTTAAACATTCTCCCCTACCTTGAGCCTGCTCCTGTGGGTAAGTCTCCTTTGCCCCTCTTGGTAGTAGGCAGTCTGTGTCCTTGATCAGCCTATACTTAAGTCAGTGAATTTTTGTTGAGGGACTACTATGTGTCAAGTACTGGGCTAAGTGCTGAGGGCTCAGCAGTGGCAATCCAGGCAAAGTCTTTGCCAGCTTGTAGATGACTGTTCAGCGGGGAAGATAGATGTTAAACAAATCACCAGCTGTAATATTGATATGGTAACAAGTGTTCCAGGTACTTCAAAGAAGAGGGGGAGAGTAGGTGTCTCATTTTTGAGTTTATTCATTCATTTGTTGAACAGTATCTTAAAGCAACTGCTCTGTGCCAGGCAGCATGCTAGGTTAAGTACGTCTTGTCCCTGGGACCTTCCTAGACCACCAGGCCATAGCAGTGACTCCTTCCTCAGAACAGTCAGGACACCTGCCCCTGCCATCTGGGACTTGATAAGTTTTTGACTTGTGCAATTAATTCAAATTTAGCACCAATATAAATGCACGTCTCACACAGGAGCTTTGTTAACTTTTTCATGGGATTGGTCCTTATTCCACCAAATAGTTAAGATTCCTCCTCCCTCGTCTTCCTCCTTCCCCTCCTCCTACTCCTCTCCTTCTCTTCCTTGCCTCTTCTCCTCTTCTCCTTCTTCTTTTTTTTTTTGAGATAGAGTCTCGCTCTGTTGCCCAGGCTGGAGTGCAGTGGTGCGATCTTGGCTCACTGCAACCTCTGCCTCTCAGGTTCAAGTGATTCTTCTTCCTCAGCCTCCCGAGTAGCTGGGATCATAGACTCCCACTACCACGCCTGCTAATTTTTGTATTTTTAGTGGAGACGAGGTTTCAACATGTTGCCCAGGCTGGCCTTGAACTCCTGACCTCAGGTGATCTGCCCACCTCGGCCTCCCAAAGTGCTGGGATTACAGGCATGAGCCACTGCACCCGGCCCTTCTTCTTTCTTTCTCTCTTCTCTGCCTTCTCTTTCCTTCTCTTTCTCCTCCTTCCTTCTCCTCTTTTTCTTCTTCCTCCTCCTCCTCCTAATTCTTCCTCCTACTTTTTATTATATGCCTCCTCCTTCTTTTTCTCTTCTCTCTTTCTCCCCTCTTCCTTCTCTTTCTCTTTCTACCATTTTCTCCTCCTCTTCCCCTCCTTTTCCTCCCATTCTCCTCATCTTCTTCTCCCCTCTTCCTCTTCCTTCTTTCCTTCCTCCTCTTCATCTTCTTTTCCTCCTCATTCCCCTCCTACTCCCACCCTTTCTTCTTCCCTCTTCCTGTCTCCTCTCCCCTCTTCCCCTCCTGCTGGAGGCCTGGGCCAGCCATCCTGGAGCCCTTGAAGGCCCATGCAGGGGCCTGGCAAGTGGTATCTACACAGCACCAGCAGCTCTCTGTTGGATATTCCTTGCTTCCCTGCCCTTTGTATTCTGAATTGACCTAGGGCTCTGCTAATAGATGTGAAGGGTTTGCACAGTGCCTGGCACATAGGAAATGCTCAAAGATAAATAATGAACATTGTCAAGTTGATAATGATGGTGATGGTTATCAGGAGCCAGGGTTTTTTCTTCAGCTCTTCCATGGATACATTAATTTAACAAAGATCAAGTGAGTTTGCTCAGATTTTGTGTTCTCTGTTCCTCAGAGTTTTGAAAAGCATCAAGTTTACATTTTTCCTTTTGGAGTGAATGAACATTAAAATCAGAGTTCAACTTTTAATTTCCTTTTCAAAGAAACAGATATGAGCTGCAGGTGGGTGTTAACCTGTGGTAATTGGGACTGCACCTCTGTACTTCAAAGATCACAAGCTTATTTTGAATACTTGAGGTTGGAAAATGGAGCCAGAGGCTATGGGATTCACCTCAACAAATTTGCAACAATGTTTGAGAAATTTTAGAAAATTAAACAAAAACTTTTAAAGAAACAATGTGACTCAAGCTGTAACCACCTACTTCCTCTAGTCTCTCCCCCATAATAGCTAAACATTTTTAATGCTTATGTACTAGGCATATTGCATGCTTTCTCTCATTTAAGCTCACTATCATCTTAGTTTACAGGTAGGAAAACTGAGGTATAAGCAGGAATACCCCCCAAGGATCATAAATGATAGAGCTTATAAATGATAGAACCAGACAGTCTGACATCTGAGCCTACATGTTTCCCCACAGTGACATTCTGCCCCCTAACAAGAATCTCTTTAGATTGCAGGTTCTGAAACTGGCATGGCAACTCAACTTTCTGGATTTGGCCTCCTCCAACACTCCTGTCCAGAGTGACTATTTTGGTTATTAATTTCTGTGAAACAAACCAACCCAAACATAGTAACTTAAAGCAACAACCATCTTATCCCACAAATTCCGAGTGTTGACTGAGCTCAGCTGGGTGGTTCTTCTGCTCCAACAATGTCAGCTGGGGCTGCAGATAGCTGGCGGGCTCTACTGGACTGGTACATCTAGGATGACTCCCTGACATGTCTGGTGCCTTTGTGGAAGATGGTTGCAAGTGTGAGGTCAGGTGGGATGCTGGGGCATGTGTGTGTGTATGTATGTCCCTGATAGAGAACCACTTCCTCTTCCCAAAGCCTTTCCATGATGTCTTTCCATGTGTTCTCTCTGCATGGTCTTTCAGCACAATAATTAGATTTCTTACATGGTATTCAAGGCTTCCAAAAGCTCAAAAGCAGAAGCTGCCATGCCTGATTCTCTGGTCAAAGTTCTGTCTAGATTTCAGTGTGGGAGGAGACTAAACAAGGGCATGACACTGAGAGGGGTGGTCCATTTGGGACCCTCTTTGGAGATCAGCTACCACAGTGAGACTTCTCCTTCATGGAGAAGTCACACAGCTCATGGGCAATGAACCTATGTGACTTAAAAAAGTACCTACTGTGCAGTTTACCTATAGCGTATCTTATTGTATTTAATGCTCCCACCAATCCTAGGAGGGGGATATTATTTTCTTCCTTTTATGGATGAGAGAATAGCCTTAGACGCTTAATAACTTGCTCAAGGCTAGGTGGCAAGCCTTGAGTGAGGGAGCCTGGATTCTGACAGGTTAGCCTGATTCCAAAACCTATGCTGTTTCCTCTATGACATCCTCTCTTCCGGGAAGGTGGTACACGTTTGTGTCTGCTTGCCACTTTCAATCAAATCTTATTAAACAAGCCAACAAATATTCACTGAATTATTAGGATGTACCAGGTTCTAGGAAGTGGTAGGAGGCAGTGTCAGTACTGCTTTCTGCCCTCAGAGAACTTGATTGCAGGAACAAGATAGGTAAACAGGAAAAGATAAAACCAACAATACTGGTTAGTGCTGACATGGTACTACCGAGGGTGGAGGGAGAGGAGACAGACTTGGAGAGGAGATGATCTTGGAGGCTGTTCCTCAGAGAAAGTGGAATTTTAAAAAATGATTGGAAAAAAATAGATTGGAATTTGGAAAAAGGTCTGAGGAGTGGTAATAGTTTAACTTACACAACACATACCATGGGCTTCACAGGGCTACAAGCACTTTCCATGAATTAGTTTATTGAACTTGGTCAGGCATGGTGGCTCACACCTGTAATCTCAGCACTTTGGGAGGCCAAAGTGGGGGGATCACCTGTGGTCAGGAAGTTGAGACCAGCCTGGCCAACATGGCAAAACCCCATCTCTATTAAAAAGACAAAAATTAGCTGGGTGTGGTGGCATGTGCCTGTAATCTCAGCTACTTGGGAGGCTGAGGCAGGAGAATCACTTGAACCTGGGAGATGGAGGTTGCAGTGAGCCAAGATCGCACTGCTGCACTCTAACCTGGGCGACAGAGACTCCGTCTCAAAAATAAAAATAAAATAAAATAATTTATTGAACCCTCAGGCAATCCAGTGAATTGGGTGCCATCATTATTGCTGCTTTATAGATGAGAAGCTGGGGCACAGAGGGATTAGGTAAGTTGTCTGAGTTCACAGTGTGTAAAGTGGTGGAGCTGGATTTGAATTCCAATTATGTGCATTCTGGCACCACAATCGGGATCCTAATTATCAGGCTGGACCACCTTTTGTAAGGGAGGCTGATTTAGAAGGGGGTCTTTTTGGGGAGAGAGTGGGTAAACCAGCTTGGCCAAAACACAGAGCACTTGTAGAGGGAATGAGCATAACAGTGACTAACACTTAAACACATTTGATCCTTCCACCTCCCCACTCCCCTGTAAGGGAATGATCGTCTGAATTCTGCAGGTGGAGACCTCAAGACTTAGAGAGACAAAATGAATTCCCTAAGAGCACACATGTGGACCCCAGACTTTAACCTAGGTCTTCTCTATTTAAGCCATTGTCTTCCTTTCATATAATGAGAAAATAACCTTTGATGGTTTCTTTCTTTCTTTTTTTTTTTTTCTTTGGAGATGGAGTCTCGCTCTGTCACCCAGGCTGGAGTGCAGTGGCCGGACCTCAGCTCACTGCAAGCTCCGCCTCCCGGGTTTACGCCATTCTCCTGCCTCAGCCTCCCGAGTGGCTAGGACTACAGGCGCCTGCCACCTCGCCCGGCTAGTTTTTTGTATTTTTTTAGTAGAGACGGGGTTTCACCGTGTTAGCCAGGATGGTCTCGATCTCCTGACCTCGTGATCCGCCCGTCTCGGCCTCCCAAAGTGCTGGGATTACAGGCTTGAGCCACTGCGCCCAGCCCCTTTGACGGTTTCTACTGCAGAGGTCCTGAGTGTCAGTCTCGTGAATCCCAGTGTGCACGTTGGTAGTGGCTCCTTAGCCAGGCATTCTTAGCCCAAGGTTCAGGGCTCTGCTTCATAGAGGCCTCTGAGGCTCCTGCACCTGTGTGTGGTGTGTGTGTGTGTGTGTGTGTGTGCGCGCGCGCGCACGCGTGCATGTGCATTTTCTAGGGAGAAGGTGCATAGCATTCAATAGTTTCTCAGGAACACTTGGGACCAACAAACAGTGCTCAGTTTCTGGAACTGGATCTTCTAACTTCAGATCTGGGTTCTGCTGCTTGTTAGCTGTGCGATCAAAGGCAAGTTACTGTCTCTGAGCTCCGGTTTTCTCACCTGTAAACAGACTGGCAATACCAACTCTGTGGGCTGTTCATGAGTGAATGGATGCTGTCCAGCCCTGTGAAGAGCACACAGTAAGCGCTTAACAAATGCCCAACCAGGACAAGGAGAGGACCCCTTTCTCTGGGCACCCCTGCCTTCCTGGGCGTCGTGGCAGGCCGGGGTCCTTCCCATGAGCTAGCTTCTTTGGGCTTCCTTGCTCTCCCAGCCTGTCAAGCTATTTTCCTGGAAGTAGAGCCCAGTGCTTTTGTGTTTTTATCTCCTTCCTTCGCAGGGACCCTCTCCTAACTGTTCCTGGGGATCTGACCCAGGCTTCTTAGAGGGAGGTAGCTAGAATCCAGACTCCTTGCCATAGCCCACTAGACACTGTGTGATCCAGCCCTGCCTCTCCCTCCCTGCCTCTCCCTCCCTGCCTCTCCCTCCCTGCCTCTGCTTCTTATTCACCTACTCCAGCCATGCAGGTCGTTCTGTTCTGCGTCTGGGCCCAGATCGTTCTCATCCCCGAGCCTTTGTTCATTCTCGTCTTTCAGAGTGGGACCCTCTCTTTGCCGGCCTAGCCTTAACTAATCTCTCAATGTCAGCCTCACTCCCTCAGAAGAGCTGTTTTAGACCAAATTCCATCTCTGTTCTCCCCTTCTATAGGACTCCATGTTTCCGTAGCAATCAGTTAATTTGCAATGAAAGCCCATCTCGTCTACACAACTGTAGGCTCTGTGAGGTGGGAAATATCATTCATTGCTGAACTAAGCCTGGTGTTGTGTACACAGTTGGCACTTAATACATGTTTACTCAAATGAAGTAAAACAGTAGGCTGCATTAATTTTTTCTGGGGATTTTGTAAAGAGTTTCTCTGACCTGGGGGAGCTCTCCTGCCCTGTGGAAGCTCCCCTTGCAGACTCACAGTGGGCACATGCTGAAGGCTGTGGAAGGTGAAGGGTGGGAAGGTGTGAGGCAGGCTGGCTCCTTCAGGGTGAGTCTTGGAGCAGAACCACCGCTGGTGAGGTGGAGGGAGGAGGCAGGTGTCCAGGCCATGCCTGGTGCAGGGCCTCTATCAGTGCTTCTGTAGCCACCCCTGAAGAAGCCAGTGATTTATACGTAGGTGACTCAGGAAACGCTTCCTTGAGGGGCCTTGGGGGTGATCAGTCAGAGACGGGAGCTCTGCTCTGCAAACTACAATCATCACCTCCTGTCTTAAAAATAAATCTTTTGTAGTTTTCTAATGAGGTCACGGGAAAAATCGTTCTGTGCTTTCTAGTAGGAAGGCTGAGCTGGGCAGGAAGGTGATCTCTGGATCTGGTTTCATGTATCAAGCAGAGGCACTTTGGGGTGGGGGTGGGGGTGTGCCAGGGAGAGCCAGGGAAATGAAAATCTGTAGGAATGCAAAGGCTTCCTTCAACTACTGCACTGCACAGCAACCAGGAGACAAAGAGCTCCTGGTAACTGATGGGCACTGAGTTCTAGAACTTATACCAGCTGCCCAGTGGCACTGACCATGGTCAGGCACTGTGTGATGGCCTCCACGGGGATGATGTCACTCAGTCCTCACCACAGTCCACCCCACTTTACAGAAGCACACCTGTCATGGTGCCTGTGTCACAGTCGGCTCTCAGTAAATGTTTGTAGAATGAATGACAAAAACAAGGCACAGAGAGGTGAATTGACTTCCTTAAGATGGCACAGCCAGCAGTGTCTGGATTCCCACCCATGACCACTAACTCCAAAGCCAGGGTCCTTAACTGACTGCTCCATCAAACCCTCCTGCAAAGAATTTCAACATGGATGCTCCCTGATGCCCCACCAATCATTGCCCAAACAGGTTTCCCCAGGTAACGTGCACACATCATCTTGCATGATTCTTCCAGTTGTTCTTGGAGATTGCGCTTGTTGGCCCATTTGACAGAGGGGAAAACAGGCTCGAGAAGATAATTAGCTTACCCAGTGTCACAGAGTAATAGATGAGAGAGTTCCTGAGTCAAACTAAGAACTATGAAGACATGGCTTTTTCATTAGGAAGGTTTGATTCCCTTTAGCAAACCTTCCTAGTGAAAGGTACTTTCATTAGTACTTCCTCCTGGCAGCAAAATCTCTGTCCATTCCGATCTTGGCCTCTCTGGTAACAGTGGGTATGGCATCCCTGCTTTAAGACCACTTGAGGCTCAAATGGGAAATGAATGCAGATGGACTTTTGTAAACATTGAAGTGCTGTTCAAATGTGAGCTGTTTTTACAACCTGACTCTTAGGAGTATGGGTTTTAGAGCCAAATGACAGGGGTTCATATCCCAGCTCTAACAGTTACTAGCTGTGTTACTTAACCTCTTTGTGCCTCAGTTTCTTCCTCTGCAAGATAATAATATTTTCCTCATAGGGTTGTTGTGCTATTTAAATAAGTAGATGCTATAAAGCATTTAGAACAATGCCTAGCACAGAGCAAGCTCTCAGTAAATGATAGTTGTTTTCCTCCTCATCATCATCATGATCATCATCACCAAAAAACATTATTCTCTCTGCAAATAGAAGCAGGCCAGGGGCTTCCCTTAGGGTGGCCTGTGACTACCAGCAGAGCCAGCAGCAGCCCTGCAGTGGCTGCATTGTACAGAGGTCTTGGGTTTCCCCAGGGTCCTTGTTCTCACTGGTATTTTTCTCCCTCTCTTCTGTTCTCTCCATGGAGCCCTGAGCATGGCCCACCTGCATACCTGGCCTAGTCCTGTCTCTGACCAAGGCAGCCTGCAGAGGTCAGAGCAGAACTCTTGCAAAGCAGAAGTCCTGTCTCTGACTGATCACCCCCAAGGCCCCTCAAGGAAGCGTTTCCTGAGTCACCTACTTATAAATCACTGGCTTCTTCAGTGGTGGCTACAGAAGCACTGATAGAGGCCTTGGTCTGCCTTAGAGTCCTGCCAGAGTCCTGTCTCTGATGAGGGTGACCTCATCAGCAAGTGGCATCAGGATGTGCTCCTTTTGTCCTCACCTGATTGAAGCCCCAAACACCCACCTGCGTGTATACTGAGCTTTATTCTCTGCCCCACTGCCATTGAGTTGACCTGTTTCTCACACTGGTGTTTCTGCCTCAGTTTCCTGGTTTGGTTTTTAGGTCCTCTGCTAACATTGTCAAAGGGTGTAGGCTAGACACTTTCATTGGTACTTCCTCCTGGCACCAAAATCTCTGTCCATGCTGGTCTTGGCCTCCCTGGTAACAGTGGGTGAGATCTCACTGCTTTAAGACCACCTGAGGCTCAGAGGAGGAAATGAATGCAGATGAATTGCCTATGGCCCTGACACACAACTTATTGCCCCCATGAGTCCCCCTGGGTACTCCCCTGTGCTGTGTGCACCCCCAGCCAGTAGCTTCACACTAGTTTTGTTAAACGTGTTTATTGAGCATCTTCTCTATGCAGGGTTTGAGGTGCACCATCTGTTCCAACCGTGTGCAAGCATTTTCCCAATCACATGCACCCCCTGCTCAGGTGAGTGCTCCCACCCACCCACCCAGTGAGAGGGTCTTTCTGTGGTGTCCATGGCCTCCCTAGTTGGCCATGCTCCCCAGGTGCTGTAAGAGTGCCATCCACCCCCAGTGGGGGCCAGCTCTGGTCACTTCCCTCCATCTAGTCTTGTCCATTCTCAGCTGCCTCCCTTTTCCCACACTCTGTCCCTAAAGTTCCCATTTTTGCACGGGAGGGAGCCGAGGCACAGAGAAAATGAATAATTGGCAGAAGGCAACACAGCAACCCTGTATGGGACAAAGAGGTGGTGACCAGAGATATTCAGAGTATAGTGTGATGAGCACAGGAGGCTGGATGGGAACCCTGTGTGGCCTTGCCCACAGCAGGGAGGGAGCGCTGAAGGTACAGACCAGGCTGAGCCAAGTACATATTTCCTGTTAGTCTTGACTCCAGTGGGACTGCCTCCTGGCCCCCTCCTGGCCTAAGCCTGGGAAACCCTTTGGCCAAGTGCAGGACCCACAGGAAATAGAGAATGTGCCTTGCCCAGCCCTCGTATTTCAAAACCTTTAGAACCCAGCCTAGCCTTCCTCTCCCTCTCCACATTGTCCTCTGTCCATTAATAATACTTTCCTCACATGGTGGTTGTACTGTAAGTGAATGCATACAAAACCTTGAGAACAATGCCTGCCACTCACAGCTTCTGCCCCCACCTTCTTCCCTGCCTGCGCTGAACTTTCCCTACCCATGTCTGTAGAGTTAGGCGCAAGTTCAAGATCTGCTAGCCTTGAAAGCTCTGGCAACTGGTTTAATCTTGCCCAGCCACAGTTTTCTCAACTGTACAATGGAGATGCTTCTTGGAGTTGTGAAGACTGAATGAGGCAATGCATTAAAAAGATCCATTCATCCAGCAGCCTGTGCTGATCTCTGGATGTGTGGCAAAGACAAGGTAAACCCAATCCCTGCCCTCAGGGAAGGTGGGTCCGAAAGAAGTAGTGACAAAGATGATTTTTTTTTTTTTTTTTGCATGGTGAATTTTAATTTTATTTGCTTTGGGACTCATGGCCTTTTCAATAATTAAAAATGCAGAGAATATAAAACCATCCACCCGAATTAACAGAGGTTGATAATTTCTTGTATTTGCATGATTCTCTCACATAAAAGAAGTAAAACATTTTAGCTGCAGCCAAAATCCCTCTTGGTAGCCACTCACCGTGGACCTTCCTCCTTCCCTCCAGGCAGCCTTGATCTTGAATTTGGGTCATAGTCTTCCAGTCTGTCTTTACGTTGTGCTGTCTCTGTGTGTTCATAAATCATAGATGATTTTTTGTGTGTTTCATTTACCTATAAAACAGCAAACTATGGGTGATATTCTGTAACTCACCCAATATTGTTTTTCAAATCCATCCATGTGAAAGCATTGAGTTGGTTCATTCATTTTCATCACTATGTGCTCTTGTATCACCCCCAACCTTTGCTCTCACAGGCAACATGTGGGGATCCATCTTCTGTGCCTCCCGTTGGGGCCCCAGTGGGAGGTATTCATAGAAGTAGAATTGCTGAATCACAGGGCGTGAACGTTTGCAGCTTGACTAGCTAGCGTTGGCCTGTTTTCCAAAGTGTTTGCACGGATTTATATTAGCAACATCTGAGAGTTCTTGTTTCTCCACATTCCCACCAGCACTTGGTATTATTAGATGTTTTAGTTTTTGCCAAACAGATTGGGTGTGGAATGGAGCTCAAACCTGTCTTTGCGTATCTCTGATCATGAAGGCGTTGAACATTACACCATGTTTTCTGAATATTTGGGTCTCCTATTCAGCAAAAGACCTGTTCAAATTCTTTACCCGTTATTTTTTCTATTGGATTGCTTGTCTGTGTTTGTCTGTGTGTGTCTTTCTCTGTGTGTGAGCGTGTGTGTGTTCCTGATACATTTTTGGACTGATTCTTTACCTGTTATATAAGTTGCAAATGGGTGTATTGCTTATCATGGGGTATTGTTTCTTGGGCTTTTTGTTGTATAGTTTAAAATTTTGTTATGGTCAAACTGATCTTTTCTTTTATGATTACGATTTTCTTGCCTTGATTAGGACCTGACAATGTAAAGATACTCTCCTCTGTTTTCTTCCAATAATGTTGAAGTTTGTGTTTCAGTTTCATGTTTAGATCATTCATCCATTTGGAACTTATTTTTGTGTGTAGTGTGAGATGGGGATCGAATCTAATTTTTTTTTCTCTCAGGAAAGTCATTGGTCCCAATGGTTTGAATAGCTCATCGTTTCCACAGTGTCTTGTAATGACACCTCTGTTCTGTGCTGTGTTGACGTATGGTATTTATGTGGGTCTTTTCCAAGCTGTTTTCTTCTCTTTACCTGGATAGGAATAATTCCTTAATCATAATTGCAGGAAATGCCATAAAAGAAAAGCCCAGGCTGCTGTGAGAGCCCACAGCAGGGGGATGTAGAAGGCCCTTCATTCCTTCGCTCTGTTTTGTTTCTTTCTTAGCTTTTGTGTGAATTACAGACCTTCCCATTACACAGCCTGGCCACCTTGCACAGCTCTGGCATTGGGTTGGAGCTGGGGTGGGCTTCCACTGGGAAAAGAAAGCCTGATGCATCGAGCGGGGACAGATGCCACACCACTCTGGGAGGCAGCATGCACGTGAGGCCCACGTTTGTTTCCTGAAGCCTAGTGTTTATGCATGCCTGTCCTCACTGCGATAGTCACTTTTCAGAGCAATTTAACCATGGCCGTGGGCCTGTCCCCACAGAGATTAGATAACACAGACACACAACAGTGCAAGTTGGTTCCCAGAAAGATTTCAAGTCTCCAAGCTCATTGGCAGAGCAGGCGTCTTTCAGCGGAAAGAGGAGGCTGGAGTAACAGGCATGCCGGCCGGTTGCTGGGGCCACTTCGAGAAGTAGCATTTTCATACTGCTATATCCCTCGAGCAGCATTTGTGTGTGCTCCAGGGCATTCGGATATGTCTCTTTATTTCCCATGGTGGCTCTTGAATTCCAGGGCACTGCATGGGCACTTGGCTGTCATACTGTTAACCTCACTTTAAAATCCAGCGCATGAAGCAGCAATTTCGGAGCCTGCTAAATTGGGGCTGGGGGGCAGAAGACTGTTACATCTTATACAGGAGTCCAAACTCACACCACACAGGACTTATTTAACAGGAAGGTTATGGAATAAATTGCTGTGTGCCATTTACAAAACATGGTTTGGCTTAGCAATACCTTCTAAGAATCAGTACAATCAGTAAACCAATAAGAGTACTGGACTCTGGAGACCACAGACCCAGGGTTGAGTTCTGTATGATCCTAGACAAGCTATACTGACATCCTGTCTTGCATGGGGTTGGGATAGGAGGAGTTGAGTCTCACACCAGTGCACTGAGAGTGAAAATTACCCTAGAAAAATCCCTCACATATACTTCATATGCCTATGAAGTATAATGTACAGACATACATTCTCAAAGCAGGTCCACCACAGCTGGTTATTCCTCCATCACTGGAGCGGACCACCATGTCTTTGAGCACCAGATGAAGTAGGTGGCTTGTGTGTTTAAGGGATGCATTTGAAAACCGGTTTTCTTTAAACAGAAGCCCAGCTGGCTGGAGAAGAGGAATGCAGCGGTACCCACTGAGCACATTCTCCAAGAGTGATTCTTTTTTGAAGATATTTAAGTAACACGGTGCCACGATGGTTGCTAGGATCATGAACAAAGGATGTCAGGGAACAGTGTGGAAACAGGATCTCCAGAAGCTCCCCGAGAAGGGGCAGAACACCCCACCCCCAAAATCCGTTCCCTCCATTGTTTGAACCTGGCTCTGCCTCTGTCTTTGAACACCAGACTCATACTCAGGGCTGGGAGTGGAGAACACTTGGTAACAGGGGGACCCAAGGAAGCAGTGGAGTCCAGGCACCCGTCTCCCCCTCATTTTGGGCATGAGCTCATTGACTGGAAGAATGAGTGGAATCACCTTGCCAGAAAATGATGATAACGATGATTACTACCTTGATAGCAGATACAACTCTGTGTCAAGTACTGACCCATATGCTTTATATCTTTTTTAAAATTTTATTTTATTTTACTTTAAGTTCTGGCTACATGTGCAGAATGTGCAAGTTTGCTGCACCTATCATCCTGTCATCTAGGTTTTAAGCCCCACATGCATTAGGTATTTGTCCTAATGTTCTCCCTCCCCTTGCCCCCAACACCCTGACAGGCCCCGCTGTGTGATGTTTCCCTCCGTGTCCATGTGTTATCATTGTTCAGCTCCCACTTACGAGTGAGAACGTGCAGTGTTTGGTTTTCTGTTCCTGTGTTAGTTTGCCGATGATGATGGTTCCCAGCTTCATCCATGTCCCTGCAAAGGATATGAACTCGTTCTTTTTTATGGCTGTATAGTATTCTATGGTGTATATGTGCCAGATTTTCTTTATCCAATCTATCATTGATGGACATTTAGGTTGGTTCCAAGTCTTTGCTATTGTAAATAGTGCTGCAATAAACATACAAGTGCATGTGTCTNCCCCAACACCCTGACAGGCCCCGCTGTGTGATGTTTCCCTCCGTGTCCATGTGTTATCATTGTTCAGCTCCCACTTACGAGTGAGAACGTGCAGTGTTTGGTTTTCTGTTCCTGTGTTAGTTTGCCGATGATGATGGTTCCCAGCTTCATCCATGTCCCTGCAAAGGATATGAACTCGTTCTTTTTTATGGCTGTATAGTATTCTATGGTGTATATGTGCCAGATTTTCTTTATCCAATCTATCATTGATGGACATTTAGGTTGGTTCCAAGTCTTTGCTATTGTAAATAGTGCTGCAATAAACATACAAGTGCATGTGTCTTTATAGTAGAATGATTTATAATCCTTTGGGTATATACCGAGTAATGGGATTGCTGGGTCAAATGGTACTTCTGCTTTACATATTTTAACTTACTCGATGATATGTATGTGATCAACACTCAAATGGGCCGATGATGAGATGCTTGGGGGGCATTTATGACCAACCCAGGTTGCCAGGCCTTTCTACTGGGATTTCTAACTGAGTAGCTCTAAGCGGGGACCCAGGAATCTGTGTTTTTCACAAGTACTCATGTAACCCTTATATACAGGTGGGTCTGAGAAATACTGAGTCATGATTTCTCTGTTCTTGTTTATGTTTGCTGAGCAGGCACAGTGACATTTGTGTCTGTGTGCATGCGTGGGGCCATTAGCTTGAATTTTGCCTTTTCTACTCTGAGTCTCCTTACCTGTAAAATGGGAATTGTAATAGGATCCACTTCCTGCCATGTGTGAACATTCGGTGAGATGAAGTACTCAGAGCGTGGTGTCTGGGCTGTGGTAAGTGGTCAGTGTTACCATTGTTATTGGTTATGACTGTTATTTAGGGACATGCAAAGCACACAGAGAGAGACTTACACACCCCTGCAAGAGTGCTACCTGAGTGAAGTGACCTTTACCCAGTTCACTGCTGAGCTATGCTCAAGCTAATCTCCCTTCGCTGGTTTGTACAAGTAGATCCGGTGCCCAGAGGAAAGTGGACTGGCAGAGAATTGATTACTTCCTGCCTCCCTACGCAGCCTGGTTTCGAAAGGCCTTGGTCAAATTAAAATGCATTAACTGAGTTTGTCAAGGAGCGACCGGCCATCTGGGAAGGGCCGGTCCCTGCCTCCTACCCACATGTGCCAGGCTGATGACCATGTCCACATTCACATGCAGGACCACGTAGTACCAAGACTTGTCTCCTGGCCGCATCCCAGCTCTCATGGAAACCTGGGGTTTGGTTCTGAGCCTGGAGACAAATGAGGTGGCTGTCTGTACCATGTTCCCCAATGGGTTCCTTTTCATGTGCAATATTTTCTCTGCCTATTGTACAGGCTCAGCCTCAGAAAGCAAAAGCACAAAAAGGCCAAACCAAGAACTAGACCAACCCAAAGGGAGCCAAGGGGAGGTGATTACGTAACCCCAGCAGCCAGGCTGTCTGCAAGCCATATGACTTATTTAGCTGTCTGTCTTTTTGGATGTCAGACTCCATCCTTTCCAGCTGGCTCTCCACTTTAGTGATTATATTAACACTCAGTAATTATAGGAAACGGACACCTCTCCAGTCACCAGCATTCCCAAGTGGGGGGATGGGGGATATTCAATACCAGGAACGCCCGCCCCATCACAGGGGGTCAGTCACTGCCCAAGGTTTTAGTAGCCTGGCAAAAAGAAACAGAAATAACGGCACAGTAGTGAGTGCTCCCATGATGCAAAATGTATTAAATTTAAAGGCTGGTGCTTGATCTTGAGTGGATGCCCTGGGGTTAAAATGTCCTTTAAAAAATCCAAAATGATGAAGATGATTATCAGTGGTTGCCTCTGTCGTTTTGACATAACACAAATTTGGCGTCTAATGTTAATCTCCATGTAGGGAAGAAATTCCTGATCGATGAAATCTTAGAGTCTGAGCATCACTGTTTTATACATAAGAAAACAACATAATAAGCAAAATAATAAGAAATAAAGGGAATCTTTTTCATTTTAAAATCCCGTGTATGTAGCATTTTTTACCCTCAGCTTCTTCTCTTTATATAGTGGGTAACAACCGCTTAGGGGTTTTCTTTTTTTGCTGCTTTCTCCTGTCTTGCTTCCCTACCCTCTGCCCTCCTCAGAAGCCTCCCTGCCTGTTAGCCCGGTTCTATCTCGACTCCTAAGCTGGTCTTGATGGAGATGGGTGTAAAAAAGTAATTATGATAACAGCAACAATTTGCTGCTTTGCTTCATCTTTGCTATGTGCTAGTTACCTTATTCAATAAAGTGAACAAAGTATAGCAACAATGGAAAGTGGACTCTATTAGTAGTAGTACCATACCTATTTTACAGATGGGAAAACTGAGGCTCAGAGAGGTTAAATCACTTACTCAAAGCCATACAATTTTGAGTGGCAGAGCTGGAATGAGAATCCAGGCAGCCTGATCCTGCAGCTTGTATGCTTAACGCTACCACCTCTCATGTGGGCAAAGGATGGCCCAGAAGAAAGGCGGACCCAGATTCCAAATCTGGCTTGACTGCCTAAGACGCTGAGTCTTAACCTCTCTGAGCCTCTGCTGTCTCATCTGTAAAGTGGTCCTCCTGACAGCTGCCTTCTAGGATTGTTCTGAGGATAAAGTGAAGTAATGGAGGGCTCTTGGGATTTGGTACTCCTTCTCCTTCCTCACCTGGATGGAAAGCCATGTTCCAGCCACGGCTACTGGACTGCAAATGGCTTCCTGGGGCTTTTTGCTGTCATTTGGTCTTGCACCTCGCTCCCCCTAGTGCCAAAACCAAGCTGCAGCTCCCCTTGCTCCCTAAACATTGTTTTATTACCTCTCTCAAGCCATTGCCTCCTCTCCCAGGATTCTGACTTGTGGGAGGTAGCGGGCCTGCCAGCTCTCCTCACCCCACACCAGGCCTTGCAGACAGAATTCCTAACTAATGACATCCTTGCCCCTTCTGCTACCTCCTAAATTCATCCTCTTTCTAGATTTGCATCTCTATGGCTGGCCCAGTCAATTGGATACCTGTGAACCAACTATTTCCAGGATAGTGACAGTGGCTTTTGAGTCTGTCCTGCTGCTGGCTTGTCCCCCCGACCCACCCCCAGGCTGTGCTATTGGGAGGTGGGACGGGGCAGAGTAGACACCAGCCACAACATGTTTTAGACATAGATCCTGCTCCTTCTTCTCCTCCATCTGCTCCAGGTTGTGGTGAGGGCTCCCACAGGCCTCGGACCCAAGTCATGCATTCCGATTGTGTGAATGCCCTTTAACGAGGGACCTGTAATATCCAGGCATGGTCTAGATAGAGATCACGTATATCAGTGAATCCTCCTGGCTGCCTGTGAGGTGGACCCTATTTACTTGCGTTTGACAGATGAGCAAACCAAGGCTTGGAAAGGGCAGAGAAATGTGCGCATTGCCCATGGCCCATTAGTGGCAGACCTGAACTTGCATAAGGCCTTCTTCATTCTAATATCCCTATGCTTGGAATGACACAGACCGAAAATGTAGTGGGTTGTTTCACTGGGCTCTATTTCCAGAATCCATAGGAAGCTTGGCAGATGGGTGCTACAGCTTCCTACCAGTGACTACACCTCCCTATCAGCTACCTCAGCCCAGGGAGTGCCTTCACCACTCCTGTGAGCCTCAGTTTACTCTTCCCACAATGGGCCTACAGATGCATAGTGATACTTCCTAGGGCTGTAGGGAGAATAAAATGAGATCATGTCTGTAAACCGTGCGTCAACAGTACACTTCATAAATGTTATTCACCTTATCCTTGACAAAAGCTTCCACCAATACACTATTTTTCTTTTTAGAAACTTACAGCTGTCTGGGAGCACAGACCAAATAGTCAGGGAGCAGTCTGCAGTCAGGCTTAGCTGAAAGTCGCAGATCCCAGAGGGCAGAGGAATACTTCAGGCAATGAAGTTTGGAGGGTCCACCTCTCCAAAGGGCCACATATTTCCTAGGGAACTCTAAAAATGCCAGGAAGAGACCCTCCTTTCCTGGCCCCCTACCCAAATCAGAAGTAAATGGCACATGGCCGGGTGTGGTGGCTCATGCCTATAATCCCAGCACTTTGGGAGGCAGAGGCAAGTGGATCACCTGAAGTCTGGAGTTCAAGACCAGCCTGGTCAACATGGTGAAACCCCATCTCTACTAAAAATACAAAAATTAGCTGGACGTGGTGGCAGGCACCTGTAACCCCAGCTACTTGGGAGGCTGAGGCAGGAGAATCGCTTGAACCCGGGAGGCAGAGGTTGTAGTGAGCTGAGATCACGCCACTGCACTCTAGCCTGGGTAACACAGCGAGACTCCAACTAAAAAACAAAAAAAGAAATAAAAAGAAGAAGATGAAGTAAATGGCACAAACAAAGGAGACTCAGTGAAATGCCTGGAAGTCTTTAGAACTTATGAAGAAGCCAGAATCAATAGCAACCAGATTTTATTCTAATGATCCATGTCCCATCTGCTGGAAAGAACTTGCTTCCACAGCAAAATCTCTGCATATTCTCTTGAGCAAGGGGAAAGGGGCCAGAAAAACTTGTAGTTTGAGGAACTGGCCCCACAAAGACTCGATCTCTCCTCAAGAGAGTGTAGTGCCTGGGCCATCTCTGCATTACCTCTTGGGAGCCCCTCCTTGGCACTGCAGCCTGTCTCTAAAATGCATACTAGAGATGGGTGTGTCCAAGACTGCCTTTGAAAGCAGCTCCGAAAAATGTAGCACCCCAAAAGATAGAGTATCTGCGAATGACTTGCTGGATTTGGCTCTCCCGGGACTTCCTCTGGCTTCCAGGAATGATGCATACCCAGGTTTTCTACCGGTTTGGGGAGCAATGATTAATGGTGCTCTGCTGCTTGTTCGAGGCAGGTGCTTTTTCACTGCCACAGCCTGCCCTGATGGATGGCACAGCCTCTTCCCTGGCTGAAGCAGCCCCAGTCAGGGCTCTCTCTCCCCACTCCAGGCCTTACTCATCATAGTAGGTACTATGTCCCAAATGCCAGCTGCGTTGAGACACTGTTCATGTGTCTTGGCTTGTGGAAACCTCGTAGCCCGTTACAGGGAAGGCACTATTAATGTTGTCTGTTTTGCAGATGGACATAGTGAGACATGGTTTAAGGACTCCCCAGAGGCCTCACATCAGTATGAGGTAGCAGATCCAGGATACAAACCCAGGTTGGTGCAGAACCAAGGCCCTGCTGTCTTTCTGCAACACTCTGCTTTGGTGAGCAGATCTTAGGGTAAAGTAGACAAGGCACTGGTTTGATTCACCAGCCTTGGGAGGCACCCCTGTCTGGACCATGGCATACAGTAGGCCAGGTTGTATACTGCTTCACTCTAGAGGGCACTAGTCATTGTGAAGTCTATGTGAATGGCGCCCTCTAGAATTAAGCAGTGCATAAACTGCACAACCAAAATGGTGGCCGGGCCACTGTGAGTGCTGTTATGATTATGATTATCACTTAGAGCAGTGTTACCTTGGCTTTTCAACTGAGTTCCCATATCCGTTAAATAGGGATAATGGTAACAGCAACCTATCAGGGTCATGGTAAGGATCCAGGAATCCGTCATTAAATGGTCAAATGGTCACTGTTTTTATTGACTTATATTTTACTTTAGATCAATACCCATTTCTCCTTTCTGTAGCTTCATCCTTAATGAAGGCACCACCCTCCGAGTGGTGGGGCAGGCAAGGGATCAGCGCTGGCACAGCTGTCTGGGGTTGTCCTGCCTGCCAAGCGTCAAATGGTAGACACTTGGAAATCCTCAAGTCTGGGCTGGAGCCCTGGCAGCAGGCATCTGATCTGCCAGCTTACGCTGGGAAGGGAAGCCAGTCCCTGGGGGAGCTGTGCTGAAAACAGACACATGGCCTGGCATGGCCACCAGCCAAGGAAGCCTTCCCACCCAGGATTGGTGCAATTGGCCTCTTGTCTTTCCTGTCCTCCCAGGGCCCATCGTCTGCATGAAAGAGGGATTGAGCCAGGCGATTGCAGACCTGAATATAGGTCCCCACTCTGCTCCTCACCAGCTCCATCTTGGGTATCATGCTTCTACTCTGTGTCCTCAGTTTTCCCATTTGTAAATGAAGGCATTGTACCAGATTACCTTGGAAAGTCTGTACTTTCTCCCCTCTAGTTTGTTTGAGGGGTAGTGTAGGGTTGTGGTTACGTGGAGCTGAGTCGTACTCCTGGGTTCTAGTTCTGGCTTTGCCACTTCTCTTAGCTGGGGCATAAGTCACTTAACCTGTCTGGGTATCACTTTCCTCATCTGTAAAACAGGTTGGGCACAGGGTTATGATAGTACCTGTCCCATGGGGTTGTTGCAAAGATTATGACTTCATATACGAAGTGCTTAGAACAGTGCCTGGCTCCAGAAGCACCCCATAAATGGAGCTGGCTACTTACTAGGCTGCTCCTTAAAGATGTCCCAGTCAGCCAGATATGACAGCATGTGCCTGTAGTCCCAGCTACTTGGGAGGCTGAGATGGGAGGATCGCTTGAGCCTAGGAGTTTGAAACTGTAGTGAGCTATGATCACACCACTATACTCCAGCCTGTGCCACAGAGTGAAACCCTGTCTCTCTTAAAACAAATAAATAACAAAACAAGGAAAAACCAATGATGCTCTACTTTTTCTGCTTAAAGAGTTAATCTCACCGTCCCGGGTCTCGGAGTCTGGTTGCTGTTGAGCCTAGGAACCTCACCACGCACTCTCCTCAAGTAAGCTCAGAGCATGAGATGGCCTCAACCAACCCACAGCCAATATTCACGGAGCATTTCTTCATTCACTCTTTCAGTCTACTTAATGAGCACCTGCTCAGGTACTGTTGCAGGCTCTGGGGATAAGGCAGTAACCAAAACATGCAGAAATCCCTGTCTTTATGGAGCTTACAATCTAGCAGGGAGAAGCCAGACATTAAATAAAATGGAAAATATAAACATGGATCTCTAGATGTTGCTTTGAAAAAAAAAAACAAAGGAGATTTTCTGATTCTTACCATCCTTATCGCTAGTTGTGACTCACTGGTGTATAAAGTCTAAACTCCCCCAGCCTCAGCTCCTACTGTATTCCTCTAGGTGTCCCCTGAGCTTGGGCTCTGGAGCCAGAGAAGCCTGGGCTTTGAGACCCAACTCTACACCTGCAACCTGGCTGCTTTTGATCTTGGGGAAGCCACTTAATCTTTCCCTTCCTATTTCCTCATCTTTAAAAATACCATTTCCCCCATCCCAGGGCTGTCATGAGGATTCAATGAGTTAATACATGTAAAGCACTTACAACAGTGCTTGCCCCTGTATGACCTCGGGCAGGTCACTCTGAGCCTCAGTTTGCTCATCTGTAAAATGGGCATAAAATAGTCCCCAACTCACCAGGTTTGGCAGGCTTCAATGTGATAATGCATATAAAATGCCTGGCACAGTGCTTAGCACACAGTGGATGCTGCTTCTCCTCTCCTGTATTCTTGCTGCATGACAGATCACTCTGAAACTCAGTGGCTAAAAGCACTATTTATAATTGCTTACATATCTGTGGGTCAGGTGAGGCAGCTGAAATATTCTAGGCTCAGCTGGGCCACTGTGTTTCAAGCTACAGATCCAACAAGGCTTGGCCCCTTGCTGAGGTTTGGGCTCAGATCTGCTCCACATGTGTCCAGCAGCTACCAGGGGACACGCTTCTCATGGTGCTGCAGAAGTGCGAGATGGTGAACATGCAGGGGCTCGTCAGGCTTGAGCTGGGGCAGGTGCCATCATTTCTGCCTCATTCTGTTGGTAATCAGAAAAGCAATCACATGGTCAAACTCAAAGTCAAAGGGTAGAGAAATAGTTCCCCTTTAGTGGAAAGAACTGCAAAGTCACATGACAAGAGGTGTGAGTGAAGGCAGGGCTGAAGAGTTGGGGACACTAATAGGATCTACTGGGCCTCCTGAGAACCCCCAGAAGATCATTGTAAGCAGCTGGTGATGGCGGTGATTCAGGGAGGTCCTCTGTATTTTCAGCTCTACCAGCTCTCCTAGGATTGCTGTTCCAGATTTCTCCCTTCTATGCCTGGTGATATAGTATGGGATTTTGCTCCCAGTAATGTTGTACAATGATGGAGGATGGGTGCAGGAAGGCTGGGCTGCGAAGTCCTGGAATGCTTCCCTCCAAACCCCGACCTCCACGTCAAACCTGTCCTTGCAACAAAATAAATAAAACTGACAGCTGGAAAAATGAGGGGCAAGCCGACCAAATATGATAAACGGTCTCTTGCCGTGTATTGTATTCTCTACAATAAAACCCCAAGCGGATGCTAAAAATGTGTGCGGCTTTGTGAGGAGACAGGCGTGCTCTGTGTGGCCGAGATTTTCTGAGAAAGGTAATTTAACTGCAATGCACATAAAGGAGAGAAAGGCAAAGAGAAGTAATTTGGAAAATGTACATCAGGTGCTTTTTAAAAAATTGATATTGTTGGTTATTTTTCTTTTATTAAAATCCATAGCCCTGTGGGCTGCTGTCCCATCCTTATCGGGCTCATTCAAGATGAGCATTGACATTTCCAATTTGCAAATTTAAAGATTGTCAGGAAATGGTTTAAACACTCAGTGTGACTGGGGAGCTTTTTGACTGTGGGTGTCAAGAGTTGGCTCACCTCTGGGAAGATAGTAGGGGCAGGGGAGGAGAGCTGGGCTAGATTTAGGGAGAGTTAGGAATATCTAACATTTACTAAGTGCTTACTATCAGATACTCTTACATTTTCTTTTGTCTTACATAAATCTGTGATTTCCACTGTACAGATGAGTGTAATGAGGGTCTGGAGGCTCCTGAGCAGCAAAGCCAGCCTTGGAACCCAGCACTGGACTTTGGTGTCTTGAGACCGCCCCTGGCTTCCCTGCCTTGGGGAAAGAGCATGAGGCTCAGAGTCAGGCAGTCTGGGGTTCAAGTCCTATTTACTCCGGACTCAGGGACTTTTTATTATCCATCTATTCAGCAAGTGTTAACTGAGATTGAACCCTGCACCAGATGCTGTGCTGGGTGCCAGGGGCACAGTGGTGAGCAAGACGCAGGGTTCTTCCTCCTGGGCTTTGTAGCCCACCCCGCGAAAAAGTACAGAGCTGCTAGAAAGGAACATAATGCCCTAAGGGCATATGACTAGGGAAACTGTGGGTCCTGGGAAGGCTTCCCCCAGCAAGGGACTTCTGAGTGTATCTCTAAAGAAGAGTCAGCTAAGCTATATTTCTCCCTCTCCTTCCCCCTCTCCTTACCTCTCTCCTGTCTCTCTGTCTCTCTGCTTCTCTCCCTCTCTCCTTCTGGAAGCTCTTGCACCTGGAACCCAGCTGTCACGCTGTGGGAGAGTGCAGGCCCCCTGGAAGGCCATGTGTAGGTGTTGTGGCCAACAGCCCCAGTCAGGACCAGCTATGTAGTTTGCAGGCTCCAGTGCACAATGAAAATATAGGGCCTCTCTGATGGAGAAATAGGAACGCTTTTACACTGTTGGTGGGAATGTGAATTAGTTCAACCATTGTGGAAGACAGTGTGGCTATTTCTCAAAGATCTAAAACGAGAAATACCATTTGACCCAGCAGCCCCATTACTGGGTATATACCCAAAGGAATAGAAAGATACATGCACATGTATGTGTATTACAGCACTGTTCACACTAGCGAATAGTGAATATATACACCATGGAATACTATGCAACCACAAAAAGGAATGAGATCATGTCCTTTGCGGGGACATGGATGGAGCTGGAAGCCATTATCCTCAGCAAACTAACACAGGAACAGAAAACCAAACACCGTATGTTCTCACTTATAAGTGGAGCTGAACAATGAAAACACGTGGACACAGGGAGAGGAACAACACACACTGGGGCTTGTCAGGGTCTGCGGGGAGGGAGAGCATCAGGATAAAGAGCTGATGCATTCAGGACTTAATACCTAGGTGATGGGTTGATGGGTACAGCAAAGCACCATGGCACATGTTTACCTACGTAACAAACCTGCACGTTCTGTACATGTATCCCAGAACTTAAAATAAAATAAAATTTTTAAAAAAGACAGAAAGCACACTATATCAAAAAAAGAAAAGAAAAGAAAATATAGGGCCTCTTGTTTAAAAATAATTATTAAGATTCTCAAAATGGTGACAACAGATCATTAAATCAACCATGGAGCCTTTCTAAACGTAGTGCCTTCAGCAACTGAACACGTTGCATACCCATGCAGCCCTGGCCCAGCTGAGGTTCCAGCATCACCTGCCAGCAGTAAGAGTGAGGACGCCTTCCAGAGGACATCGACCCAGCCACTATGTGATTGCAACTGTATGAGAGATCCTGAATGAGAGCCACTCAGGGCACCTGCAGACACGTCCAGCACACAAACTTTGTAAGCAAGTAAATAAATGACCAGAGTTGTTAAAAAAAAAAAAAAAAAATCAGCTATGCTAAAGAAGGGGAGCAGAGTGGGTTCTAGGCAGAGGAAAAAGTACAACCTGCTGGGTCAGATGGCTGTGTGGTATGTTTAGGAGCTGAAGTGGGTTGCAGTAGGAGGGAGCAGAGTTGAGGGGACAGTGGGTGGAGAGGGAGAGAAGGATCCAAGGATTCCAGTCTTGTCCTGAGAGCAGAAGATGCTGGGGGATACAGGAAGGGAAGGACTCACCATGGTTTGCATTTGTAAAAACCTTAGGCTGCAGGATTCTGACTTGGTGAAGGAAATAGAGTTTCTGCAGTGAAATGGGTAGGCGAGTTAAGAGGCTGTGTAAGGGGAGGCAATAGCCGTGGACTGGACCAAGGCGGTGGCAGTGGAGATGGGGAGGACTTGGACAGATTTTGAAGACTGAATTCAATAAGACGTAGTGAAGGACTGGAAGGAGAAAGAGAAGGGACAAGGGTTACTGAGGCGCTGGGTGAATGGAAGTGCCCTTGCTGGGAAAGGGGAGAGTGGAGGAGAATGGGGTTTAAGGAAGCATGTCATGAGTTTCATCCTAGGCTAGCTGAATTTAAGGTGCTTTTGCTAAAAGAGATGCTAATCAAATAGTTGGATAAATCAAGCTGCAGGTGGAATTTGGGGAGCTCTCAAGGTATAGACGGAGAATGAAGCTCTGAGCATGGATGAAATTACCTGCAGACAACATCTAGAGCTGTGCTATCCAGTACAACAGCCACTAGCCACATGTAGTTACTAATGTTTACATTAATTGAGGTCAGGCTCGGTGGCTTATGCCCGTAATCCCAACACTTTGGGAGCCTAAGGTGGGCAGATCACTTGAGGTCAGGAGTTTGAGACCACCCTGGCCGACATGGCAAAACCCCATCTCTACTAAAAATACAAAAAGTATCTGGGCGTGGTGGCATGTGCCTGTAATTCCAGCTACTTGAGAAGCTGAGGCACAAGAATCACTTGAACCCGCGAGGCAGAGGTTGCAGTGAGCTGAAATTAAGCCATTGCACCCCAGCCTGGCGACAGAGCGAGACTCAGTCTCCCCCTTCCAAAAAAAAATTAATTAATTAATTGAAATGAAATACAACTTAAAATTCAATTTCTTGGCTGCCTGCTCAAGCATTGATTGCCTCCTATGTGTAGACATTCATATTTACCTTGTTTGAGTATTATGTGAATCAAATGCTGTAATTTATGTAAGGCACCTATAAGTGCGGTGTCTGGCACTCTTAGACATTGCCAGAATGAGTGTGGGATATTCTATAGTTCTCAATAAATATTAGTGTCCCCCTCTTTTTTCCTTCATCGTCTTCAACTGGCAGGGTGTGGCACCTTGGCGAGTGGAACACAAACATAAGAGGTTTGAGTGTGGGCCTTAGAGATCATTTTATTATTTCACAGATCAGAAACCTGGGACCCCAGGAGATAGGGGCTGTGTCCCTCACTATTTCTCTGACTCTCCGTTCCCTCATAGCAGAAGGACCATGAACCCTCTGCACTGCCATGTCTGATTTTGTGGCCTGCGAGCCCAAGGGCCTCATGAGCTATACAGGTTTATGCCAAGTGGCTTCTCCTCACCATTTCCCTTGCCTTGCAGGACTGACTACCTGTGCCCAGTGGGGTAAATTTTACCTTGAGCTCTCCGTCTATGCCCTGGGAGCTCTCCAAATTCCAGCTGCGGCTTGATCTATCTCTCTGATTAGTAGATGTCATGGTTTATGATCTGCTGAGCCACATCTAGCCATACTCAGACCAGTGGTTCTGGGGACTGAGAGCAAGTCCTTTTGTGGCTTTTGGCACCAGAGCCATAGAACAGTGACTCATTTTGAGCCAAGAGTGTTTATTCCTGCTTCAAGGATGCCAGGACCCCCAGCAAACCCTGACTCACCCTGAAGGATGAGCAACTGCAGTGTTGTTTAGGAATTATGGATCTTATTACAGCAATTGACAGTGTTTATAGGGTGGCCCTCTATTACTCTACTTTAATGCTGCTATCAACAACAGACATTTATTGAGCTCTTAACGAGTACCAGAGACTGTGCTAATACTGTATATACAACCCTTCATTTTATTCCTGCAACAGCCCATGTGGTGAACATAATACAATTCTCCTCATCTTGCAGATGAGGATTCTCAAGTTTGGCAAGTTCAAGTAGCTTGCCCAAGGCCCCACAGCTCACAGCCTGAGCCAAGCTCAGACGCCTGTGCCTTCACGCTTACTGTTGGATATTATTCATCCAAGCAGGACATGTTAGTCCTGCAAGATTGAAAGAGGCAGTGAAGGGGAGCCATTTCTGCATAACGTCCACCAAATGGCAATGCTCTTCATGCAATTGCACTAACGGAGGAACACAGAAGCATAAGAGGTTTGAGTGTGGGCCTTAGAGATCATTTTATTATTTCAGAGATCAGAAACCTGGGGCCCCAGGAGATAGGGGCTGTGCCAGGTGACACAAAATCGATGAAGACACGCCCTTCCCTGACCACCCAGTCAACTCAAAGCCTAGTGCCTGCCTAGTGTACCCTGCCTAATTAGGGTGCTCTTGCTGTGGGCAGTGGGGTGAGGTGGCAGGAAGGTAAGAAACCACTGAATTAAAGGAACTTTGAATTGAAAGATCTCACTTCCAACTGGTTGCCCCTCACCTTCCACCCTACCCATCTAGTGTCTGGATTATCTCATTTGATAGTCCCCAAACTCACAGGAGCATCAGGATCATGGGAAGGACCTGCTAAAACTTCCGATTTCCCAGGCCACAACCCTGAAGCTCCAGATGCAGTGTGTCTGGGGTTGCAACTGGGAAATGGCACTTCCTTACAATCCCCAACTGATTTTAATATGCATTGAAATTTGGGGACTGCCACCTTAGTCCATGAGGGCTAAGATACAGATGAGGAAGCTGAAGTTTGACAAGTTAAGTAGCTTGCCCAAGGCCACACAGCTCACAGTCTGAACTAAGTTCAGACGCCTGCACCTTCGCGCTTACTGTTGGATATTATTCATTCAAGCAGGACACTCTAGTCCTGCAAGATTGAAAGAGGCAGCAAAGGGGAGCGTTTGTGTGTAACGTCCACCAAATGGCAATGCTGTTTATGAAAAAAGTGATGAAGGTTGTTCCGTAGAACCCCAGCTCAGTTCCATGAGGGCATGAGGAGGTATTATGTAAAAAAAAGAAAAAAAAAACTGTCTGGAACATTTTTAACAGAGATTGTTGAAGGTTGTTTGATAAGTTTGGGAACTGTTGAGTTAAAGGAGTGATTCCCATGGTGGCTTCACATTAGCATCACCTGAGAAGCTTTGACAACTCCTGCCCAGGCAATGCTGAGTCCCTCTTAGGGGCAGGACTCAGGAATAAGTTGTTTGTAAAACTCCCCAGGTAATTCTAATGTGTGGCCATGTTGAAAGGCACTAGGTTAGACAAAGCTAAACTGGCTTTTTAAATTGCAGAACTTCTTAGGGCTTTCAATACACAATGAAATGTACATGGTGGATTCCTAAAAGGAGAAATAGTTTATTTTCTCAGCCCGGGCATCTGGGGCACACAAGAGAAAAGAAGGCATAGCTAGGAAAGGAAGGTCATACGAAATATGGAGAGAGTATGTTTCAGTAAGAGGAGGTGAGGACAGGTGAAATTTAGAGACTCATCTAATTTTTTAATGCAAATGAACATGAATTTATTTTTAGACTGATTAGAATCTCAGGGATAATTTGCTAATTGGTAATGGTTTCAATACTTTTTTGGTCACACAGCATTTCTGTATGCAATAAAAACAGCATCAATTGTATTATCCTAGTAGGGGCTCCTAATACACTGTGTGGATCATATGGACTGGGGATGTTAGTGCCATTCTACAAAAAGTGATGCTTTAAAAATATCAGTCAGCTTCTGTCATTCCCCTACTTAAAACTGTCTGAAGGCTTCACCTCCCATTCCTCACTTTCTTACAAAGCCCTGCATTACTGATGTCTAAACTTTTACCCCTACCCAGAAAACCTGAGCACCCTCATGATAAGCATAATCATTTGGAAATTAAAGACATATTACTGACAATAACATAGTAACATTAATTGAGTTTAATTTCCTTCTTAAATATTTAGAGTCAGAAATAAAGGTGGTGAGACATTCGGATATTTATTTCCTGCATGCAGTCGATCATCATTTGCACCCCAGTTTGAGGCCACACTGCATCTGGTCTCTGCCTTTCTCCAGCATCATCTTTTTTTCGCCATCCCCCGCCCTGCCCTTTTTTTTTTTTTTTGAGACAGAGTCTCACTCTATCACCCAGTCTGGAGTGCAGTGGCGCAATCTCAGCTCACTGCAACCTCCACCTCCCGGGTTAAAGCGATTCTCATGCCTCAGCCTCCCAAGTAGCTGGGATTACAGGCACAAACCACCATGCCTGGCTAATTTTTGTGTTTTTAGTAGACACGGGGTTTTGCCATGTTGGCCAGACTGATCTCAAACTCCTGACCTCAAGTGATGCACCTGCCTTGGCCTCCCAAAGTGCTGGGATTATAGGCGTGAGCCACCGTGCACAACCCGATCACCACCTTATCCCACACAGACTATACTCCCACCTCACAGCTTCCATCTGAACTTCCAAGTGCAGCCCAGACTTTGGGACACTCACAAGCTGTTTCCTCCACATAGAATGCTCATCCTCCTGTTTTTGCATTGCTGGCTTCTCCTGGTCACGCTGGTCTTATTTTCACTGTTGCCTCTTCAGAAGGACCTTCCATGGCCACTCCATGTAAAGCCGAGATCAGACATCGTCACTGACTCACACCCACTGACTCAGACATCACCCATTTTAATTATCTCAGTAGCGCTTACCGCCGTCTGATATTTTTCTTGTTGATTTGTTCATGGTCTGTCTCCTCCAGCAGAGAAGAACAGTGCCCACTCTAGAGGAAGAGCTGTGTTAACTATTTTTTGGATAAAAACACAAACTGGGTCGGGCGCGGTGGCTCACGCCTGTAATCCCAGCACTTTGGGAGGCTGAGGTGGGCGGATCACGAGGTCAGGAGATTGAGACTATCCTGGCCAACACGGTGAAACCCCATCTCTACTAAAAAAAAATTAGCCGGGCATGGTGGTGGGTGCCTGTAGTCCCAGCTACTCAGGAGGCTGAGGCAGGAGAATGGCGTGAACCCAGGAGGCAGAGTTTGCAGTGAGCCAAGATGGCCACTGCACTCCAGCCTGGGCGACAGAACGAGACTCTGTCTCAACCCCCCCCGCCAAAAAAAACCCCAAAAACAAAAGCACATACTGAGATTCAGAGGGATGAGAACACTTGTCTAGGCCTGGCTGTCAGTTAATGGTAAAGCTAGAATTTGATCCCCCCCACCTATATGACCCTGAGTTCAAGGTTCTTTGCGTCATGCCATGCTGTCTGTTCTTCGGGGGCTGGTAAGAGTGGTTTGAGCCCACACTCTGACAGTTTGAATCTGAAATCTGTTACGTTGTCAGATGACTATGGAATTTGAAAGAAAAAAAAAGTGACTGGCATTTTACGCTCTGTTTCACAGCCAGCCAGTAATGGGAGGTTGGGAAAATTCTGGAGTCTGAAATAATTCAGGCAGGCGCAGCTGCAAATGAGAGAAGTCTGTGGTCAGGAACCTCAGAAGGTGAACACAGCCTGGAGAAATGCTTGCCCACATGTCACGATGGAGCCCAGAATCTGAGGAAAGGTGCCAGATGTGTTTGTTGAAGGAGAAAGGAGGCTCTTCCATATTTCCTTCCATTTCTTGTGCAATTTTGAAGCATCACGACCTGGCACCTAGATAGAGAGGTATTGAACACGTACAGTCTTCGTTCCTATTATTGAGCACCTGCCAGGAACTGAACTCAAAGTATTTCTGTTAGCAGTTTCTGGAAATCCAGCTAGCTGGTCCTTCCTCTGCCCAGAAGGTCCTGCACCCACTCCTTTACTCTGAGGGGGTAGGGGGAAAGCAGAAAGGAGGATGAACCCCTGAGGCCCTGTGACCTTTGAAGAATAAATGGTTCAACTATTTGGATGCCTAGTTAGGTATGTTTGTTAAGAACCCCCATCACCTCCCTGTCTTATTTCTTCTCTTTCCAGGAGTAACCCACTTACAGTTGAACTAGAAAGCAGTTGGTTGCCTGGCCCTGGCGGTTTTCCATCCTATTTTCAAACCATGTCCTCTGTGTTTTGTTTTGTTTTATTTTTAAGAGACAGGCTGTCACCCAGGCTACAGTGCAGTGGCACAATCAAGTGGTCCTACTGCTTCAGCCTCCCAAATAGCTGTGACTACAGATAATTTTTAAAAAATGTTTTGTAGACATAGGGTCTCACTATGTTGTCCAGGCTGGTCTCAAACTCCTGGCCTCAAGTAATCCTTCTACTTCGGCCTCCCAAAGCAATAGGATTATAGGCCTGAGCCACCCCATGTCCTCTTAATGCAAGGTGGGGAGTTGCTCCCTTCTTCCCTTTCTGTTGAGCACAGCATCCCTAGCGACAAATAAACAGGCAAAATAAAGAGGATCAAATTTGACAACTGAAGGCAAGGAAATTAGCAATTGAATTTTCCCTGGCCGGATCTTCCTCTTTCATATCCTGTTATCGAAACAATATTGATGGTGTTGTGTTGAAACGAGGTTTCCTCATTCATTCATCCAAGCATAGGTCCACTCATTCATTGGTTAAAAGTACAACCTTTGGAGTCAAACAGAACCAAGTCTACCACCAGCTGGCCTTGGGACCTGTGTTAGTATCCTAGAGCTGCCATAACAAAATACCACAAACTGGGTGGCTCAGCATAGCAGAAACTTCTCTGAAGGCCGTGGATCTTTCCTCACCTCTTCCAGCTTAACTTATGGCCTCATCACCCCAGTCTCTGTCTCTGTTTCTCATCTGCCTTCTCCTCTTCTGTCTCTTAGAAGGACACTTGTCATTGGACAGTATCCTTATAATCCCCCTGAGTAATCCAGGGTGATCTCATCTCAAGATCCTTGACTACATCTCCCAAGTCCCTTAAATGGGACTTTGGCCACCATTTAGCCCACTAAACAACCTTAGGCAAGGTATTCAACCTCTCTGTGCTTTGGTGGTTTTTGCTGTAAAATGGAGATGCCTCTACTATGTATCCCGTAGGGAGAATAAGTAGAAGACTCTTTCAGTGTCTGTGCTTAGTGTGTGCACCATCAACAGCAGATACTCTCTTTTACTCAGTGTCCGCCCTGTGCTTAGACATCGTGCTCAGCTCACACTGCATCCCCTGATGAGCTAAGTAAGTCCCACGCCCCCTCTGATATAGTCTGCAGAACCTGTGTTTAATTCCTGTGTACATCGGAGGTCTACTCAGTGATGGGATTGCCCAGCAACTCTGCATAGCCCAGTTTTCCTACAGATAGAGAATGACCCATGGCCCCACCAGTAGGGAAAAGTTTGGAGGCAATTCTAGAAAGTTTCTCAGCTTATTCCAAGATATCTTCTGGCAATTTTGGGGACAGAGGAAACTGACAGCTGTGTGATGGTTAATACTGAGTATCAACTTGATTGGATTGAAGGATGCAAAGTAATGATCCTGGGTGTGTCTGTGAGGGTGTTGCCAAAGATTAACATTTGAGTCAGTGGGCTGGCAAAGGCAGACCCACTCTTAATCTGGTGGGCACCATCTAATCAGCTGCCAGTGTGGCCAGAATATAAAGCAGGCAGAAACCCTGAAAAGGTTAGACTGGCTTAGCCTCCCAGCCTATATCTTTCTCCTGTGCTGGATGCTTCCTGCCCTTGAATATCGGAATCTAAGTTCTTCAGCTTTAGGACTCCGACTGGCTTCCTTGCTCCACAGCTTGCAGATGGCTTATTGTGGGACCTTGTGATTGTGTGAGTTGATACTACTTAATAAATTCCCCCTTTATATATACATCTATCCTGTTAGTTCTGTTCCTCTAGAGAACCCTGACTAATACAAGCTGGCTCTTAGAAGTCAAGCTAGACCTGCATCCTGTCCTCACCCCAGCCCTAGCCCACCCAGCCTAGCCACTGTGGTCTTTTCTCAGCATTTGGAATTGACAAGGACACTTCTTATCCACCACACAGTAGGTGATCCACAGACGGCAGGGCTGTGAGCATATTGAGAACAGCAGCATGTTGCAGCCCAGAAACTGGGCATCCGAGAAGGGAGCTGGTCTGACAGAGAGCTGGCAGGAGTGCCTGTCCCTTCTTTGCAGTTCTGTTAGGTGACCTTGAGCAAGACCCTATGGTTCTCTAAGACTCAGATATTCAGTTAAAGTTTGATGGGGTTGATTTAGAGCAGTTTTCCAACTTAAAAAACAAAACAGTAAGACTTGCTTTAAAATCTTTCCCCAAATCCCATTTTGTGTAAGTCAAAATCTGCTGAGGGCTCCCTGTCCTCAGTCCTACCCCCATGAAAGTCCAGTAGCTTCCCTAGGACTTTTTTCAAGTATCCCTGCTTGCCCAGGTAGCAGATGGCCTGATAATTTAATGCAATTCAAAGGAGCAGGTTGCTGGAATTTAATTAAGAAACAAACACTTTGAGAGTGCTTGCTCTCAGAAATAGACTTGAGATCTGGTGATCAGGGTCATGAGGTTGCATACCCCCAGGAGAGTTTATTAAGTAGTATCAACTCACACGATCACACGATGGGCGAGGGGGCCCATTCACAGCAGAGCCCAGGGGAGCCAGCTGGGTGGAATGAGGCCCACATGGCTGTGCACAGTGCCTATGGCCTGTGAGGGAGACACGTTTGTTCTGTGACCTTCCCCTCTTGCATCCTACCCCTCCAGGCACTGGTCTGCTTGGTCTATGCAAGTGGAGACACTTAGAGTAAGTCCAGACTCCTTTTCATGGCCTGAGAAGCCTTCCATGATCTGGCATCTGCCTGCCTCTCTGGACCCTCCCAGGACCAGTCAATTGATTCCGGTCTCTGGATGTTTGCAGTTGCTGTTTGATCTGCTTGGATCGTTCTCTCCAACCCCTAATATTCCCATGACCACTTCACTCTCCTCATTCAGGTCTTCAGGGTAAATGCTACCTCCTCTGAGACAACTGCTTGGAGCACTTTATCTACGGCTGCTCTCTGTCTCCTGTTACCCCCAGCTGCTTAACCCCTCTGTGCCTTGGCTTCTCACCTATAAAATAATGGCACTGTACCACATAGGATGGTTATTAGGATGGAATGAGTTAATACAGGAAGAATACTTAGACCTGGCTCTAGCACATAGGAAGTATTCAATGAATGTTAGTTATTTACATATAGCCCTCATCATTAATTTCAGCCCAGACTTGCTAACCTTGATTCGAAGCCTCAGACAGCTTTCTTACACACATGCCACAAGAACCAGAGTTAGGTGAAGAGCATGCCTAGCAGAGGGAGCAGCATGAACCAATGCCAGACACAGCCTTGTGACCTGGGAAAGCCCAGGTGAGTGATATGGATCAAGTGTGATGTTTGAGGAATGAAAAAGGAAGTGGTGGTGGAGGAGTCACTAGAAGACCTTGTAGGCCAAGTTGAGAGGTTGGCAGTGGGGAACCAGTGGAGGGTTTTCAGCAGATGTGCGCATTGAAAAGATGGCCCGGCACTTTTCTCCCCAACATGAGAGTCAAACCCGAGGTGAGGGTCCTCATTCCTCCACTGAAACGGCTCTCTCAGGGACCTCAGTTTATACATCCAGTGGGAGGATTTCTGATGATGTCCTTCTTGATCTTTCTGATCCACTTGAAAGAGTTGACCACACCATCTTTCCTAAACCCTTCTGCATTCTTGGTGTATTAGTCCATTTTCATACTGCTATGAAGAAATACCTGAGACTGGGTAATTCATAAAGAAAAAGAGGTTTAATGGACTCACAGTTCCACATAGCTGGGGAGGCCTCACAATCATAGCAGAAGGTGAAGGAAGAGCAAAGGTATGTCTTACATGGCAGTAGGCAAGAGAGCATGTGCAGGAGAACTGCCCTTTATAAAACCATCAGATCACATGAGACTTATTCACTATCACGCATGGGTAAAACCCACTCCCATGATTCAGTTACCTCCCACCAGGTCCCTCCCATGACATGTAGGGATTATGGGTGCTACAATTCAAGATGAGATTTGGGTGGGGACACAGCCAAACCATATCATTTGGCTTCTTTGATATGTTACTAGATCTCCTGGGAGGCAGCACATTGTGCTGGAAAGAACCCTGACTTCAGGCCTGGATTAGAATCACAGCTCATCACTGCCTCAGTTGTGGGACTCAGGCAGGTTACCCAACTCTTACTTTCAGAAGCTTTTCTGCACCCTGGGGATTAAAAAACCCAGCTGAGTATTGACTTTAACTATGTACAGGACACTTCCCCATCCCACTGCTTCCTTCTGTCTCCTGCTTTCTGTTTTGCTTCCTGCCCCTAAATGTAGATATTTTCCAAGGGAGCTGCCTGAATCATTACCATTCAGCTGACACAAGCCTTGGTTCCAAGTTTTCGTATCTCTTCTACCAAATTTCTGAGCTGTTGTAAAAGAGTAGAGAGGTTTCAGTAGAGAGGAAGTCTACTGAAGGATTATTGTCTAAGGCTTTTCTTTTTCCATGTACATTTCTCAATGTGCTGAGTCTATCGAGAAAAATTTTGTCTCCAAGAGAAGGTGCAAGAATAAGCAAGAAACACAGTCCTACTGAGAGGCTTTTAATTAGCCTCATACATGGATTTATTTTCTCTTCCTGTTTAAACTTAACATCTCTGTAGTTTTAGAGCGAGTTGCCACTTTCTCCAAATTGCATGAGGTAAAGAAAAAGGAGAGATGTGTTACTAAGTGAAGTAGACAGAAGGGATTTCCTTGAAATACCCACAGCACCTGGACTTCTCTGCTGGGACCTTCCACAGCTGAGAGGGATGGCACATACTGACCAGAAAATATATTGGTGTCAGAAGGGAGCACCCGCTCTGTGCCTCTTAATGACGAGAAAGAGAATCTGCTTAGACTTTCTTAGAATTTAAGGCAAAAAGAAAAAGCCTGCAAAGCTCTTCTGCTAAGAGAAAATATAAAAAGTGCTGAAATGCTTCAGAGAAAAGGAAATCATGCATTTCTAGGCCTAGCCCTGAATTGTTCGGAAAACGATGTAAGCCACCTTTGACAGGGATCCACTTGATTTCTTCTCTGGAACCCCACTATACAGAAATAAAAGTTGAGCTGTTCAGTCAAAGCAGGGAAGTAGGCTCCAAGTACTCCCTGTACCTTCCACTTCAGCCTAGAGGGGAGCTGATCTTTGAAGACCATGGATCTCATCCAATCTCTTCATTGTGCAGATGGAGAAACTGATGGACCAGAGAGGCCTCCATTTGCCCAAAGCCATTAATTACATAGTTAGCATTTACTCAGGCTCTCAACAAATACTGAGCACCTATGATGTGCCAGGCACTCTTCCGGACGCTGAGCTACAGCAGTGAACAAGAGACAGAGTCCTTGGCTTTATGGAACTTATACTCCAGTGGGGAAGACAAAGTACAAAGAAAAAATATATATAATGTAATGTCAGGTAATAGAGAGTGCTATAGAGAAAAGTAAGGCTGGGAGGTAGATAGGTTTGAAGAGGTGCTTTCAATGGGATAGTCAAGGAGGGGCCTCAAGGAAATAAAATTTGAACAAAGAGAGGGATTCGGCCGGGCGCGGTGGCTCAAGCCTGTAATCCCAGCACTTTGGGAGGCCGAGACGGGCGGATCACGAGGTCAGGAGATCGAGACCATCCTGGCTAACACGGTGAAACCCTGTCTCTACTAAAATACAAAACTAGCCGGGCGAAGTGGCGGGCGCCTGTAGTCCCAGCTACTCGGGAGGCTGAGGCAGGAGAATGGCGTAAACCCAGGAGGCGGAGCTTGCAGTGAGCTGAGATCCGGCCACTGCACTCCAGCCCCGGCGACAGAGTGAGACTCTGCCTCAAAAAAAAAGAGAGGGATTCAGGAAGATACTGGGGGAAGAGGACTCTAGATGGAGGAAGGACAAGCGCGAAGTTCCTAACGTGAGAATGGACATGATATAAGCAAGGCCAGCATGGCCAGGGCTGAGTGAGCAAGGACAAGAGTGATGGAAGGTGGGTCAGAGAGGGAGCTGGGCCAGATCTGCGAGGCCTCACAGGCCATGATGAGGCCCTACAGGTTGCAGAAAGTGTTTGGGTTTTATCCAAAGTGGAATGGGAGCCCACTTTGATTGAATGGTTCCAAGCAGAAGAGTGACATGGTCTGAATTAGGTGTTAAAGGAATAATTCTGCCAGCCTGCTAAGTGGAGAATAGGCTGTAGAAAGATAAGAGGGAAACAGTGAGACCAAGCAGGAGACTTTCACAGTGGTTTAGGTGAGAGATCCTGGTGGCTTGGACTTTGATGGCAGCAGTGGAGGTGATGAGAAGTTGGCAAGATTTGGGATCTATTTTGCAGGCAGATCCACCAAGATTTGCTAATAGATTGAGTGAGGAGATAACTTCTTATGCCTCTTTGGTGCAAAGCACTGTACTAGGTTGTATTAATTAGGACTCTTGCCTATAAGAGCAGAAACCCAACTCACACTGGCTCCTGTAACAGAACAGTCAAGCCATAGATGGGTTTCAGGCATCATTGGTTCCAGGATTGCCAATTATATCTTCAGAATTTAGCCTTCTCTCATATCTTGGTTCCATTTCTCACATGTAGCCCCCAGCAGCTCTAAACTGACACAAAGCTTATGGATAGCAATTGCCATGGGGAAAGAATATTTCTTCCTCTATAGTTTCAACAGAATTGATGGTTCATCTACCTTATGTCACCTGCCCTTTTCTGACACAATCACTCCGTCCAAGAAAATAGAATACACAGCATGACCAAGCCTTGTGTGCCCAATTTGGAATCGGGACTGGTGGCAGAGAAGTGTCCCTTCCCCCACTAAAGTTGTGCATTACTAGGAGGGGGGAAAACGAATACTATGTAGGCAAAAATAATCGATTTATACTACTTGAGGATAATAAGAATTTTTTCAATAAGTGAGAATTCTGCCTTCTCATTTTTCTTGTGTCACGAAGTATGCTTTCACAGAGGCATAAAATGTAATTGTAGCAAAGAGAACTACAATATGCTTGATACCAGTTTTCAGAGTGCTTCGCCACACATTATCCAGCTGCAGAACACCATATCTCCATGCCAAGTAAAGGAACTTGAACCTGAAAAGCTGACAGTCACATGTTCTCTAACCACCCGATGAGCACAGGGAGAGCAGAAAGCCGTACAGTACTTCTCCCATTCAGACAGGAGAGCACACTGTATCCAGCTATTGTGTAAGGAGAATGGAGAAGTGGGACATTGATGGTGCGGGCTGGTGTGGTGTATGGGGCCGGGAGGAGAGAGGTTGGTGAAGATAAAAAGCAGGGGACATCGCACAGAGGTCCCAATTTGGAGCCCGTGATGCCGAATGACCCTGGACATCAGGCTTTCTGCTAAAAAGGATAGCAGAGTCACGTTGAATAATTCAGACCAAAGTTCAGCGACAACCTGATACCACTCCAGGACTGTCCCTCAGCAGTGTGGGCTGTTCGGCCTTGAGAATGCAAGCCGGACTCGTTTAAAGAAACACTGAGAAGACGCTGCTTTTGCTTCATTAAAATAACAGTTCCTCTATTGCCTCTCTTGCGTTCAGTGACATCTGCTCACTTCCCTGAGTTGTTTTCTTTGGGCAGTTTTGTACTCGGCCTGAGTTTTGTTTGCCTCTGGGCCTGATTTATTCTTGCCAGTTAAGAAGATTCCAAAAGCCCCAAATTTGCCCATAAAATTGTTAACTTGCATCTTCTTACCCACCACGGCACCATAAGCTGGGCCACGTGATGTGGGAGGACTCAGCTAATGCCATTACCTTGAGATGCCAGAGCAGGCACTTAAGGGGTGTAAAAAAAAAACAGTTCAGATTCTCCACCTTGGGGTCATCTCCCTGGTTACCTTATCAGTGGCAGCTTCATACTGGAGACCCTGGGGTCTAATTCAGGTTCAGTGCTTCTCCAGTGCATCCTTGGAAATTTGAAGTGTTTACTGGGAAAACAGTGTCTCCTGCCTTTTTCTCCTTTCTCTACCCCTTACCCACTGCAGGTAAATATCAAGATGGCAGAATTACTGCTCTGTGGTCCATTCAGGCCCATATTCCTTCTCCCTTGGAGATGCTGAGTGGATTTAGGATTGAGAGTAGAAAGGAAGATGCAGTGAGAGAATTTAAAAGGCTGCTTGGTTTAATGAAAAGCCCTGAGGCATTGGAATCAGTCAAGGATGGGTTTGAGCCCTGGCTCTGCTACTTAATAGTGGTGTGACTGAGTGTGTGGCTTCATCTCTCTGAGTTTCCATTTTCCCAGCTGTAGAATGGGAATAACATACACTTTATGAGGCACTGTAAGGAATAAAGGAAGCAAGATTCGAAACTCTTTTCAGCCCAGACTCCTGTCCTGACCCAGACCCGTATACCACCCAGCTGTTGCTGGAAGGGTCCACCTAGATGACCCTCAGAACCCTAAAACCTAGCAGAACACCACATCTCCCCGCATTGCCACACACCAAGCCAGCTCCTCCCAGATCCTCACCTGCACTCCTGCACATCTGCCACTTTCACATGCAGGGTGAATGGGCCAAGCTGTTAGGTTTGCCTGATTAATGTATTTATGGCCAGTCTCCCTCTGTGTTCCTCAGCTCCCGCCTTGGCCCTGTCCCTCCCAGTAGCTGCCTAACTGGTCTCCCCGCTCCAGTGGTCCATGCTGCGGATACAACATCTTTTCTAAAATCCAGACCCGGCCATCTCACACCCTCAATTGCCTGCCATGGCTCCCATTACCTAAGCATAATGCCCCAAACCCCTTAGCAGGCCAGACCCTGTCTGTCTTCCCGGCTTTATCTCTCGACACTCCACGGCCCTGCCATGCTGACCTCATGGTTCATGCTTCCATGAGTTTGCCAATGCCACCCCCACCACCGGAGTGCCATTTTCCCTTTGTCTCCTGGATTGCACATGTAATACTTCCTCATTTTTCAAAATTAGCTGAAGAATCACCTCTTGTATTATCTAAACATTAAAAGGAATGAAGTCCTGATACCTACCATGTGGATGAATTAAGCAATGACTTAATTGGAACAGATTTCCTTGTGGGATGAGGAAAATGTTTTGGAATTAGATAAGGTGATGATTGCACAAACTGAATGTACTAAATGCCACTGGACTGCTCACCTTAAAAGGGTTAATTTTATACTATATGAATTTTGCCTCGAATAAACAAACTCAAAGAATTGCTCCTTTTGTAAAGACTTTCATGGACCACCTGGGTGAAAACAGACACCTTTTTTAATGGTGGCACCCCATGCCTACCATATTTCATCCAGATCTTATCAAACCACTCCCAGAACTTGACTACACTCATTTATTTCCATGCCTGTAACCCCAGCGGCCTATGAACTCCTTAAGCCCCATCTTCTGCCGCTAGCACAGGGCCAGGCACGTGGTGATGCTCAGCTGGTGCCAATCCTCCCCTACCCTTGTCTTTCTGGGAGGTTGTAACCTTTCAAGTCCTCACATTCTGGAGAAGGGGGAAACCCTCTGCCCAGTTGGGTTCGACCATCCATCACAGCCTTCTGAGTCGTTTGGAGTTCAGCCTTCTGCAGATCTGGATCTGTTCAGCGGCTGCAGAAGGCGTTTGCATTTCTAGCATGGGCTTCCCAGCCTCCCTCCCTCACACCCCCAGCAAGGGGGATTCACAGAGCTCTGGCCTAGTTGCATAAATGCTGGCATCTCCTTTTCGACTCCTCTTCTGGGTGTTTCCTTTTTATTTACTATTCTCTCCAATTTTGTGCCATCAGCACTTCACAGCAGTGCCATGTCCCTCTTTTTGGAACAGTTTAGAATGATTAAGGACAAGTAGTGGCCCGCTGGCCCCATTGTGTCTAGGCAGGCCCAAGGTAGATCGATGGGGACAAGGAGAGGAGGGGTGGACCGCAAGCCTGCAACAGTGGCTGTGAGCCTGCTGTGAATCAGTGCAGAGCTCAGCCCATTGGGCTGACCTCTGCATCCCTGATGGGACACAGCCCAGGAATCTGTACGTGGATAGTTCTAGCCTGGGGCCTGGAGTGGGCTCCCAGCCTACTGTGGCAGGGTCACAATCAAGGGTGCTGCTGGCCTCTCTTCCTGGCCATTCAACCCGACTCCCCTCCCCTTCCTTTCTGGAGTCACCCCAGCAACACCCAGATGTCGTCTTCTGCAGCGCCCCACCTGGGTCTCTTGCACATCTTGACCAGGTTGGGTTTACTGATTGGCTCATTGGCATGCACTGGCCTTGCTGAGAGTCAGGCTGTGAAGAAAGGCAGGCTTTATGGAGGGTGAAGGTCAGCACTGCCTTGGCACCAGCCAGCAAAGGTCCTGCACTTCAGTCTGGCCTCCCCTCTGCTGCTATCTGCCCAGCCACCCAAGCCGTATCTCTGCCTCTCCCTTCCCCTCCCCTCCTCTCCCACCTCTGCCAAGTCCTGGGGGTTCTGTCCTCTTAAGTCCTCTCTATTTCATCCACCTTCCCCATGCCCACTGCTGCTGCCTTCCCTTGAGTCACCATCACCTGTGACCTGGCAGTAGCCCCCTTATCCTCCTCTTTTTTTAGTTTTATCCATTTTCACCCTCACCGCCCTCAGAGCCATTGTATTAGTTGTCCTGTTGCTGCTGTAGCAAATTACCACAAACTTTGTGGCTCAAAGCAACACAGATGTCTCCTCCTACGGTCATGGAGGTCAGAAGACTGAAATGAGGCTTCTGGGGCTAAAGTCAAAGGGCAGCAGAGCTGGCTCCTTTTGGAGGCTCCAGGGGAGACCCTTCCTTGCCTCTTCCAGCTTCTAGAGGTTGCTGGTGTTCCTTGGCTTGTGGGTGCACCACTCCATTCTCTTCTTCCATCATCACGTTGCTGCCTCTCTGACTTCTGACCCTCCTGTGTCCTTAGGTTTTTTTTTTTTTTTTTTTAGAAACAGGATCTTGCTCTGTTGCCCAGGCTGGAGTGTAGTGGCATGATCATGGCTCATTGCAGTCCTGAATTCCTGGGCACAAACCACCCTCCCACCTCAACCTCCCGAGTAGTTGGGACAACAGATGTGTACAACATGCCTGGCTAATTTTTCATTTTTTGTAGATATGGGGTCTTGCTATGTTGTCCAGGCTGTTCTGAAGCGATTCTCCCACCTCCCAAAGTACTGAGATCATAGGCATGAGCCACGGTGCCTGGCCCCATGTCCCTCTTATAAGGACGCTTGTGATTACCTTGGGCCTAATCAGATAATACAGGATAATATCCCCATCTCAAGATCCTGAATTGATCACATCTGCAGAGTCTCTTCTGCCATGTAAGGTGACACGAGTTCCGGAGATTAGTACATCCTTGGGGTGCCATTACTCAGCCTGTCACAGCCATTTTCCAAAATACTCGCTACTTCTCTCATTAGAAATCTATGATGGCTCTCAGAGGCTTATAGATCAAAGTCTAATGCTGACAGTCAAAATGGATTGAGCGTTTGCCACGTGTCTGTGACCGTGGGTCCCAGTGGTATTAGCTCGTGTGTTCCCTGGATGCTGACCATGTCAAAATCTGGGATCCATTTCAGGGCTCGGCCCGGTGTATTCCCGGCTTGTTAGCACCTTTGCACACAAGTCAGAATTCCCCAGAACAGCCTTAAACCCCTTGCCCTCCTTATTTCCACCTCATCTCTTCATGCGTCCCAGGTCCAGCCCTGCCAAGCCACTAGCCGCCTCCCAAAACCCAGATCCTTGCTCTTCGACTCTCGCAGCATCTCCCGCAGTGTCTGGCACACCAAGCCACCAAGCCACCACTCTAAGCATCTAGGGCAGGTAGGGGAGGAAAGTCCAGAGGAAAGAAAGGGAGAGAGGAAAGGAAGCATCCTTAAATTAGGAGGACTTGTTCTGTGAGGTGAGTGTGAAGGTTGGGGCTTCTCTGGCTTAACGCACAGAAAGTGCTAGGCTTCTGTTAGCAGCAGCTGGCAGGCATCCATTCTCTCCTTGTCTGCTCTGCTTCTGAGTTGAGTCAGTTCTGTTCCAGCCTGGGCAGAGCCTGCGAAATGGGTAGGACCAACTGCCAAGCTGACCCTTGGCTAGAGCTGTCCCAGGGCTTGCATGTGGGTAGCCCACTATATCTTTTGCCTCTGGGCTTGAGATGAAAAGCCACGCTGCCATCAGCCTGGACAACTGGTTGACCATACTTCTCCACCCATGTCAATTTTAAATTTTCGTTTTCTTTCCTGCTCAGCTCTCTTCACTGGGATGTAGGGAAATCGAGTGTGCAGTGAGTCACAGCTGTCACATTTGCTCACCTGAGCCAAACGGTTCCTCCTACTATGGGTTGGGCTCTCGGGTGTTTGTCCTCACCTGCCAGATTTGAATTGCAACATCAGCTGCCCAGAAGCTGCTGATTTCTTGAAACTCCACTAGCTGCCAGTGGGTGAATGGTGGGTTATGAGAGGTTTGACTCAATGGATTCGTTTTCTCCAGGGCTCTCCACACAAGATAGTCTCCTTTACGAATGTGTAGCCCGGGTTTTAATTCACCAATATGCATGGTCTAAATCAGCCATAATACAGAAAAAACAATGTTAACCTGTCAGTGGTCTGTGGATAGGCTTTGCAATGTCTGACATTGGTATCCATTGCAGATGTGACCTTTTGGGATACAAGAGTGGCTGTAACAAGCATAGCAGGCAGCACTTTAGACAGACTTGGCAGCCTTACCTCTTGTAAACATTGCACCAACTTATTTTTAAATAGCATGTTTTATGTTCTAATTATTCACTAATAAGCATGAAGAACAGATACCACGAACACCAAGATAATCACCTTTTGCATTTGTGTGGGAGCATTTCTGGTCTGTTTTCTATGCTTAAAGCTATAATTTACAAACTCCTATTATGCTGTGCATACTATATGTATTGTTCTTTTTTCAGTTGATAGTGTATCATGACCTTTTTCTTGCAATAAGTATTGTTCACCTAAAATATGATTTTAAAATATTGCTTTATATTCCATCTCTCTCCTAGAGAAATCATAGTGTATTTACCCCAGTCCCCTTTTAAATACTGCTTTATATCCATCTCTCTCCTAGAGAACATCATAGTGTTTTACCAGTCCCTTTTGTTGGACATTATAGACTGTTACCACTTTTGTGCTTTTATAAATAGCATAATGTTGAATATTTTTGCACATGACATTTATCTAGGCATCTCAGATTACTTTCTGAAGACATTTCTAGGTGTGCAACTGCTGGATTAAAATGTGTGAAAAACACTTTTGCTTTTGGGGTTTGTTGTTTCAGTCTTACTCTTGAAAATTCTGTACAATTTATACCCTAATAATCAGTGTTTAAGAATATTCATTTTCCCACACTCTTGGCTTTCAAGGTTGACTATCACCACACCTACATATAATCATGATTTTGGACCCTTCTTTCTGATAGTTGTCTTTCATTTATCCATCCATCCATCCATCCATCCATCCATCCATCCATCCATCCATCTGTCCATCCGTCTGTCTGTCCGTCCGTTCCTTTCTCAATGTATTGGCTGTACCTTCCAGAATAATGTTAAAAAATAATGGTGATAGGTCACTTTTTCTTGTGCCTGACCTCAGTGGAAATATCTCTAGTGTTTCACCATTAAGTATGATGTTGATTATTAGAGAGGTGTTTCCCATAATATGAATGTGTTGTGTTCTTCATTTTTCAAATATTAACGCAGATTATGAAATACCTTCTGTCATATTCAAAGATAATTTCTCATCTCCTTTGATCAGTACGATTGAACTATAGTATTAATTTCCTAATATTAACCACTTTTTATTATTAGAACAAACTCTTCTTAGTCAACACTTAACAATTTTTAAAACACACCACTGCATATGATTTAAAGATTATGTTTACTTTATAAAATAAATGGAAAAATTCCTGGCTCTCCATTCACAGAAATACTCATCAGAAACATGTGAACAGGCACATGGTTGTGCTTTTTCCAAGTATTTCGAGTAAATGCATCAGGGTCTTATGTGACCTAGATGAATCGAAGGTGAAGCCTATTAGATCCAGGTGGGGGTTGTGATTCTGTGCTGAAAAAAGGTCTCGTTCAATTTGATTTCTGCTCTTGTTAAATGCTTACCAGTCAGTGGCAAAATACAAACGAAAACACTCATTCCGTTCCACGAGCAGGCTTGGCCTAGCCACCTCTGCACTCCCAGGAGGTCTGGTACATAGTAGGTACTTTAAAAAGTCAATCCAGGCCGGGCGCGGTGCCTCACACCTGTAATCCCAGCACTGGGAGGGTGAGGCGGGAAGATCATGAGGTCAGGAGTTCGAGACCAGCCTGGCCAACATGGTGAAACCCTGTCTCTACCAAAAATACAAAAATTAGCTGGGCGTGGTGTTGCATGTCTGTAATCCCAGCTACTCGGGAGACTGAGGCAGGAGAATTGCTTAAACCTGGGAGGCGGAGGTTGCAGTGAACTGAGATCGTACCATTGCACTCCAGCCTGGGCAACAAGAGCAAGACTCTGTCCCCACTACCCCCCTGCCACCTGCCAAAAAAAAAAATAAGTTAATCCAAAGAACTGCAAACTGTGAATTCTGTGGGGTGGGGGCAGCATGTATGTAAGTCAGGTCCATGCGGCCAAACACATCCCTAGCATAAGGTAAATGTACCTGATAGCAGTAACTTTAACATACCCTGAGGATGATACTGTATGGCAGACGTACCTGAATGTGTGTTCCCAACTAGGGAATCTGGGATTGGCCAACTCAGAGATTTCTTCCTCGTCTATAAGGAACATCTGAGTCCCCGGCCTGGTCCATGGAACATGAGCCATCCAGGGAATTGAGGCCCTGAGTTTGGGGTTAAATGAAGTTTGCAGGTGGAGGTCATTAAGGGGAGGGTGTTAAGTGAAAATGCAATATTTACTGCATGCTGTTTGCAAGAGGTTGCAGTTTTCCTGCCCAGTCAACTGCTGTTTGGCTATGTGGTTATGTTGTCCAGCCCACCACTACGGGGCCATTTCTGTGTATAAGGAGGTTTTCCTGTCCAACCCTATTGAGGTTAATAGGGGTTCAGCACAACACAGAGCATGTATGACCTGCCTCCACCCACTTCTTCCTTCCTAGCATAGCCAGGTGATACTGAGGGTGGAAAGCCCCAAAGGTCGAAGGCCTTTTACTCTGAGGCCTGAGGGCACTGATGGAATTGGGAGAGAAGGAAAGAGGGAAATGGGTTATAAGCTGATTTTGTGTAAAGACACTCTGGAACATTTTTACCTCTCCAAGTCACCATAAAGTTATTGAGTCCTCAGTGAGACAGGTCTGTCAACTCCTTCGAAGTAATCAACCTCCCTTCTTTACCTTAGGGATGCCCTGGCTTGCCTGAAGTCTTCTTTGAGAACCTTGTAAGTGGTTAGAGCTGGTTCCAAGTGTGCTGAAAGTAGCAGATATGGGCCATTTTCTCAGTTGGCAAATATTTATGGTGATGCCAGTGCCTAGCTTCATGGCTTGGGACAGAGGAGGTGTCTAATAAGAGATGTTGAAAGGATGAGTGGATGGGAGTTTACTCTGATTCAGGCAGTGGGCCAGTGAACAACAGTGCAGGTCAAGAAGAACAAGAGGAATGTGTTTCTCTAAGTGTGTACTATGGGGAAGTTGCTAAAAGTGCAAATTCCTGGGCTCCGTACGGACTTCCAGTGTCAGAATCTCTATAGGAGAGACCCATTTATAGGCATTTTATAAAATGCTCCCCGGGAGGTTCTAAGGCACGTTTCAATTTGAGACCTATGCTCTGGGTGATCATTCTTAATGAGACTGTAGTGTGAAAAGCTTCCTTCTCCACAGCCCACTCATTAACAAGCACACACCTATTTGCCTGCCTCTTCTTCGTGGCAGAGCAGGGTTAACACATTCAAGACAAGAAGCGCAGAGGGAGGAGGCCAGGGGGTTTGTTGGAGGTGGCTCTAATGGATTTATTCAAACCATAAAGATGAGTTATAATTTGGAATTGTAATTACCCAAGCAGCTACTGGGGAAAGAGTAGAGCATGACATGGGCAATCCAGAGCTTGCAGAGTTTGACAAGCAAGATGGCCCTGGGAACAGAAGAACCACTGAGGAAGAAGCAGCCCCTATGGGAAGGTAAGTGGATTTGCTGAGTGCCACTGTGTGTGTGTCATGTATGTATGTTCTCCTCTCTGCATCCTCACAACAACCTTCAGAAGGGTAGGCCATTGTCTTAGGTTGGTTTTGCCCCAGAAGCAGACCCTAAGCAAAGATGTCAGCTCTAGAATTATGTGGGAAGTGAAAGTAGAGGAGTGGGGAAGTGAATCAAGAAAACTAAGATAGCCAATAAAGGGGTGCTAGCAAGCCAGCTCTCTTAGTCTGTTCTGGCCACTACAACAAAGTACCATAGACTGGGTGGCTTATAAACAACAGAAATCTATGTTACACAGTAATGGAGGCTGGAAGTCCAAGATCAGGGACCGGTCGGGTTCTAGCCAGGGCCCTCTTCTAGGTTTCCACCTGCTAACTTCTTGTCGTGTTCTCACATGGTGGAAGAGCTAAAGAGCTCTATGGGGTCCCTTTTATGAGTACACTCATCTCATTCATGAGGGCTCCATCCTCATGACCTAATCACCTCCCAAAGGCTCCATCTCCTCACACCACCACACTGGGGGTTTGAATTTCAACATGTGGAATTTGCAGGACACAGGCATTTGGTCCTTAACATCACTGACCACCATGACAGCTTATTCTCACGAGAGAAACTGGTAGCCAGTGTAGAACACATGTCTCAGAGTTATCCCACCTGTGGGGCAAGACAGTTGGGATGTGTATACACCAGCTTCCATCAGTCTGTGGTTGGGAGCTGCCCCCAGCAGGCACTTCCAACCTGCCACACAAAGTGGGCTCTGGTGGCATAAGAAGGCTGGTAGGTAAAGAAATGCAGGTGCTGGCAGTGGGAGGTCAGCTGGCATGCACTAAAGTGGTAAGTCAAGGACATGTGGGTGAGACACCCACAGCATCTGCTACAGCCTTTCTCTGTGAGCCCTTGAGGGAGGACTTTTGTCTCGTTCTTTGCATTCATAGCACTCATCGCATACTCAGATGCTCCAGTGAAATAGTGAAAGCAAATCCAGGAGCTAGAGGCTAACTATAACTCAATGTCCAAGAACTATATGTGCATTAAGAATAAAGGCTGGGCTGGGTGCGGCGCAGTGGCTCACAGCCTGTAATCCCAGCACTTTGGGAGGCTGAGGCAGAAGGATTGCTTGAGTCCAAGACTTTGAGACCAGCCTGGGCAATGAAGTGAGACCCTATCTCTACAAAAAAATTTTAAAAAATTAGCAGGTCATGGTGGTGTTCACCTGTGGCCTCAGGTACTTGAGAGGCTGAGGTGGGAGGATCACTTGAACTCAGGAAGTGGAGGTTGCAGTGAGCCAAGATTGCACCACTGTACTTCAGCCTGGGTGACAGAGCAAGACCCTGTCTCAAAAAAAAAAAAAAGAAAAGAAAAGATTAAAGGTCGATAGGCACATGGAGGAGACAATAATTAATTCTTCCAAGGGAGGGTAGCGTAGGAGGTGGCCAGTTGCCTCATGGGTATGGACAGCACCATCCCTAGGCAGTCACCTTGTCCCTCATGCACTCATTGTCCTGGCTTTAATTTTGGAGCAGTTTCTGCTTAGCTAAGGTTTCTTTTTTGAAACTGAACTGCATCAGTGCTACAAAAACAAACAAAACCAGCCTTGCAGAACATTAATTAAACATACGTGCCTCTGAGTTCTCCTCCAATTGTTGCTGCTCCGTGGGCACATGTGTTTATGGAAATAGAATCAGTGCACACCCACCATTTCTCTTGCAGCTTACACTGACACTGAGTACACACATTCCCAGCCCTGACTTTAATCCACAGGCTGTAGGAGGAGCTCTTCAGAGGCATTCAGACGGCTAGGGAAGCAGTGCACTGAGAACACCTTGTACACAGCACTCTCTCCCCGCCTGTCACTCCCTGTGGCTTCAAGGTTTTTGTTGCTTTGACCATACTTAACATATTTTGAAATGATCTTTATTCATTCACCTACCTGTTGATAATCTTGCTTCTCTGCTCTGGAATGAAGGTACTGTAAGGACAGAGGACTTCTCTGCCTTGTTTGGCATCTGCCTCATACAGTTGGTGCAGGGCCTGGCACATAGTAGGTGCTAGGTAACTATTTGTTGAATGAATGAATGAATGAGTACACATATAAGATATAAGAGGGTTGTTATTTTTTCCCTGAGCTGATGCCCCTTGCTTAGCTAGTCTCCTATGCAGAAGCATTTGGCATGTTTCCAACTTTCCTTGCTTAAATGGTGCTCTCTGTACAGGATATTTTGTTCTTCCTTATTACTTCCTTGGGATGTAATTCCTGAAGTGGAATTACAGGGCCAGAGGGCCTATCTCTGTTTTATCCAGTAGAACTTTCTGCACTGATGGAAATGTTCTTATCTGTGCTGTCCAGCACAGCAGCTATTAGCCACATGTGGCTATTAAGTACTTGAAATGGGGCAAGTGTGCCTGATAAATTGAATTTTTAATTGTTTAAACTTGTGGATAATTTAAGTAGCCACACCTGATCAGTGGGCGTCATATTGCACACTGCAGCTACACACCATTTTAAACCCTTGCTCTGCATTTCCAGGGCACCCTCCTCAAAAATAGAACCCACTAGCTGTGCCACCAGCACAGCCCACGTGTACCCAGTTCCCTACATCTGCCAACAAAGAGTTTTTATGATTCTTCCTAAGCCATGGCAGAAGGGATGGGGACATTGTCACATGCCTGCATTCTGGAGGCACCTACTGAAGACTCTCCAAGGGTCAGGTGTGCTAGGAGGGAGAATTCAGGAATGATCCTCCATCCCGGTTGCATGCAGCTTATTGACCGGTCTCTGTGTGCCTTCTGGGAATCAGGTGACAGATGCCTAAGAGGCCTAATCAGCTCATGCTGGGAGTGACAAGCTGGGCTTAGGGATCTGTGTGTGAGTGCAATGAACTCTGGGGCTGTGTTTTCTACACCACTAATGTAGTCATGTGGTCAAAGGAGGATTTGGAGCCACTTCTGCAGGAGGCAGGCAGTCAGGGGTATGGTTGCCATTTTGGAATTTCTGGAACGTTCTAAGGATGTGAGGATTTCACATGGCAACATATGCAAGCCTGTGAGTGACTCAGCATCCAGAATGGTTATCCTGCCTGCTATACCCTGCCAGATCCAACACATTCAGGGCTTAAAGGAATGTGGCCCTCATGGGCACAGTATCCAGAGGCTGAGCGAGTTTCTCTGTGTATATTTTCCCAGCGCGTAGTGGGACTTCTGCCAGCTCTGCTTCAACCTATCCAGGTTCACACCTTTGTGCCACACAGCCGAGCACCTACCGTGTCATAGGTACTTTATAAATCTTTGTGGAACACATACCCCCAAAGTATGTGCAACTATTATAGATCAGTAAGAAAACAAATGTGGAGAAAGTCTATGGTGTTTGATATTTTGTGGGGGTCCTGGTCTCATTTGAGAGCCTGATGAAAGCTATGGATACTTTCTCCCCCACCCTTCACCCCCCGCCCCTCCAAAATGCTTGAGTGCCCAGTCACGCAGAATTTTGCCTCGGATTTCAGGAGTAGAAGAGTCATCCTTGAACTCCTAGGGGCCCATGGGTTCTTCTTGAGAAAGCCTGGGCTGTGGATGGGTGTGTTCCATAGCTTAATGTCCTCTGATGATGTGGGTCCATTTCCTGAGGCTGCTGTAACACATGACTACAAACTCAGTGGCTTAAAACAACAGAAATGTATTCCAGCATACACAGTTCCAGAGGTCAGAAGCTTAAAGTCAAGGCGTCAGCAGGGCAGCACCCATTCCAGAGGTTCCAGCAGAGCATCCAGTTCTTTGCCTCTTCCAGCTTCTGGGGCCACTGGCATTGGTCCAGTTTCTGCCTCCACAGTCACACTGCCTCCTCTCTTGTCTCTCAAATCTCCCTCTGCTTTTCTTTTTTCTTTCTTTTCTTTTCTTTTTTGAGATGGAGTCTCACTCTGTTGCCCAGGCTGGAGTGCAGTGGCGTGATCTTGGCTCACTGCAACCTCCGCCTCCTGAGTTCAAGAGATTATCCTACTTCAGCCTCCCTAGTAGCTGGGATTACAGGTGTGCGCCACCACACCTAGCTAATTTTTGTATTTGTTTTTTAGTAAAGATGGGGTTTCACCATGTTGGCCAGGCTGGTCTCGAACTCTTGACCTCAGGTGCTCCATCTGCCTCAGCCTCCCAAAGTGCTGGAATCACAGGTGTGAGCCACCACACCTGGGTGGAGCCATCATGCCCAGTCTGCTTTTCTTTTACAAAGATACTTGCCATTGGATTTGAGCCCCACCTGGGTAATCTCAAAATCTTTAATTTAATTAATTATATGCACAAAGACCCTCTCCCAGAATAAGGTCACATTCACACGTTCTGGGGATTAGGATGTGGACATATCTTTTTGTGAGGCCACCCTTCAACCTATTATAGTAGGTATTGGGGGTGGGGGTTGTTTGCCTTTTCTTGACCTTGAGTCACCTTCAAACAGCTCTTGATCAAAGCTGCTAAGTCTCAACAAGAGAGACTGATTTGCATTTTGCCTGTTTTTCTCTGGTCTCAATCGGTGTCTCCTGAAGATATTCTCTAACGGGGAGACCATTTGAAGGTGACCCAGAGACCCTGAGCTGGGCCCAAATCAGCTCTAAGATGATACAACCAGGGCCTGAGGCATCGAGTCACCCCTGTATCTCTGATCCTGCCCTGGGTTACAGTCACTGTGAACACTCTATGTGATGTTCTTTTCTGGGAAATGAGAAGGACTGAGTGGGGAGGGGGTTTCACACTGCACCCTTTTTTCATGCATTGACAGATAGTGGGAGAGATCACCTATAAGCCATTCTACTGAGAATGGATAGTTTGCAAGTCATGCCTTTTCAGGCCACAGAAACAAGTTTGCCTTTCAAAAATGGTCTTCCATCCCCTTGCAGAAGCTTGCAGGATGGATTCTTTTAGGTGGCATGTGGTGTTTAACTCCGGTGGAGCTGTGTGTGAGTACAACTGGTTACCTGCTTTGCTGCTGTCTGAGCCTACCAGAAACCTGTGTGCTGCAGCCTCGAGAGGCGTTAGAATATTCTTTACATGTTCGATGCCTTATCCTCAGAAATGCAAATATCTGTGCTTTCTGAAAACACATCTTCTGGCAGATAAAAGGCATCAGCTGTCTGAAAACTTCTCCCTTTCTCTTCTTAACCAATAAATTGCTGTTCTTGCCCTCACTCCCCTCCTCGAGTTCTTGGAGCCATTCAATTTAACATCCCCAAAGTTTGCACGGAAGATGTGATGCAAGGACGCATTAGCACCAGATCCTTCTTAGCAATTATGCTGATTGAAAAATAAATTCTCGTTTCAGAAGGCTACAGCTGCTTGTCTCCTGGGGGGCAGTTGCTCCAGGTGCAATAAATTTGAATGCCAAGCAATTACACGACCATTCAAAAAATTATTATTTAATATCTCTTTAGCTGAAGAAAACACTCCTGCTTGTGCCAATATTAGGCAATTAGCAAATGGTAACGTGTTCTGCAAACATAAGACTTCACCCCTTTTATTTTATTATTGTGGTTGTTAACAGCCATGGAAGTGTGGCTACCATTTGTCTCTTGAAGAACAGTTTGTTGTTTGAGCATGAAGACAGTCACCCACACACATGAAGTGCTAATAATCACGCGTCTTTAATGGTGCTGTAATTTGTAGATAACAGCACTTTGGTTGTCTGTTTTTTTCTTCTAGAATTTAACCTTAGCCAGACATGCCTGGCTTAATGATAAGGTTGGCCGTTCGGTTTGACGGGAGCTGGGTCTCAACTTTAGCTGTGGGAGTGTTTGGAATAGGAAGGAAGCACTCAGACCAATCAATTAGCCCCTCACTTCTTGACTCAGGCCTCTTGCTCCAGGGCAGGCATCTACAGGTCAGGAATCTCACCTCTACCTGGCTTGGTTGCTGCCTAGAATTCGTAGGCCACCCATTCCCTTACGGTGAGCCCATGTGGATACCCAGCCCCTCTGTAGGGTGGGGCTCCAGTGCATCTTGGGAACCACACAGGTAGGGCTGAGGCTCCACCTAATGACCCCACCTCTCCTTCCCCACTGCCCTCCCCAGCTTCCCTCTTTTCTCCCGGCCCAGCACAGAGACCTCCTCCCTGTCTCCCCTTTCACTCTGACCTCATGGCTCATCTGCACACAGTAACCAGAACGGGCTTTTTCTTTCAGTGATTGACATATGAAAAACTGCATATATGTAACATATGGATCTCAATGAGTTTGGGGATAAGGATGTACCTGTGAAATCATTACCACCATCAAGGCTACAAACATATCCATCCCCTCTCAAAGTTTCTTCCCACTTCCTTTATTATTATTTCTATTGGGTTTTGTTTTGTTTTGTTGCATACTTAAAATTTGCTAACAGAGTGAGCTTTTTAAATGTCAACCTGCTGGTATCAATTCCCTGCTGCTTTACTCATCAGTGGCTTCCCGTTGTGCCTAGAATAAAATATAAATGTCTTCATGTGACTTGTTGGATGGCCTGATATTTAGCTGGTATTCATTAGCAAGGCTACACTGGTTATTAGAAGTCTTGTCTGGTTCATCACCTGGGAATACCTCCCCCCATCGCTCCTTAGAATCCAGCAGCGAAGGGTTCACCACTGACACACACGGGCCTGAAGCCCACTTCATCACTGCAGTCAGCATCCACCCTGAGCCTGTGTGGGTCCATGACATAGACTGCCTGGCTTGTAAGGCTTACAAGGTTCTGTGGGTTCGGTGTTATCTGCTTCCCTCTCCAGGTTCACACCTTTGTGCCCTCCATACAGCCACAGGGACCTTCTTTCAGTTCCCCAGACACGCCAAGCTCACGCCGACTTCTCAGGGCATCTGACCGTGCTGCTGCTTCTGCCTGGAAGGTTCTAACCTCCAAGCTCTTCTCAGGGCTGACCCTTCTCGTCCTTCCCACATCAGAAGGGCGCCTACCTCCTCAAAGAAGCCTTACCCTGCCTCTTCGCTAGGGCCCCTCCCTTATTCTCTCTCTCGGCTCCTTCTTTATTTCATTCATAGAAGTTAGCCCAGTCTTGGACCAGTACCAGGAACCTATGTGTCATATGGTAATTATTCTGGGATGGAAGAAGGAAAGAAGGGAGGCAGGGAAAGGAAAGAGAAGAAGAAAAAGTGAAAGTGAGTGGAAGGGGTGAGGCCCCACCATGTGACAATAAAGATAACAGCTGCATGAATGACTGCCTGAGCCAAGGGCATGAAATATATAATCTTTACATTCTCACAATAATCTTAGCGTTTCTCCCATTTTACAGATGAGGAATATGAGGCTCCAGTTGGAAGTGACTTGCTCAGATCACACAGGTAGGCAGAGTTGAGGCTAGAGTTCAGTCCTCAACGTAGCCGACTAGTTGAAATGCCTGAGCCCGGTGCTGGAGGAGGCAGACCCAGCCTCAGCTTCGGTGGGGATCGTAGGCTAGTGATTCTTGAAATCTTAGAGTGCCTAAGAATTACCTGGGGATCACATGGCCACACGCACACGTATATTCATTGCAGCGCTATTCACGATAGCAAAGACATGGAATCAACCCAAACACCCATCAATGATAGACTGGATAAAGAAAATGTGGCACATATACACCATGGAATACTATGCAGCCACAAAAAGGAATGAGATCATGTCCTTTGCAGGGACATGGAAGGAGCTGGAACCCATTAACCTTAGCAAACTAACACAGGAACAGCAAACCAAATACTGCATGTCCTCACTTATAAGTGGAAGCTGAAGAATGAGAACACATGGACACAAGGAGGTGATCAACACACACTGGGGCCTATTGGGGGATGTGGTGTGGGGAGGAGAACATCAGGAAAAATAGCTGATGCATGATGGACTTAATACCTAGGTGATGGGTTGATAGGTGTAGCAAACCACCATGCCACACGTTTACCTATGGAACAAACCTGCACATCCTGCATATGAACCCCAGATCTTAAAATAAAAATTAAAACTTAAAAAAAAAAGAGTTACCTGGGGGGTCCAGACACAGTGGCTCACACCTAAAATCCTAGCACTTTGGGAGACCAAGGTAGAAGGATCACTTGAGCCCAGCAGTTCAAGAGCAGCCTGGGCAATATAGTGAGAACTTGTCTCTACAAAAAAAAAAAAAAAAAAAAATTGCAGGGTGTGGTGGTACACATCTATAGTCTCAGCCACTTGGGAGGCTGAAGTGGGAGGATTGCTTGAGCCCAGGAGGTTGAGGCTGCAGTGAGCCATGATCACACCACTATACTCCAGCCTAAGTGACAGAGTTAGACCTTGTCTCAGAGAGAGAGAGAAAAAAAAAATGTCATCTGGGATCTGGGGTATGTGCTTAGAATGCAGAATTCTGATTTCATTCCCAGAGATATGATTTTAGTAAGTCTGGCATGCAGGCCTGGAATCAATGTTTTTTAAACACCCTGGGTCTACACCGTGAGAAACACTTCCCTTTTCTTATTCTTGAGGGCAGTGACAAGTCTCTGCATTTCTGGGGCCTAGCACAGGGTGCATAGCTGGTACTCAGTAAACATTAGCTAAATGCATAGATGAGTGAGTGAGTGGATGAATGTTTTTACTTTGAATCTTGTTTTCAATTAAGCAAGAAGTTTTCAGAGTAATTCGGGTCCTGTTAGAATTTTTAATAGAGTATAGGCTCAAATAACTTTCTTCCTTTCAAGGATGTAACCTAATTTGTGTCTGAAAAGTAGAGAAGATTGTAGATTTCATTTCCTTTTTTGCCTGTTGGAAGCTGAACATTTTTTCGTTTGTTTAATTGTGTACTGCAAAATGTGGAAGATTGATGTCGCTGGATAACATTTATTTGGCTGAATATCTTGACATCGGATGGCTTTTCCTCTCCAGGCTCCAAAATGTTAGGAAACAGAGACGTAAATAAAGAGGCTTGTGGGACTTTTTTCTTTCCTCCATTTTTCCTTTCTTTCTTTCCCTTCCAGTTATAATGGTTCCAGGATTAGCAGTAAGGGACTCCTGAAAAGCTTAAAGCGTGAAAATCCTGTTAGATAATTGTGCTTCCTGGAGGCCCAGGAGGACTCTTGAATAAGGAGCTTTGAGGAGGAAAGGGGGATGTGGGGAGACTTGGCCTGCTTGCCTTCCTAGAATCTTCTTTCCTAGACTTGTCCTGCTCCATTCCCAGGGCAGCTGTCTTAGTCCACTCAGACTGCTGTAACAAAACAGCATAAACTGGGTGGCTTAGAAACAATGTTTATGTCTCACAATTCTGATGTCCAGGATCAAGGCACCAGCAGATTCAGTGTCTGGTGAGAGCCGGCTTCCTGGTCCACAGAGGGCACCATTTTGCTGTGCCTCCTATGGTGGAAAGGGCAAGGGGTCTCTTTCAGTCCTATTTTATAACAGCACTAATCCCACTTATGAGGGCTCCAGCCTCATGACCTAATCACCTCCCAAAGGGCCCCATCTCCTAACACCATCATTTTGGGGTTAGGATTTCAACATAGGAATCTGGGGGTGGGGGCGGGACAGGACATTTATTTATTTATTTATTTATTTATTTATTTATTTATTTTTATTNTGGGGAGACTTGGCCTGCTTGCCTTCCTAGAATCTTCTTTCCTAGACTTGTCCTGCTCCATTCCCAGGGCAGCTGTCTTAGTCCACTCAGACTGCTGTAACAAAACAGCATAAACTGGGTGGCTTAGAAACAATGTTTATGTCTCACAATTCTGATGTCCAGGATCAAGGCACCAGCAGATTCAGTGTCTGGTGAGAGCCGGCTTCCTGGTCCACAGAGGGCACCATTTTGCTGTGCCTCCTATGGTGGAAAGGGCAAGGGGTCTCTTTCAGTCCTATTTTATAACAGCACTAATCCCACTTATGAGGGCTCCAGCCTCATGACCTAATCACCTCCCAAAGGGCCCCATCTCCTAACACCATCATTTTGGGGTTAGGATTTCAACATAGGAATCTGGGGGTGGGGGCGGGACGGTTTATTTATTTATTTATTTATTTATTTATTTATTTATTTATTTTATTTTTTTTTTTGAGACGGAGTCTTGCTCTGTCAGCATAGCAGCAGCCACGTTCTATTACAAAATCTATAAGCGAGTGGGATGCATTTGCTCAGAAGGAATTGCAGGTAATGAAATGGCATGACCTCTTTTTCTAGCTTTTTTAAGAGCAAAGGGGCCAGGAGTGTTGGCTCACGCCTGTAATCCCAGCACTTTGGGACGGTCCCTGAGGGAGGCTGACAGCTGAGGCAGCACAGCCAGCTGCTGGATAGGTACCTCCATTGTTTTGAAGGTAACCTTGGTAGCACATGACCTTGTCCACCAGACCTGAAAGAGGGGAGGAGAGCAAACCAGGTGGACTTCTGAAGGAAGAATATTCTAAGCAGAGAGAACAGCAAGTACAAAGGCCCTGAGGTAGGCATGTGGCAGTAGTTTAAAGAACAGCAGGGACAGCAGTATGGCAGAGTAAATGTGGGGAGCGGAATAGGAGATACAGTCAGAGAAATATTAAAGTCTGGATTGCAAAGAGTCTGTAGTGCCTTGAAAAGAACTTTGGCTTTTCTCTCTGAGCATTGTGTTGGGAATAGATGCTCAGCATCTAAGGCCTACATTCATAATCCAAGCTATAGTCTGTGCCAATAGGTCCGAGAGGAGGTGGTAGAGACCCCAACAGGGCAGACAGCACAGCGTGGGGAGCCTGGTGGGGACCCTGGATGGCTGGATCCAGTCTCCTGCCCTTGGAAAGGACTGACTCTTCATGTCACTGTGAAATGTAGGTGCTCCACTAGGTGCTGAGACAGACTCAAGACCAAAGGCTCTGTGAACCCTTGCCTCACAGACAGGGCCACCCAGATGGGGATGGGAATCAGGTAGAAACACAGAGATGAACACAGAGCCTCAGCCTTGAGTCTCCAGACCTGGAAAGGAATAGAACCTCCCCCCACCATGCAGTTCTGGTCACTGGAGAGTGGGTGGAATGGCCAGCCACAGCCTGATTGGCTCAGGAAACCTAGGAGTTGGGATAAGAAAGCTGGCGAAGGTCAGGATCCTGCAGAGAGAAGCTGGAACAGTAGAGCATGGCGATGAGGTGTGCTGCCAGTCTCCTACCCGGGGTTTATCTTCACTTTCTACGGCATAGCCGAGGGCCTTAGCTTTCTAAGCTGTACATTGGGATATAAATTAGAACCCAGGCTACACAGAGAAGGGACAATGAAAAAAGCCACAGTCCATTGACCACCCACTGTATGGCAGGCCTGGCTAGGCCTGTTAGGGACTCTGACCTGTTTTAACCCTATGACCAGCACCTAACTGTGCCCAGTGGCCAGCCCAGTGGCTATTAGCATAGACTAGATGCTGAAAAAAGATTGTTGAATTTATGAATAAATAATAAATAAATAGACAAATGAACAGAATGCTCTCCAAGGTAGACCTGTGAGTCCTGTTTTATGTCTGAGTAAACTGAGATCAAGGGAAGCTGGTAACTTGCTGTAGAAACCACACATGTGCAGCCATAAGGGAGGTAGAGTCCCAAACCCAGGTCTGCTGGAGATGAAATTAACCATGTCTTCAACATCCATACTCACTGATGTGCCCCAAATGTTTATTCATTTGAATAAACTTCGGAAATACGCGCTCAACCTTTTTGGGAAAAGGAAGATTGTATCGCTAGTGTGGAAATGGGATTTGTTTCTAACGGGGCAGTTAAGGTCGGGCCCCCCGTGAGGCCTAGGGAGGTGCTACTAGTGGGAATGAATGGGAGCAAAGCCCCCTTAGAGGCTGGGAGGGGAGGAGTACCACAGAGTGCTCCAGAGAAAAGGAAGACGGACAGGCCTGTGATGTGCGGGGCTGGTCAGGAGAGCTCCACACGGAGTTGGCTGAGGCAGGGCTGCAGCCCTAGAAATCAGCATTACTGACCGCTCTGCCTCTGATCACAGCTCTCTCCTCAGCCTGGAACCCCAACTTCCTTAAATTAGCTCCGCTGCTGCTGAGCATTGCAGGCTGAAGCTCAGGTCTCTATGCAGATCTTTCAGTGGACAGGCACTGATTGTCATCATGTGTTAAGTCTAGTCCTACTCGCTCTGGCCGTCAACCCGCAAGCACTTAGCAAAACCTTCATTCCAAGGCACTGAGCTAGGCCTTGAGAATTCAAGGATATAAATAAGACAGTTCCTTGGCCTCAAGCAGTTTACAGTCTAAATTTATTCACTTAATAGGCATTTATTGCACACCTACTGTATGCCACGCATACCGCATGAGCCATTAAAGATATGAAAATGAGTAATGCAGAAATAGCACCAGCAAGAAACTCATACATTAGCATTTATTCACTGATTTATTCACTTATTAAAGAGCTATTGAGCACCTCCTGTGAGCCATGCCAAGGAGTGGGTGCCCAGAGACACCTCTAATGTATTAATACAAGCAGCACTGACAGAAGAAGGAGAGCTCAGGGCATCTCAGAGAAGAGAACACTGAAAGTTTCAGCAAAGAGAGATGGATGGTTTATAGGCTTTCTGTTGCTGCTGTAATGATTATCACAAGTTTATTATTTTACAGTTCTAGAGGTCAGAAGCCCTAAAATCAAGGTGTCAGTAGAAAGTCAGCTGCACTTCTTCTGGAGGCTTAGAGGAGAATCCACTTCCTTGTCTTTTCAGAGGCCACTTAGATTCCTTGGCTTATGGCCTCTTCCTCCATCTTTAAGGCCAGGAGCAAACATCTCCAAATCTCCCTCTCCCCCTCCCTTATCTCCTCCCCCTGTCTTCCCATCTCCTCTGTCTCTGACCCTCTTGTCTCCCTTTTATAGGGACCCTTGTAATTACATTGGCCCATCTAGATGATCCAGAATCATCTCCGCATCTCAATGTTCTCAATTTAGTCACATCTGCAACCCCCTTTTGCCCTGTAAGGTCACACATTCACAGGTTCCGGGAATTTAAGTGTAGCATCTTTGGGGGGCCCTTACTCTGTCTACCACAGTGGGAAGGCACTCAGGCAGGGGAAACTGCTTCAGTGAAGGCATAGTAAACACGGCACTGAGTGCACGGGAAATAGCTGGAGCCTTCCAGATCTCCTAGATGATGTGGGCTTCTAGAGAGGAGGGGCTGGGAGCTAGTCTGGGTAGAACAAGGCCAGCGGCTTATTTCAAAGCTACCATGTCAGGTAACAGTCATGCTGTCTTTACTCATATGGCATGTTTATTTGTGGTGGCTTGTTGAAGGGGGTGATGGTTTAGAGACTGGGAGGGCCTAACCCCATGCAGATGGAAAGGGGGACCAGGCACATTTTGGGTCAGGTTTTATAAATTACAGAGATTGAAAATTCAGTGTGCCCTGCAGTGTTGGGAAGTGAAACACCAACACACTTAAGGACCAGGGTCACTTTCTCCCCTGTATCCCTCCTGTGGGGCAAGGAAGCGAGCCCTAGGTGACCAAAAGGAGCTCAGAGCGGCTCTTGGATATGTCCTGGGGTCAGTAGAGCTTCACCCCAGGGTCTCTAGCTGCCTCTGCATCCATCCCGAGTGACTTCTGCCAGCAAAGTCCTTAATCCCAGAGGAAAGAATCATCACAGTGGAGTATCTGGTAGACACAGGTTGACACGAAGAGGAAGGACTCAAATTCTGAAGATTTTCAGATCCCAGCTGTCTTGCTGGCATGCTGTGTGGCAAGTGCTGTGTGGCAAGTGCTTGTGGCGTGCTTGTGGCAAGTGACTCTGGGCAAGTCACTTAACCTCTCTGAGCTTCAGTTTTCTCATCTGGAAAGTGTGAATAATAATTTCTACTCTAGGGGGCTAGTGGAAAGATTGAAAGGTGCTTTCCAAGTAAAAATGTTATAATTTTAAAAGGGTGGGATTTTAAGAAGGATATTCTCATTCTTTGAAAACTGGTCACCCACTCAGGATCTCATAGCCCCTCTCAGTTAACCAGGACACTTTTCCAGAGCAGTTGGTTCCAGAACACTGTGGGGGACCAGAGGGTGCAGTTCCAGGCATCTGCTTGCTGGCGAAATAGAACAGGCAGAGGCCATGAGGTTGACTTTTTTTTTTTTTTTTTTTTTTTTTTTAATGGAGTTTTCACTCTTGTTGTCCAGGCTGGAGTGCAATGGAGCAATCTTGGCTCAATGCAACCTCCGCCTCCTGGGTTCAAGCGATTTTCCTGCCTCAGCCTCCCAAGTAGCTGGGATTATAGGCATGCACCACCACGCCAGGCTAATTTTTTGTATTTAGTAGAGACGGGGTTTCACCATGTTGGTCAGGCTAGTCTCGAACTCCTGACCTCAGGTGATCCACACACCTTGACCTCCCAAAGTGCTGGGATTATAGGCTTGAGCTACCGCGCCCAGCCAATTGACTTTTTAAACCTCCTGTCCCCCTCCCAGCCCTGCCTGGTTTTTCATGTTGGTGATTACCTGAGAATCCAGATCCGCCAAACCCACACCCCAAGCAGGTGGTTGCGAGGTGCGGGCAGTGAGAAAGTGAAATGTGTTCTTGCCTGCAACTGGGATGTTTCAAGCAGCTTTGCCACATTTGAAATTCAAATACCTGCAGTGCTTCCCGGCGCTGTATTAGTTTTTGCAATTACCAGGTAAAACAACCTACAACAGAACTCACAGGTCAACCCATGTAATAGTTTTCTCCACATGAATTATGGAGCCCACCCTCCCCTACTTTGCTAAGAGAGAATCAGAGGTGCCAAGAGCAGCCTCTTCATGAAGACCTCCTGCAAGCTAAATACATACTTTTGAAATCACTTAGAAAGAACTTGAGCTTCAACCTCTGAGCCCCCTCTGGGGAGGCGCTGCAGTATTGGGCCTGGGAGGTCCCAGGAGCCCTTGCGACTCAGGGTGTTTTACTCTCCTTCCAAATATTTACGAAGGAGTTGCATGGGCCGAGATGCTAAGCTGGGCTAAGCATGGGCTAAAGACTTTTCCATAATTGTCTTTAGTGAATGTCAGAGCAACCTTGTGAAAGTAAGTTCTGTAATCCCCATTTTAGAGATAAGAAGAATGAGGCCCAGATGGAAGCAGGAGTTAGACTGATCTGAGTTGATCAGATGATCAGTTGATCGTCTCCCAAACCAGGCTCCATCATTTAAGACAGGATTGCACAAAATACTGTTCCTCTCAGCTTTGGTTTATTCACCTGCAAAAAATGAGGATCTTTCAAGGACTTTAAAGGATGCTGGGAGGAGTAAGTTAAGGTGTGTAATTATGGTGCGCACTCCCAGAGCGGCAGCTGTGTCGAGCTGTGTTGCTTGAGTTGCCTGAGTCTTCGCTTCCAGGGTTGGAAGCCTTTGTCTTTGACCACTAATTACATGCTCTGCCCACAGGGGGGCCCCACTCAGAGCCTGAGCTCTAACACTGACCCCTGCCACTGAAAACGAAGTCCAGAAAGAACAGAAGGCAGTTCCCAAATAAATAAGAAGAGACAAGAATAAAAATAATTCAAACTTAAAGTAAAACTCTAAACCAAGCCCAAGGCATGGTGTGCAAAGCATCCAGCATCAGCTACATCCAGGAACAGCATCTAAGCCAGGGCAGAACCTGCATTTTCTTTCTTTCTTTCTTTTTTTTTTTTTTTTGAGGTGGAGTCTCACTCTGTCACCCAGGCTGGAGTGCAGTGGCACAATCTCGGCTCACTACAAACTCCACCTCCCAAGTTCAAGCAATTCTCCTGCCTCAGCCTCCCAAGTAGCTGGACTACAGGCACCCGCCATGCCTGGCCTCAGGTGGTCCACCCGCCTCAGCCTCCCAAAGTGCTGGGATTATAGGCGTGAGTCACCACACCCGGCCCCAGAGCCTCTATTTGTTCATTGTGGGGCTCAGGACCGCACAGAGTAGTGCTTGGTGATGAGTTCATGAATGAATGAATGACCCCACGCAGCATCTGGAAAAGCATGAGGGAGGCCATCATGAATGCAGGCACAGTACTGACAAGTAAGGGGCAGGAGGAAGCATAAAAGAAAGGCTTGGCTGGAACCACGTGACCTGGGGCCACTCTTATGTGGCCACTTGTTAATCATGTGGCCTTAGGTGAGGCAGCCATGTATCTGGGCCCTTCGGTTTCCCACTTGTAAAACTGCAGCACTGGGGCAGGATACACTACAGAGCCTAGACCCAGCTGGGCTCCAGGAAGCCCAGGTAACATCAGAGGCTGCTATTGGGACTTCTCTTCTCTGCAGACAGGATCGCTCTTCTTCATGCTGGTCTATTTCATATGTGTGTGAACAGGCTGGGCATGCTCTGATGAAGCAGACCTCCCAGCATCTAAACTGGTTATGTCAACATCATGTCCTCAGATAGCACATGGGACAAGTGACAAATGGACACCCCAAAATTTAGAACTCTAAGACTCTTGCTTCTCCGTTTATTCCCTAAATTTTTCTTCCTGACTCAGGAGGCTCTGAGCTTCAGGAGAAAGTTTCCCCCGCCCCCATCTTCAGCTGTTTTGGAATCCCTCCAACTATCATACTGTGTTGACCACTGAGCATAATAGCATCAACTGTTACAGACTGTCTGTGTACCTTTAGCCATATCACTTAAGTTTTCAGACCTCTGTTCTTGCGTTTAGAAATGGGTAATGAAGTACCCACTTTTTTTTTTTAAGAGATGGGGTCTCACTCTTTGGTTCAGGCTGAAGTGCAGTGGTGTGATCATAGCTTACTGTAACCTTGAATTCCTGGGCTCAAACCTCCCACCTCAGCCTCCCAAGTAGCTTGGACCACAGGTGTACACCACCACACTGGCTAATTTTTTTTTCATAGAGAAGGAGTCTCAGTTTGTTTCATCGCTCATCTGGAACTCCTGGCTTCAAGCAATCCTCCTGCCTCAGCCTCCCAAAGTGCTGGGATTATAGGCATGAGCCATTGTGCCTGGCTGATGTACCCACTTCTGATGGAAGGACATGAGGCTTAGCTGAGATAATGAGTTTAGCACAGTGCCTGGTATGCAGTAGGTGCTCAAGGAATGCCAATGCTCTTCCTTTAATAAATCTTTGCTGTCCCAACGATTAATGTGTGGTAGCTGGAACTCCGAGTCATGAACAGCTCACAGAGACTGGTTGGAAATGATTGGAGGCATTTCTTGGTGGTTACTTGTCTTGTTCTTTCTTATGACTTTTTCCTCCCTTTTTAAAAAAATAATAATAACCATTTCTTCTCTTACCTTAACAGGATGAAGGGAAATTCTAACTATGCCTCTGGGTTGATATTGTAGGGGCAACAGAAAGCTTCCCCTTCACCCTTGGGAGGTCCACTAAAAGATCAGCTCACAAAAGGCAAACTAACTGGAGAAAAGATGTACAAATATATTTGATCATAGTTTTAGATGACACGGGAGCCTTCAGAATGAAGACTCAATCCCTCGATGGAGTACAGAACCTTGTATACCATCTTGGGGTTGCAGAAAGAATGGGGGCTTGGGTCCTGGCGACACAGTTTTGGGAGCAGGGAGAAGAGAAATTTGATTCAGGGCAATACATGATTATTAGGGAGGATTTAGTGGACTTGAAGGACATTCAGTGGTCTAGGACAAGGTCTGTCTGTTGTCCACGTTTGTCGACAGACTCTAGTCCTCCTTCCTGTGATATGCATTCAGTTCATGAAAGCCCAGTGAGGGAACTAGAGGTCATTGGTTTCTCTGGGTGGTCTGGATATTAGGCAAATAAGGCAACTTCAGCCCCTGCTTTGGGAGAGGTGGAGGACTGAGAGGCAGGAGAGGGTGGGGAGGAAAAACAATTGTTCTTCTTTGCAGGTCTCTCTGGTCTTTATGTAGTTAGGCGGAAAGTCTCTTCCGGTATATGTTGATCTCTAAGGGCCTTTAATTAAACATACTCATTATAGCAGGGAGCCATATTTTGGGATGAAGTTCTCTGTGCTTCTTCAATATGTATTTAAAAAGAAATGCATGTGAAGTATTTCTAAAGATTCTCAAGTCAAGGAATTCAGCATTAGAAATGGTGCCCTTTTGCAGCACATACGGATTCCGTACGGCGGCCCCTGTGATATTATGCAACCGCCATGTACAGCACGTTTTGCTTTGACTGGTTTGAAAGAAGTGACATTAAAGAGAGAAGAATATGGCACCATAGAGGATGGATTTTCTTCCTCTCACTCATGACTTAATCTGAGATGAGACTGGTTCACTTTGATAGCTCTTTTCACCCTCTTCTTTGCAAAAGGCGAGGTGGAAACCTCATTTCTCTCTTGGCTAGATGCTGCAACTCCAAAGGTGAATCTGTATGAAGAATGTTGAAGGTAGGGTTGTCTGAGCCACCCCACCACACTCTGCTGCGTTACTCAGTACTGAGCCCTCCAGAGGGCTGCGTGTAATGGATGCATGTGCTCCCTGGAGTGAATAAATAACTCTGTTCGCCTGGTCCCCTCTAATTCATCCTGTGCACAAGTGCCAGAACACGCCATCAAAAACAGACCATGTCTCACTTAAAATTCTCTGGAGGTTTCCCACTGACCTCATGGTAAAGTCTGAGCTCCTTAGCATTGCAGGCAAGGCCATTGGAATCTTACCCCTGCCTGGTTCCCCACCTGTGTCCCTCACGGCTCTCTCCACCCCCACCTTTCCTTCCCCCCAGTTCTCCTGAATGGACAGCTGAACACACAGGCTCTTCCCTACCTCCCTGTTTTACACAGTCCCTCTGCTAGGATGCTTCTCCCCTTTCTGTTTAACTCCCATTTGCCCTTCAAGACACATTGGAGAATATAACCATAATAATACTATAACAATAGCTAACAGGTGTTGAGTGTTGTTTACTGCATGCCAACCAGTGAGCTAAGCCCATTATGTACACTCACACCTGTGCAATAGTCACAGCCAAGCTGAGAGGGAAGCACTGTTATTATTAATCCCATCCTTCATCCCCCATTTTGCTAAAGATGTGCCTCTTTTGAGCTTCTGGAGCATGTATAGACTGGACCATAATTGTTGATTTACTTCTCTGCCTCTTGCACTAAACTGTGAGCTTGTTCATTCATTCATTTGGTCAGCAATTACTGAGCACTGACTATGTGCCAGACACTGTGTTTAATGCTAGGGATAAGAGTGACCCAGACAGATGAAAAGATTTCTGCCCACATGAAACTTACAGTGTCTAGGGGGTAAGCCACGGAGGGGAGAGTCTTAAAAATTTAGAAAACCAGGCCGGACCCAGTGGCTCACACCTGTAACCCCAGGTCAAGGCGGGTGGATCACCTGAGGCCAGGAGTTGGTGATCAGCCCGGCCAACATGATGAAACCCTGCCGCTACTGAAAATACAAAAACATTACTCGGCGTGGTGACAGGCACCTGTAATCCCAGCTACTCGGGAGGCTGAGGCAGGAGAATCTCTCGAACCCGGGAGGTAGAGGTTGCAGTGAGCTAAGATCGCGCCACTGCACTCCAGCCTGGGCAACAAGAGTGAAACTCCGTCTCAAAAACAAAAACAAATAAACAACAACAACAACAACAAAAATTTAGAAAACCACATCACTAAAACAATTACAAGTTGTAACAAGTGATGGGCAAAACCAAAACAAGATGCGATAGAGAATAATGGGGTGCGGCTGAGACACCTTTTGACAGGGTGGTCAGGGAAGGCCTCTCTGAAGTTGTAACATTTCTGGTGAGGACCAAAGGTAGAGAAAGGGTCAGCTATGGAACAGCAGAGAGAAAGGTCTAGGGAATCGCATGTGTGAGGACCCTCAGGCAGGAATGAACTTACTGTACTTAAGGAACCAAGAGAAGGCCAGGCTGGCTGGATAATCAGGAGTTGGGGGAGAGCAGCATAAGGTGAGGCCAGGGACCAGTCCTGAGGTTGGAAGCCAAAGTGAGGAGCTGGGGTTTTATCCTAAGAGCAACAGGAGATGATGGGAGGGTGCTACAGATTGAATGTTTGTCTTCCCCAGCCCCTAAATTCAAATGTTGAAATTCTAACCCCCAAGGTGATGGTATTAAAAGGTGGGGCCTTTGGGGGGTGATGAGGTCATGAGGGTGGAGACCTCATGATTGGGATTCGTTCCCCTATAAAAGAGACCCCAGAGACCCAGCTAGCCCCTTCTACCATGTGAGAACACAGAAAGAAAGTGCCATCTATGGGCCAGGAAATGGGCCCTCGCCAGACACCAACTCTGCTGGTGCCTTGGTTTTGAACTTGCCAGCCTCCAGAACTGTGAGAAATAAATGTCTGCTGTTTATAAGCCACCCAGTCTATAGTATTTTGTCATATGAGCCTGAATGGACTAAGAGGGCTTTAAACAAGGGAGTAATATGATCACATTTACATTTAACGAGAAAATGGGGTAAGGCAAGAATGGATGTGGGAAGAGCAGTGAAGAGGTTGTTGCAGCCCCCAGACAAGAAGGGATGGTGGCCTGGAAGGGCAAGGGTACCAATGAGAAGGTGAGAAAAATGCACAGATTGGAGCGAAATTTTGACAGTAAAACCCTGGGAATTTGGTACGATTCTGCAGATAGGGGTGAGGAGGGGGAGGAATTGGATGACTCCTTGGTTTCCTGCTAGAGAGATTGGGAGGATGGGGCACTGTTTACTGAGGGGTGGAAATCCAGGAGTGAGAAGGAGAGGACTGGTTTAAGGGGAAATCAAGAATGCAGCTAGGGTCTGCAAACGTCTGAAGGTAGAGATCTTGTCTTATTCATTACATATACTCCCAGCACTTACCCTGTGCCTGGCACGCAGTAGGTACTCAATAAGTGCTTGTTGAATGAGTATGTACCCACATCTACCTGATCAGTGGGGATGCAGTGTTAGTCCCTGCTAATGTAGATCTTATCTGGGGATGCCCAGAAGATCCACACTTGAATAGGCCCCAAGCAGGTGTCCATTATTCACAGGGCCCAGTGCAAAATGAGAAGGTGAGGCCCCTTGTTAAAAATCGTTAAGGAATGTAAAGTGGTGACAGCAAATCATTAAACCAACCACGGGTGCTCTACACTGCACAGCTTGCACGGCCATGAAGCTGGTTTTTCTCCTAAGTAGGAAGCTGACCTATTAAGGGTTAGCAGGGGTTCATCCAGGGTTTCTGAGATAAAGGCTGATGCAGAACTTTCCATAGAATAGCAGAAGGAGCCCAGATGTTCCAGGAGCCCAGCAGGGACAGGCTGCATGCAGCTTGTGTGTCTTGGGGAGCAATTCAGCTGTGCATCTCTCCTTGATGATGCATCCTTGCCACCTCTTCGGGCACACCCAGGTGCAGTGGGCATTGGCCAGATTGGAGGTGGGAAGGCAGGCCCTCGAGTGGGTGGGGTCCTTCCTGGGCAGCAGCGGGAGGTCCCTGCTCTAAACTGCAGACCCCAGGGCTGCATGCTCGGGGAGCTGCATGGTGCATTCCACTCCTTTCCTTTACTCCCTCTTTTCCCCTCATCTTTGTACCTCTGTTAAATCAGGTTACTTTAAATTATAGAAAATAATAATGACAAATGGTGCTAATTACTCAGCCTTTGGTATGTGTCAAGGACTGTGCTGAATACCTTATTATCACAGTCATATTTAACCTTCACAACAACCCTTGAGGTTAAGCAATATTCTCCATTCCCATTTAAGAGAGAAGAAAACTGAGGCTTAGCAAGATCAATCAAGTCACTTGTCCAAAGAGAAGAGACATTGCTATTATGGATTTAGCAGCTGCTACACATTATCTCAAATTCTAGATTAGTACTTTCAGTTTATGGAAGAGGACAGTGGGGTCAGAGAGCCCAAGTATGTGGCCTGAGGTCACACAGCTAATGAGAGGCAGAGGATTTGAATCCCTGTCTCTTTGATTCTAGAGCTGTGGCATGGTGCCACATTGGTGGGGATAAATCTGTACCACTTAACTGTATGATCTTAGGCAAGTTTTCTAAAGAAATACTTTAACATCTGCATTTGTCTCCAAGCCCAAAGAGGGTTCAGGTCCATGGTTCTTTCATACCTCTGTGCTGTCACCCATGCTGGTCTTTCTGCCTGGTGTGCCCTTTCTGCCTCTCAGTGGGGGATCCTACAAGATCCGGTTGTGATGGAATTTTTTTTTTTGGTGTTGTTTCCCCTACAGGTAGTAAGCTCCTGAAGGTTGTGAGCAGTGTCTCATTCACCACTGTTTCCTCCATGCCTATTCCAGTTCTCAGTAGAGAGTAGGTCCTGTGTCAGTTAGCTATTGCTGTGTAACAAACCACCCCAAAACTCAAAATGACTTAGACAATAAGCATTTATTAGTAGAATTCACAAGTCCAGGGGATAGCTCTATGGTTCTTCTGGTCTCAGCTGTGGCTTTTTGCATGTATCTCCTAGGTTAGCTGTCGGTCGGGAAGTCAGCTCTGCTTTCTGGGCTGGGCTGTCTCACAGGTTTAGGGTCAACTGGCTGCAGGCTGGTCTAGGATGGCCTCTGATGGTACAGATGGGCTTTCCTCCATTGTCTCTATAGCAGGCTAGCCCAGGCCTATTCACGTGGCCATGCTAGGGCACCCAGAGAGGGAGCAGAATTGAAGGAAGTTTCTTTAGGTCTGGACATAGCATTCAATCTGGTAGCATCGTCACATCCACTGCACTCTCTTGGCCAAAGGAAGTCACAAAGTCCAGCTCAGAGTCAATGTGCAAGGGCACTTGGAAAGACTGTGGACAACAGAGGCATGAGAAATGGAATACAAATGCATCATAAATGTTTATTAATTAAATAAATGTGCATTTAACATGTGCCAATAACTACTGTAAGCTTTTTCCATATTAACACATTTGATCCTGATAGCTACCCGCTGAAGGAGTTACTGTTTTATCCCCATTTCACAGATGAGGAAACAGAAGCACAGAAAGGTTATGTAACTCAGGGGTCCCCAACCCCTGGGCCATGGACTTGTACTGGTCCATGGCCTGTTAGGAACTGGGCCACATAGCAGGAAGTGAGTGACAGGCAAGCAAGCAAAGCTTCATCTGTATTTATAGTCACTCCCCATTGTTCGCATTACCACCTAAGCTCTGTCTAAGCGGCAGCATTAGATTCTTATAGTGGCACGAACCCTGTTGTGAACTGTGGATGTGATGGATCTATGTCTTGTGCTCCTTATGAAAATCTAATGCCTGATGATCTGTCACTGTCTCCCATCACTCCCAGATGGGACCATCGAGTTGCAGGGAAACAAACTCTGGGCTCCCACTGATTCTACATTATGATGAGTTGTATAATTATTTCATTATATATTACAATGTAATAATAATAGAAATAAAATGCACAATAAATGTAATGCACTTGAATTATCCCAAAACCATCCCCCTACCCCCAGGTCCATGGAAGAATTATCTTTCATGAAACCAGTCCCTGGTACCAAAAAGATCAGAGACCATTGATGTAACTTGCTTGAGGTCTCACAGCTAGGAGGTGATAGAACCTGGATTTGAACTTGGACAGTTTGACTCTAGTGACGGTGCATGTGGCCACTACAGTAGTCTTTCTTTTCTTTTTTTTTTTTTTTTTTTCTTTTTGAGATGGAGTTTTGCTCATTGCCCAGGCTGGAGTGTAATGGCATGGTCTCAGCTCACTGCAACCTCCACCTCCTGGGTTCAAGCGATTCTCCTGCCTCAGCCTCCCAAGTAGTTGGGACTACAGGCACCCACCACCACACCTAACTAATTTTTGTATTTTTTTAGTAGAGAGACACGGGGTTTCACCATGTTGGTCAGGCTGGTCTTGAACTCCTGATCTCAGGTGATCCATCTGCCTTGGCCTCCCCAATATGCTGGGATTACAGGCATAAGCCACCACACTCAGCCCTACAGTAGTCTTTCTTTCCCTTGATAATCCTGGGCAAACCTGAACATTGTTCACAGCTGCCTGTGTTAGCCTGGAATAATGGTCTGACAAGTTTGTCTTTGATGGTAATGGTTGTTTTTAATCCAAGGGTGTAGAACTTCTGAGATATGGCACCCACGGCTCATTTAAATACAAACTGCTTCAAAGGCTATCCCAAATTTTATTGCCTGGCAGCAGAGCTGGCTTGCCGAAAGATAGACTCCGGAGTTTTATTAACTGTCACCATGGCAATTTCGAAGACATTGGTTATGCCAAAAGATTTCCTGACACTTCTTATTCATAATGGTGCTAGCGGGTCCCAGGCAGGCTGATCTATGGCTTTTAATCAACTAATGGATGGGGTCTCTGGGTACAGATTCACAGCGTTCAATCTTGTTAGAGCAGAAAAAAATGCTGCGAGCTCAGAGCTGTCCCAATTCCCAATCCAGGGACACAGTCCTTCTGGGCAGACAGCAATAACATGGCTGTCCTCAGCTTGATAAAAAGCAGCACTGTCACCCAGGGCCCTGGAGGCATGGCCTCGGCTGCCTGTTGCATGCCAAGGCTTATGTCCTGTTCTTCCATCTGTACCTTCCCACTTGGCAGAACGGGCAAAGAGAGCCAGCGGCGCAAATGTTCACGCTGTAGGAGGCAATCAGGACGTTACAGCAAGAGTGGAGACTTTGGCAACAGAAAGAAATGGGTTCAAGTCCCTGCTTTGTCCCTTAGTAGCTGTGTGACCTCGGATAGCTTGCTTGACCTTTGACCTTGCTGAGCCTCAGTTTCTTCCTCTGTAAAATAGGAATAATGACATTGTGAAGATTTAAATTAATCTTAAATGGATGATTCATTTAACTTTACACAAGATTAGGTGTGAGTACCCAGTAAATGTTCACCGCTGCTATCTTTGTTCTTTCTCCTTATCCTCATCATCATTGCTGAGACTGTGTCAAGTCCTGTCTAATGTCCCCCTTCTTCCCAGCCTGATGCAAAGGAAAATAGTTTGTACTGAGTGCCTACTGTGTGCCAGGTATCTTAAATGGGCTCTGTTATTTCATTGTCCCCACTCCCAGGGGAATAAAGCAGTTTTATTGTGATTTGACAGGTGGACAGAATGGGGTCAGAGAAGTTAAGTGACTTGCATAAGGTCACTCAGCAAGCAAAGGCAGACCTGAGATTGGAGCCCAGTCAGGACCAATGCCAAGGTCCACACCTCTGGGCAGTTGCCAAGAGGACTGGAGCCAGAACAGCAGCCCTATCAATCCTTGTTACATGGGACAAGACAGAATCTAGGGGGATAGGCCTCCTTTTGAAAGTCTTCAAGGTGGAGACTTGGCATGGTGGCGCCAATGGGGACCACCAAGGACCCTAAAGTATTACCCCCTCACATTACTGATGGGAAAATGAGATCCAGAAAGGCCAAGTGTGTTGCTGGGAGATACACATCCAGGTAGAGGAGAGCCAGGACTTGAACCCTAGAAGCCCGGGGAGCCCCTGTGGGCAGAAGGGCCTCACAGGGCAAGGGAAATCCAACAGGCTGAGCTACTCTAAATGCCCTGTCCCCAGCTCTCCTCACCACCAACTTACCTGCTGCTTCCCACGGATGAAGCCATGAAACACTGAACCTTCCTGTGTCAGGGACTCTGGAGAATGAGGCCCTTCTCCTTTATTCATCTGCCACCCCTGTGGGCCCCTCTATGCCAGGCATGGGAATAGGTGTTGGGAGCTTGGCAGATGCCTTGAAACTCTAAGGCCTTTGAGAACAGGGGGCCTGCCTCCTTCACCTACTCCCCTGCAGAACTTCGCAGTGTTCTCTATTAGTCTATTCTCATGCTGCAAATAATTTTAAAAAATCCAATAATAATAGCTGACATAGACATGTAGGGTTGGCAGTGTATCTGGCACCACAGACTCATCTCAGTTGATCCCTGCCCCCCACAACCCTATGGAGTAGGCACTGTTATTGTGCCCATTTTACAGATGAGGAAACTGAGGCCCAGGGACATTACATAATTTGCTCAAAGCCACATGCTAGGCAGTGAGGGGTTAGAATCCATCCCAGGAAATCTGAATTCAGAGCCTCCTCCCATTGCCACACTGAACCCCATGGTAAATCCATTCATTTGTGATTAATTAATTTAACAAATACTTACTGAGTGCCAGCTACTATGGTAGACACTAGGGATCCAACAGTGAGCAAAACAGAGAGAACTCCCTGCTCTTGCTGACCTTAGCATCTACAGAGACAGGCCATAAACAAAATTCAAACCTATAGGAGGTTAGATGGGAAAAAATGGAGCAGGGAGTGCTGCAGACACAGTTTTAAGAAGGCTGATCAGAAATGGCCTCGAAGAGGAGGTGATTTTGAGTAGAGCCCTGATGCAAGTGAGGAAGTGCCTAGTGCCCTTCTAGGGGAAGAATATTCCGAGCAGAGGGAGCAGCAGATGCAACAACCCAGTGGGGGTGCAGGCAAAGAGGCCAGTTATCAGACCGTAGCTCCTCAGCCATTTATTAAGTGACCTGCGTTATGGCTGCGTTTCTTCTGAGTGAAGCCAGGGCTTGCCGGGTGGCACACACAGCCATGTACAGGCCCTCTGTGGGGCAGCCCTGTATGCTGTACAGCCTGGCCCTCCTGCCCTGCAGACAGAACCCCTGGCATTCATCTCTCAGTGACTCTAAAGCAGCCAGGGGGGCTGGGGTGGGGTGGGG
>NW_016809035.1:922669-971124 GCF_001698545.2 Rhinopithecus bieti
GGCTGGGGTGGGGTGGGGGGCGGTAAGAAAAGGAGCCTGCAGCAGGAACCTGGGAAAACAGGCTGGCTCCCTGTACCCTCCTGGTGCCCTGCTACATCAGTGTTGTGGGGGTGGCTATTTTCTCAAGGGGCAACTTCTCCCCAAACCCTTAACAGGGTACCAAGCCACCTGTTTTCTGTTACAAACTCACCAGTGTTCTTTCCCTGGAAAGAAAAGACAGAAAGAGAAACAGCCTTGGTCTTGGGGGAAAAGGCCTGGATTCTAGACCAGCTCTGCATTCAGCAGCTGTGTGGCTTTAGGCAAGTGGACTAACCTCTCTGAGCTGTTTACGCACTGGAAGCTGGGAAAGCTCACTCTCCCTCTGTGGCCATTGTGAGATTATACTGAGATCCTGGCTGGGAAAATGGTTTGAAAACTCTAGTTCTGGCTGGGCGTGGTGGCTCATGCCTGTAATCCCAGCACTTTGGGAGGCCAAGGCAGCTGGATCACCTGAGTGCAGGGTTCGAGACCACCCCTGGGCAACATGATGAAACCACGTCTCTACTAAAATACAGAAAAAAAAAAAAAAGAGCTGGGTGTGGTGGCACGCCCCTGTAGTCCCAGCTTCTCGGGAGACGGAGGCACAATAATCGCTTGAGCCCCAGAGGCGGAAGTGGCAGTGAGCTGAGATCCTACCACTGCATTCCAGCTTGGGCTACAGAGTGAGACTCCGTCTGAAGAAAAAAAAAGAGGAGAGAAAAAAAAAAAAAGGAAAACTCGAGCTCTCCCTCAGAGGGGCCGTGGTGTTGTTCCTCTTGCTGATCCAACAACTCCCTTTTCCATCCCACATCAGGGGACTAGGGGCTGTGTGATGTAAGGCACTCAGAGAGGGTCCCAGTGGGGAAACATATTAAATAATTTTTTTAAATCCCTGCCACTGTACTGGGTAGAATAGCATATCCCCCTGGAACCTCAGAATATGGTTTTATTTGGAAATAGGGGCTGTGCAGATGTAATTAGTTAAAATAAGGTTGTTTTAGTCTGTTCTCATGCTGCTAATAAAGACATACCCAAGACTGGGTAATTTATAAAGGAAAGAGATGTAATGGGCTCACAGTTCCTCAGGACTGGAGAGGCCTCACAATCATGGCAGAAGGCAAAGGAGAAGCAAAGTCATGTCCTACATGGCAGCAGGCAAGAAAGCTGATGCAGGGGAACTCCCATTTAGGTAACCATCAGATCTTGCGAGACTTGTTCACTGCCATGGAAACAGTATGGGGAATCCGCCCCATGATTCAATTACCTCCACGTGGCCCCACCCTTGACACATGGGGATTATTACAATTCAAGGTGAGATTTGGGTGGGGACACAGCGAAACCATACATGCTGGATTAGGGTGGACCCTAAATCCAGTATGACTGGCCTCCTTAAGAGAAGAGAGGACACACAGAGACACAGACACGGATGGAAGAAGGCCACGTGATGACAGAGGCAGAGATTAGAGGGAGACAGCTACAAGCCAAGGAATGCCAAGGTTTCTGGGAGCCTCCAGAAGCCAGGAGAGGGGCACAAGTTGTCCCTCAGAGCCTCCGGAAGGAACTGGCCTTGCTGGCACCTTGATTTTGGACTTCTAGCCTCCAAACTATATTTTTGCTGTTTTAAGCCAGGCTGTTTGTGGGAATTTGTTACAGCAGCCCCAGGAAATGAATCTACCTGCAACCCCTTGTTTTATAAATCCTCGGCTCTTGTGGTTTCTGAATAATCAACTTTCTGCTTAAGAGTTGTATTGCAGATTTGCCTTGAAAAAGAAAGTTTTCCCAGTACTTTGGGAGGCCGAGGCGGGTGGATCACGAGGTCAGGAGATCGAGACCATCCTGGCTAACCCAGTGAAACCCCGTCTCTACTAAAAAAAATACAAAACTAGCCGGGCGAGGTGGCGGGCACCTGTAGTCCCAGCTACTCGGGAGGCTGAGGCAGGAGAATGGCGTGAACCCGGGAGGCGGAGCTTGCAGGGAGCTGAGATCCGGCCACTGCACTCCAGCCTGGGTGACAGAGCGAGACTCCGTCTCAAAAAAAAAAAAAAAAAAAAAAGAAAAGAAAGTTTTGAGGATGGGGAAGCTGGGGAGGTAGAGGATGTGAATACGCCTGGAGTCGGAAAGCCAAACCTCAGAGATTCATGTCAGTCCCAAAGCCTCCAGAGAAAGAAAATAAGCCAGGCCTGGAGCTGGGGATCTTGAGCCTGGCACTCGGCATAATCAAATGCTCCCCTGCTGGCATGGTTCCAGAGACAGCTGGAATTCAAATATGCTGATGAATAGATAAGGAGGAAGCCAGGGTTTCTCTGGAGAGTTCCATCTGATTTTACATTGTGGGTTGGAGCAAAGAAGAGGGTGGCCCAGGAGGAGGTGGTCTGCATTGGGAGAATGTCTGAGCCCTTCCTGATGGGTTGTTTTTCTTTGGGGTCCCTGGGGAGAATTTTGAGACTTCAATCAGCCTCAGTTTAGAAGTTCATTAGTAGAAAAGGAAGTGGGGATTTGCAGATCCTGGAAATCTTCCTCGTTTTTGTACTGTTTTATTTGCAGAAAATGTAAAGTCTTTTCATTAATGCCTTTAAAAGGGATGGGATTTTAATATTAGTTTAATACTCAATGAATGAAACTATCTTAAGTGTAGTTTTTGGCTTTCCTGTAATTTCTCTTGTATTCAGAACAGTTTCTGAGACCAGAGAAGTGCCTCTAACCAGTGCTCTGGGAGGGAAGTAAAACTCTCTCTGGAAAACAAGGCTGGGATTTGAATAGTCACGTAAGTAGTTTGTGGAACCCTTCTGTGGGGCCACATTGTGCTAGACTCCATAGTAAGTTCTGCACATGGAAATGGCTGACTGGTGATGATGAGTGGTAACAATGATCGGTAGTGATAGTGATGATGGCAGTTGATAGTCGATGATGGTGGTAGTGACTTGGTGACTCGATGGTGGTAGGTGATGGATGTAGTGATAGTGACGACCAATGCGTGCGCGATAGTGATCTGCATCGGTGGTAGTGACAGTTATGATGGGTGATGATAGTGATGATGATGGTGGTAATGATAACGGTAGTGATGATGATGGGACAATGTTGATTTTCAGGATGATGGTGGATAGTGATCGGTGATGACCTCGAGTGGTCGTGCATGATGTAGTGTAGTGCGACAATGGTGGCGATAGTGATTGTAGGTGGTTCAGTGACAGTTACGATGCATGGTGATGACTGATGTACTGCATGGTAGTAGTGATGATGGCATGATAGTGATGATGGTGGTCAGTGATTGGTGATGATGGTGGTCGGTGATGTTTATATGGTAGCTGACAGTGATTGATGATCGGTGGGGATACTTATATAGTGGTAGTGATGGTGATGATGATTGTAGTCACAGTTGATGATGATGGTGGTGATAATGTAGTGATAGTGATGATGATGCGTGGTGGTGTATGATAATGGTATGACAGTTTATGATGCATGGTGGTGATAGTAACAATGTGCTGGTAGTGATGGTGATGGATGGTGCTACTGATGTGTAGGGAACAGTGAAGTGATACATCAGGTGGTGATGGTGATGCATAGGGACTAATGACGATATACCGTGATAGTGAAATGTACCGTGATGGTGACTGATGGTGGTGTGATGTGATGATTCGGTGGGGTGATGTTCAATGGTAGTGACATGATGATGATGCGTGGGAGCGGGATAGTTCTATAATACGTGGTAGTGATGGTGATGATGATGTAGTCACAGTGCATGATGATACGGTTGGTGATAATGTGGTGGGGTGATAGTGATCGATGGTTTGTGGTGCATGATCAAGGTCACGTGACAGTGAGAATGATGCGGGTGATAGTAACACAGGTGTAGTGATGGTGACTGATCGGTGGTGATGATGTCGTAGTGACAGTGAATGACATAATAGGTGGTCGAGTGCATGATGTGCATAATGCATGATATAGTGATAGTGACTCAATGGTAGTGATGGTTGATCGATGTGTGGTAGTAGCATGGTGGTGATGGGTAGATAATGATGATATAGTGATACATGGTACTGATAGTGGATGATGGGGTGTACGTGATGGTGTTATGTCATGATAGTATGATGGTGGGAGTGATGTAAGAATGACTGGTTGGTAGTGATGGTGAGGATGGTGATGATGATGGTGGTTAATGATAGTCGGTATGATGATGATCGGGTGCTGATACTGATGATGGTGGAAATCGATCGGGTATGATCGCGTGATGGGTATGGTGATGACTGTAGTGACTGATAAGATGGTAGCGTGGCTGCATGATCGGTGGTAGTGATGCGTGATGACGGTGGGTACGTGATGGTGGATCGATGGTGCATAATGATGACTATAGTGATAATGGTCAGTGATAGTGCATGATCGTCCGTAGCTTCGATGATGATGATGTTGATGATGATGCGTGGTAATGATACCATGGTCAGTGATGATGCATGATCGGGGTGATAGTGATGATGTTGGACGTGATCGGTGATGATGTCGATGATGGTGATGGTGCATGATGTAGGTGACTGATGATGATGGTGGTAGTGTGATGGTGGTAGTGATGCGTGATGAACTGGTAGTAGTGATGGTGATGATGTGAGGATTAGATGGTTGGGTAATGATAATGGTTTTGACTGATGGTGGAATAGTGAATGGTAGAAGTGATAGTGATGATGGTGATGGTGATGATATAGTGACAATGATGGTCGAATGGTGGTGTCAGTGCATGATGGTGGTGATGATGACGATGATGGTATTGATGATGATGCCAGTAGTGACCTGATGAACACTGACAATGTACCTGGCCACCTGGATTAGCACTTTATACACATTATCTCATTTCACCCTTACAAACTCCCTATCAGGTAGGGTCTGTGATTACTCCCATTTTACACATAAAATAACCAAGGCACAGTGGGGTTAAGTAACTTGACTGGAGTCCCACAGCCTCTAAACAACAGAGCTGTGCTTTGAACTGAGATAGTCAGACTCCAAAGTTTGTCCCTAAGCCACATAAACTCAGTATGAGACAAGCGCTTGCAATAATGATAAACGTCAGCAATAGCAAACACTAACTATGCATCTCCTTCGCACCAGGCATGTGCTGGGTGCTTCATAAACATTCTCATTTAATCTCCTCAGCACCCTCACAAGGGGCTTCTACCCTCATTCTGCAGATAAACAACTTTGCCTAATGCTGTATTATGAAGCCTCAACCAGCCTCCCTTTCAATCTTCGCTTTTAGAGAACATCATTCCTGCCTGGGATCAGAAAAGATGGTTCGTACACTGCCACCAGCTCTCTGTGGGACTGTGGGGGAATCTGCCCTCATTTCTGGGCCTCTGTCATTTCATCCAAAACCAACAGGGAGATACAGATGCTCTCCAAGGCTCAGCCTGGTCAGCCCAGGGAGGAGCGGGAGGCACAGTCCAGATGAGCCAGGTTTAGGGGCAGATGCAACTTGGCACTTGTCTTGCCTTGATTGGATCCACTGCCTTCTAAATCAGTTCACTTTTGACTCCAGTTAGATGTGGATTGGCTACAGGGTGGGTTGAGAAAGGGAGTTTATGAGACATGAAACATGTGAACAGTGTGTGTGTGTGTGTGTGTGTGTGTGTGTGTGTGTGTGTGTATTTATGCAGTGGTCAGAGAAGTCCTCTATGAGGAGGTGGTGACTGTTTTTGTTTTTGTTTTGAGACAGGGTTTCATTCTGTCACCTGGGCTGGAGTATAGTGGTACAATCATAGCTCACTGCAGCTGCGAATTCCTGGGCTCAAGTCATCCTGCTGCCTCAACCTCCCAACTAGCTACGGCTACGAGCACATGCCACCATGCCTAGCTAGTGTTTTAAAGTTTTGTAAAGCTGAGATCTCACTATGTTGCCCAGGCTGGTCTCAAACTCCTGGCCTCGAGCAATTCTTCTGCTTTGGCCTCCAAAAGTGTTGGGATTACAGGTGTGAGCCACTGGGCCTGGCCAATGATGACATTTGACCAGAGACCCGAAAATAGTGAGGGACTGAGCCATCTGGTTAACCAGAGAAAGAGCACTCAGGTAGAGGGAGCAGCAGGTGCTAAGACCCTGAGGTCTAAGTAAGCTTATGTATTTGAGCAAGGAGATGGGTGTGTATGGAGCAGTGGTTCTGTATCAGAGGCAGTTTTACTCGCTCTCCCTTATACCCAGGGGATGTTGGGCAATGTCTGCAAACATTTCTGGATGGCATAGCTGGGGAGGGAGGTGATGTTACCAGCATCTAGTGAGTGGAGGCCAAGGGTGCTGCTAAACATCCTACAGCCCACAGGACAGCCTCCCTACCTTAAAACACACACACACACACACACACACACACACACACACACACACACCCCAAAGAATTATCTTGGATCCCACATGCCAACCATGCTTAGGTTGAGAAACGCTGGTCTATGGGGAGATTGTTAAGAATTGAGGTCAGAGAAGGGCTAGACCATGGAGGGCCTTGGGTGCCATGGGAGGGACTGCCGTAGCATTTGTCACAGCGTAATAATAATTACCATTATCATTAGTAGGAGTAGTATATCAAACTCAGGCAGAGCATACTGTCTGCCCTCCAGTGCCCCGAGGACTTGATGCATATTAACTTGTTTACAGCCCACAACAGCACAGCGAGGAGGGCACCGAGGTCAAACAACTTTCCTCAACACGTTAAGGTGGTGTTGTCCAGTGCCTTCCTAGGCAGACCAGCTCCAGGGTGCAAGCTCAGGGCCCCTAGCTCTGCTATCTATGTTAGGATCATCTGCTTACAACTGTGTTCCTCCCCTACGCTGTGAGCCCCTTCCTACCTTTATATCCCCAGCACCTAACACAGGGTTTGGCACACAGCAGGGACTCAATGATGGTTTATTGGATGCAAGCAGGCATCTTCAATGTAACAGCAGATGCAGTCCCATCATTTGAACAGTGTGGGCATCCTGCTCAGGGGCAGGGGTTGCTGGGGGCAGACCTCCCCTGTGATGCTCTGTCCTCATTTACATACCAGGAAGGTCAAGTTCACAGCTGCTGCCCTTCAGCGCTCAGCTGCTCGGTTGTCTCCAGCCTCAGGCCTCCAGGCTTGCCCACCTGACCTCAGGGGCCTGGCTCATCTTGTCTCTTTCTCCCTTTACACATTTCCAGGCCTAACATCCCTGACTTCCCTCCCGGAAAACACACATCCACACACGCAGTCGTGCGCTCTCTCTCCTATTACGTCTTTCATGCTCTTGTAGAAAATAAATCTCTGCGCTTCATACTGCCTCTCGGGAGTAGTCTTCATTTATCATGCATGCATTCAGTTTGTAATCACTTACCGAAGCCCTACTATGCATCCAGCTTCGTGCTAGAGGCTGAGGACGGTGAGCAGAGCAAAAGAGACTAACAGCGTGAGCAAGACAGGCAGGTAAACAACTGTCATAAGCCAAACTGTTTTTATCATTTTAGCTGCTGCCTTCAGTATCCCCGGGGGTGGATGCTGCTTGCTTTGGGCGAAAGTCTTAGTGAGCTGCTTGTGGTGGTATTTGGGAGGCTTAGGCTTAGGGCATGGATGAGAAGGTGTCAGGAGGGACCCAAGCAAGGGAAGGAGTGGGTCAGTTTCCTCTGCAAGGAGGAAACAGCTGTTGGGTTTACCTAACAGGACAGAGCAGAGGCTAGAAGAGGGCAGAGGGAAGCGAGGGGAAAAGCAAGGGCCAGTGAGAAGGTGGGGGGCTTGGAACACTGTGGGGTAACCAGGCTGTCCAGAAGAGGACATTTAAGAACAGGACCACCTTCACTGTGAGCTGGGTTGTGTAACTCCAGGGTCAATATCCCTGCTGTGCCACCCTCCCCAACGACAAATGTCTGGCAGAGGCAGGTGTTCTCACATGTGTGCCGTCAGGTGGCTTCTCAGTGGGTGTCAAAAGGGGCCTGGTTATCATGTGAAAGAAACAGCTTGGAGGAAGAGGAGCCTGCAGGCACAGGGACTGCAAATGAGACCTGCCCTGGGGGTCTGCAGACTTAGGCAGGGTGGGGAATTTGGACTTCTGCCGGGGGTGGATGCTGGGCTAGTTCAGATCCCAAAGAGCATGCAGGGCCTTTGGCATCTGGTTAAAGCTTAGCTGAAGGTGTTTCTGGAGAGTTTAATTAGGAACTGTGCTGCTTTGAGCAGGGCCAAGGAGGACACAACCATTCATTATGGGCTGATGAGGTTCAGCAAATGCCTCGCCGAGGAAGAAGCATTTGAGTGGCCTTTGAAGGATGGATAGGAGTTGGCTGGACAGTAAGAGAAGTTGGGGGCATTCAAGGCAGTAGGAACAGAATTTGCAAAAGCCAAGAGGAGCAAAAGACCAGGTGTATTCTCAAGCTGGATGGTTGGCTCCTAGGGTAGGAATTAGAGTGCAAGCAAAGCAATAGGCCTGGGAGGGATGTTGGGAGCAGAACCTGCAAGCCCTTGCCTCTGTGAAGGTAATCCTTCAGAAGTTCCCACATAAATGTAAGTGAGGTGCGCAGTGCATGGGGGCTGAGCAGCCAGGTGCAGAGCCCGTCTGCCTGTGTGTGAAGCTTAGGTCTCCCACTGACCAGCTTCATGTCTGTTTCACTCTCTACTCTGCAAAACAGGGCTTTATGCTCCTTTATCTGCAATTCCAAAACCAATTCCAAGGATCTGGAAACCGGAAGGGTTGTTTTTTTTGTTTTGTTTTGTTTTTTTTTTTCAACTAAGCTTGGCAAAAATACATTTGGCAGCTAAACCTGGCCCACAGGACACGAGGCTGGCTCTCTGTGGTCTTGTTATTCCAAACGCAGATAGCCCTCTATGTGGCTGCAGAAGTGTCCAGGTGCTTGATTACCGCTGCCCTCCCAGGTTCTCCACAAGTGTTATGTAATATACAGCACATTCACCATATCATCTTTCTGAAAGTCAAAGAATTCTGAATCTGAAACACCTCTGGCCCCAAGGGCATTGGAAATGTGATTGTCTGTTGTAGTATCTAACTCACAGTGTTGTTTAGGAGGATAAAAATCAGGGTATTCAAGTGAAGGACTCAGAACTGTCCAGCCAGCACATGGTGAAACCTCAGTAAATGGGAGCTGTCCATGTAGTTGCTATAATGAGCTCTCAAACTCTGAAACCCCTTGGTGTGACAGTGTGGGCTCAAGTTTGCTGTCTGCAGAGTTGAGGTGCCCTGACCACCTAGCTGAGCTGGGCAAGCCATTCGCACAGCGATCTGTTTTCGGCTTAGCTGGGGCCTGCAAGAAAATGGGCCTTTGTATTTTGTTATTGTAGAGTGTGCTATTCCAACAAGCAGCAGCCGTGCCTACCTTTGGCCAGTGCTCCCAGCAGGCATCCCTTGTCCCCCACAAGCCTGGTGTGGCCTGGCGTGGTATAGATAGCCTGTAAACTCCTGACAGCCTGGGTCTTCTTGGCACCTTCTTGTCCTCAGCACCAGCTGGAGTGCTTGGTAATTGTTCTGATTTGAATCTCACCTATTGACTCTAGGTAGAAGACACTTCGAGACCTGCTTTGGAAACACCTAGATTCTGCGTTACTCCCCAGCCACTGACACATGTATGTGCAGGCACTCATACACACACATACACACGTTCACACACACACATTCACACACACACTCTCTTACACACACTCACACACATTCACATACACATTCACACACATAGTCACACATACACATTCACACACACAGACATTCACACACATTCACACACACACACATTCACACACACACACATTCACACACATATACCAACACACATCAAGACCCAGCTATATCATGATCCACTCAGGGATCCAGAGAAACCAGCTTCTTGAAACAAAGTTCATTTTTTCCTGCCTTTCTCTGTCAGAGACAGGGACTTTTGGGAAAAGACCAGGAGAAAATGCTTCTGTTTACATCAAAGGTCGCTCCTTTTGTTTACTAAGGACTGTTTCCCACACATTTTCCCTGACCGCTATTAAACAAACAGCAGAGGCTTGGCTGGCTTTAGAGGGCTCAAGATGTGGCCATGAACTGATCCCCCTAGATGTGACCCGCCTCCACCTAGAGACCAGAAGAGGCCCCCCTCTCCCCATGTGCGGAGAAGAAAAGCAGGTGCCTGCAGAGACCCCTCATCATTACCTTGGCTTGAAAGATTCTTAGACTTTGCTGAAACTCATCCACGGTTTTCACAACTGAGAAACGCCATAGTCATCCTCTGCTCCCTGATTTTAGCTCATGAGCCCTTCCTGAGCTGAGGTCAGCTGAATCAAGAGCAAAATGTGCCTCCCAGAAGGCTGAGCAGCAGGGAACTGGTGTTGTATTAATCAAGCAAAAAAGGGGAAAATCTGAAGACCAAGCACTCCCTGGTAAGGTGAGCTGGAGCCAGCCGGCTGGGGTGTTTATTTTCCACTTCTGTGGGCCTGGCAGGAGGTAGGCACTGTTTTCCCTCTTATGCTGGGAGAGAGGGAAGCTGGCCAGTCAATGGCCTTGTGAGTATGAAGAGTTTAAGGGGGCTCCAGCTTCTAGCAGGGGACCACCAGGGCCACAGGAAGTTGCACATATCCAGGGACTTGCGTGTGAGTAGCTTGCTGCTGGGAGCTGCCAGCTGGGCGTGGGAGACTTTGAGGATGACCTTGAAAACCAACAATGCTGCTTCAGAGATCCACTGTGGATGAGGCTGGGTGAGAGAGAACCATCTATAAAGATGGACTGTGCATTGCGAGCTGAAAGGCATTCCGTACTCAGTGGAAGGGAGCGCCCATTTCTTAATAGTCCACAAGTATTTATTGAGCATCTACTATGTGTTAGGCAGTGTTTTTGGCAAAGGAGATACAAAGATGAACAAGATAGGAAAAAATAAGTAAATAAAGACATAAATACTATAACTTCTGATGATGTTGAGTGCTATGAAGAAAAGTGGAGCAGGATATAGGGGCAGAAATGCAACCCATTTTCTGGGAATCTTAACCCGTGATGTGTTGCAGCAGACACGAGCAGGGCTGTGTGACCTTGAAGGCTCACTTCCGGGTCACACACCCATTCTGTGCCTCAGCTTTCTCACCTGTGAAAGGGGCTGATCACTGTAGGGATTTCAGAGGTTCGATAAATAACACCTGTCTTCCCATACCTGCAAAAGCAGGCGGGCAGACGAGGATTAACAACATCCCCTTGTTGATGGGTGAGGGCTGGGTTGAGGGATGTGGCTACCTGTGGGGCCTGAAGCAGGTTTCCAAACAGACCCCGGCGTGAGACACCGCGACTCACCCCACCCCGGCCACTGGCAGCTCTGGACGGCCACAGGCCTCCCCTGCAGACAGCTGCTTCTGATGGGGCCCCAGAAGCAGAATGTGTGTTTCCTGTTGGTGGCTGTCTCCCAAAACCAGAAAACAGAGGCAGGAGGAAGGGGCTGAATTGAGCTTCCTCTCACCCTTCTTGGTCTGCCGACTCACCAATAGAGGCGTGAATGCGGCACCAGGCAGCCCGGGGTTCAAATCTTGATCTGGCTTTGCCCTCTGCTAGGTGCAGGACCTTGAACAAACTGTCCAGCCTTTCTGAGACTTGATTTTCTCATCCCTAAAATGGGAACAGCACTGACACCCATCTGATGGGATTCCCGTAAGGAGTAAGTTAGGTGACGCATGTTGGTTACTTAGGGCAGTGCCTGGCACGTACGGGGGCAGAGAGGGCGAGGCATCAGACTGGCTTGTTCTCAAAGAAGCCCTCAGCTCTAAAGCACAAAGCCATGGAGTTGAGGTCCCCCCAGCAGCAGGCAGCGCCCACCTTATAGGGTGGTTGTGAAGATTCGACTGGTTAACATAAGAATAGTGCCTGGCACACACGAGCACTTATTAGGTAATAATAGCTTGAATCATTTGAAGAAGTGTCAATATTCCATTATTCTTCATCTACAAAAATGGCAACTTCAAATGGTAAACATGATCCTTGCTTTTTCTCCCTCCCTCCCTCCCTCCCTTCCTTCCTTCCTTCCTTCCTTCCTTCCTTCCTTCCTTCTTGACACAGAGTCTTGCTCTGTAACCCAGACTGGAGTGCAGTAGTGTAATCTTAGCTCACTGCAACCTCCACCTCCTGGGCTCAAGCAATTCTCATGCCTCAGCCTCCCGAGTAGCTGGGATTACAGGTGCGCACAACCATACTTGGCTAATTTTTGTACTTTTAGTAGAGACAGAGTTTCAGCACATTGGCCAGGCTGGTCTCAAACTCCTGACCACAAGTGATCCACCCGCCTTGCCCTCTCAAAGTACTGGGATTATAGGCATGAGCCACTGCACCTGACGGATCCTTGTTATTTCTTAGCAAGGTACTTATGGTAGGGGCTCAATAAATATTTAGTTCCTTCCTCTCAAATGATCTGGTTGGGATGAACCAGTCTGGGGTCCCAGGGAACACTGAGAGCCTACCCTCCCCACCCTCACTCGGGCCCAGTGTCCTTTGCCCCGAGGAGGGCCTGGCTGGCCAAACCACCCCCGCCCCCAGTGCCGCGGTGTGGGCATTGCAGCCACAGGAAGCAGCATGGACCCTTCATAGACCGGGATGTTCCCAACTTGTCACTCGGAGCAGAGCACACTGCCATCTGCAGGGTCACCACTGGGCCTCGTCCCTTATCATGACTGCTAATTAAAGACAAAATTAACTGACCCTGGCCTGGTGGCACCTCTCCCAATGCCTGGCTCTGGCTGGCTGGGCCCCAGTGGGGAAGGGCTGCCCCTGATACTTGGGATGGTGGCCAGAGCGAGGGGGGTGGAATCCCACCCAGAACGGAGAAGGTGCCAAGCCATCTGGAAAGCTGGGGCCAGCCCGACACCTCACTGGCCAGCTGGGAGAAATGAGATCTTGGGCCAATCTGGGGGTGACAGAAAAGGGAGGGCGAGATGCAGACGTCTTACTCCCAACTGTATCCCCAGCCCCTTAGAACAGTTGTCGCTGTCAGAGAGAACAGATGTAATGTACTGAGCATGCCAGGCACGAAGGGGGCATTTGATAAATAATAAATTGCTGCGTGGCTTGATAGATGGGGCTGCAAGTGCATAGTCGGTGCTCAGCATTTTCCTTATACATTTTTAGAATAACAAACCCCTCTATCGTGCTTTGAGTCAGGTGTTATTCTTAGCATTTAAATATATTCATTCAATGGTTCTCACCAGGACTCTATAAAACATGTTATTTCCCCAATTTACAGATGAGGAAACCAAGGCACAAAGAAGTGAAGTAACCATCACAACACCACACAACTAGCAAGTGGTGGAGATAAGAGAAGTCACAAGATTTAGGAACATAAGGGATTACGTGGGTGAACCTAATCTTCCAGAATTGGTTTCTCGTCTTCCTGGAATTTTAGGATTGGGTACAGAAGTAGAGGCTCCCATTGCAGGTCAAGAAGAAAAAAAGGGAGAGGAGAAGAGAGGAGGTAGTTGCAGTAAAAATAACAGCTTGTAGATATTGAGCCCTTACTGTGTGCTGGGTTCTGTACTCAGCCCTTTCTCTGTTTCATTCTATTTAATCCTTAGAGTACCCCTACTTTGAGGTTGGCGTGAGCTTTGCCTGCAATCTGTAACTTTTACACGTGAGGCACATTGCAAAATGACCCTGGCATCCCTGGCAGGAGACACAGCAGCAGCTTCCCCTCCATGACCCCCCAGGTCAGGCTTTAAGGTGGAACACTGGGACTCCCTGGGCTGCCCATGCTGATGCCCACAGCAGCGTGAGCTCTCTGTGCCTCAGTGTCCTCTCTGAAACAGGAGGAAGAACGCCCCTCACAGAGCCATGGTGAGGCTCAGGGGCAGAGGGGCGTTAACTCTGCCCCATGCCTAGAGTTCAGACTATGGGCTCCCTTGCTCTGAGGCTTTCTACATGACTGCAAATTGACCCCAGACTGTGAGGCTCCCTTCTTCCCCCCGGATCTGGTTAGAACCCCCATTAAGAGGCATAATCTCCTTACTTTTCAGATGCAGAAAGTGAAACCCAAGGAAGGGGTGACTGGAACGTAGGGCCCCAGCCCAGTGCAGTCTCTAGGGCTCCTGATACCTCTTAAACCTAAAAAAGGAAAGAGCTGGCTACCATCAGGGAGGATACTGGGGACCAAAGAGAAAACACCAAGGGGCTCTTGCACATGTCTGGGATGACAGAGCCCAGAACAGAGCCTCTCTATCCATCCCCATTATTTCTGCAGCAGAGGCAGGTTCAGGCTGGAGAAGTTCCAGAGCAAGGCCGTCACAGTGATGAAGAGCTCGGAGCAGCTGGCATGTATGTGTACACATGAACCTTAAAGGCCTCTTGGATCTAGGAAGATAAGGGCCAAAGGGAGCTACCATGGGAGCTTATCAAGTGACAAACGGAACCAGGGAAGGGACAGAGCAAACACAGGACCAAGGCACCCTGGCCTCTGCAGGAGCCAGGAAAAGTCAAAGCCCAACAAGCTATAGGGAGACGGTCAAAAACATGGACTCTGGGGCCAGACTCCCTTGGTTTGAAGCCCTGCTGTGCCATTTTTTAGCTGTGTGACCTTAGGCAATTCAGTTGGTCTCTCTGTTCTTCAGTTTACATCTGTGAAATGGAGCTAGGAAACAGAACTTCCCTCACAGGGATGCTCTGATGAGTAAATGAAATACTACGTGAGAGAGGCTTAGAAGAGTGCCTTGTGCAAACATAGTGAGTGATGTACAAGCGTCAGCTGCTACTGTTATCAGTACTGCACCAAGTGGGAACGTGCGCCATTCAGTTCCCCAGATGTTTATCTGATGGAGCCCTCATGGTGGAAAGATGAATGGTCACTGGAGGAGCTCACAGGATGGTAGGGACAAGACATAATGACAGATTTCAGCACTGAGGGTACCGTAAGGTTTAGCCGACTCCAGGGATGTTCAGTGGGATCACTAGAGGAAGTCAGAGATATCTAGAGTGTGACCTTGGCCTTTTGACCTCCCTTAGCACTGTCATCAGAGACAGTCCCACGGGGCGACAGAAGCTGTACCATTCCAGTGTCCTTGCTTTATAGAGGAAGGACAACATGAAGGCCCCAGGTGGCCCAGGGAACAGGCGAGGCCACAGTAAGCAAGGGGCCTAGTGAGGACAGAGAGGTCCTGTGTAGCAGCTTTGTAGGTCCTTTGCACCTTTTTCTCTTTACATTTGTGAACTTCTCTGGGGCAAGATTATTTTTTTAATTGAGTGTAATATACATACAGAAAGTGCACACATCAAATGTGTACAGCTCAGTGCCTTTGTACCACCTGAACACACACCTGTGAACCAGGCCTCGGATTAAGAATTCGAGCATGGCCAACACCCCATCCTCCCTCCGGTCACTACCACTTCCCACGTGCAATGCTGTCCTGACTGCCACAGCACGAATTCATTTCACCTGCTTTTTTTTTTTTTTTTTTTTTTTGAGACCAGTCTTGCTCTGTTGCTCAGGCTGGAGTACAGTGGCCGGAGTAGCTGTGACTACAGGCATCTGCCACCTTGCCCAGCTAATTTTTGTATTTTTAATAGAGACAGGGTTTCACCATGTGGGCCAGGCTGGCCTCGAACTCCCAACCTCAAGTGATCTGCCCACCTCGGCCTCCCAAATAGTTTCACCTGCTTTTGAACTTCCCCTAAATGGACTGATACAGTATGCTGCCTTCTGTGTCTGGCTTCTTTTGCTCAACGTATTTGTTTGATTCATCCATGTTGTGTGGTGGTTGTATTTTATTGTATTTGGTGAAGAAATCATACATTTTACAAGTGGCTGGGCATGAGGCCATTTCTTTTTTCTTTCTTTTTTGAGACGGAGTCTTGCTCCGTTGCTGAGGCTGGAGTGCAGCGGCATGATCTCAGCTCACTGCAACCTCCGTCTCCCAGATTCAAGTGATTCTCCTGCCTCACTACAGGTGTGCACCACCACGCTTGGCTAATTTTTTGTATTTTTAGTAGAGATAGGGTTTTACCATGTTGGCCAGACTGGTCTCAAACTCCTGACCTCAGGTAAGCTACCCACCTTGGCCTCTCAAAGTGCTGGGATTACAGGCGTGAGCCACTGCACACAGCCGAGGCCATTTCTCGTTTGGGGCTGCTATGTACCATGCTGCTGTGGACATCCTACGGCATGTTTTTCGTGACTGTGCCCAGTCCTGGGGGCTGTATATCTGGGAGCGGAATGGCTGAGTCCTCTGTACTTGACATCCAGCATGGGGCTGGAGAGGAGCCACCAGCCCACATTTATTGAGCATAGATTCCCAGCCAGACCCTGCGCAGGGCTCCCAGCTGTCTGCCACCGCCGAGAGCCACCTCGGCTCACTGTTTCTCTAATGAGGGTGCGACCCTGAGTCAGGCCCCTGGGACAGAGCAGCATGAAAGATTTATAACACGATATTGACACATTTAAGGGAGTACTGCTCCAAACAGCAGGCCGTTTCCGAATGATTAAAAGCCATGGGAAGCAGGGATGCTTGAGCAAAGATTAAGAAATCAAAACCTGTGCTCTTCTGAATGGGCTCAACTCTGGGGAAAGCAGGCTGGACCATGCATGCTGGGAAGGGGAGTGGTTGGCCACAAAGGGAAGGGGCGGCATTGGAGGGAAATCTGGAAAGACTGGAGATGAGAATGCCCCTGGAAGGACAGGTAGGGAGGAAATGGCCAAACATACATGGAATGAAAGAGAACAAAAGAAAGAGCCTTCACTTGTTATTACATTTTACCAACCTTTAGCACAGTGCTTGGTTCCAGCTTCTTAGGGCAGCAGATGCCCTGCGGAGTGAGTTTAACACAGACAACTGGTCTGCCCCCTCCCACTGAGTCATATTCTCCAGGTTGGGGCTTGAGAAGCAGATAGTGCGAGCCCCAGCAGTGATTCTGATTTCCAGCCAGGTCTAGAAAACAACTGTTTTAAGGGACCAGGGCCATCAGCCCACCCTAGGTCCCATCAAAAAGGGACTGAGTTCTCCTGACTCCCAGGCCCCTGACTCTCCTCCTGGTTTCTTTGGCTCTCCCGGCACTGAGTCTGCCCTTCACGCTCAGGGTGATTTTTTACCAATGCATCCTGTCTGGCTGCAGCATTAACTCAACTCAGCAGTGAACCTCCATCCTGGCCCAGCTGCCTCTGGCTGCTTTTAAATAATCCCACTTCACTTTGACCTCCCTCTGGTATGTTTTAAGGGACAGTATCTCCTTGGACCCGAGGTAAGGAAGCAGTCTGTGTGTGCTCCTGGGTTCGTGGTGGAGATCTGACTTGACTTTGACCTTTCTCAGCCTTAGGTGCTGCACCTGTGGAGTGGGAATAATGACACCTAGGTCATCCAGTTCTCAGGATTACCAAAGATGTAGCAGGCATGAGATGCTGCACACAGCTCACCTGACCAGTCAGCTACCCAGAGTAGCCAGAAACAGTATCCAAGGGGAAGTGTAAATCATTTCCATCACCTGGGGCATGTCACAGCAGCCTCCTGCCTGGTGGCCCTGCCCCCAGTCTTGTCCCCTCAAGTCCTTTTCCACACAGCACACAGAGGGGCCCTTGTAGAACTCAGACCTGACCCAGACCCTTTGTGCACCGGAACCCCAGGAGCACAGGAGCTAGGTGTGAATCCACAGCTTCTCTGGGCTCAACCAAAAGGTCGGGACTTTACATGGGTTATTTTGCTTCCTGGTTACAACAAATTTATGCAGATGGTATTGTTCTTTTCTTTTTTTTAATGACGAAACTGAGGCACTAAGAGCTCAAGAAGAAAGTTGGACCTTATACCCAAGGCTGACACGAAAGCCCTTATCTGTTCTCTGGCCCTCTCCTATGTGCCCCTGGCCACTGTGGATGCATTTTTGACAACAGAGCATGTCCTGCCAGCTGAAGGTTGAACAGTGCTTCAGGTTAGAACCTCCTGGCCTGGCCAGAGAACATTTTCACATCTCCTGAGGCTTCTGGAGCCCATCGTGTTGCATCTGAAATACTGGTTGTTGGTACTGGATTAAAGCTGTGGGTCACAATGCAGCAAGATACAAACATCCGCCCCCTGGCAGCTGGGGCCCTGATTTGCTTATTTTGCAGCTTGAAACCACCACTTCCTTTGGTAGGCTGGGGAGAGGTTTGAGGGAGGGCAATGTGGGGCTGGCTAGCCTGGCCGCTGCTGTCTAGGCCGTTCAGCCCCTTGCCTGCCCCTCCTGCTGAGGCTTCCTGGGGTACAGTGAAATGTCAGATGAGCTGGGAGCTACCAAGCTGGGTCTCTACCACCCTAGCACCTCCTTCTAAATTGTGATCTGGAGTCTTTGGTTTCCTGAAAAACCACAGAACTTAAAGTTGTCAAAGCCGAAGGTGAGCATCTCAGAGGCATTTAATCATCTAATCCTCACCTTCACCTGGATTTAGTTCCACCTCCTTGTTTGCCTGGAGGTGAAACCTGGATGTGTCATACAGTCTCCAAGGGGCTCAGTTTTGCCATCTCCAAAAATAGAGATAATAAGGCAGAAATGTAGTAAGTGCAACTTGAGTGTCAGGTATATCCATAATATCAGTTCTGTCACTAGACCTATGGGACACCTGACCCTGCAGGGAAGGGGAGGGTCAGGAAGTGAAGATGATCAAGATAGGCTTTCAAGAGAGGCAAAGCTGGGGCTACATTCTGGAGTCTCCATGGAAATTAGTGGACCACAGAGAGCCAGGATTGCAGGCAAGTGTCTGCTCTCACCCCCCATCCCCAAGTGGACCATGAGCTCCTTGAAGGCAGGGAATGTGTGTGTGTGAGGGAATGCATGAAGTGTGTGTGTATGTGTGTGTGTGTGGATTTACTTGTATGCCAACTCATGTGTACATAAACACACATATATGCTCCTTATTCATTTCATATCTATATGCATGTAGCCGGTATGATATTCATATAGTAGGTGCTCAAGAAATATTTGTTGAATTGTGCTGAAGAAAAGCGACTCTGTTTTCTAGCTGGTGGAAGGGGGTCCAACTTTTGGAAGAAATCTACATCAGGTATGTCCACAGGACTACTGGTGCTCTGTGCTGGCTCCTCAGGGACATTAAAATAGGTCTGTGCCCTGTGTCTGTAAATACTGGGCCTCTGCACTTAAAATCAAGGCATTGGTGTGCTTGCATTGGGGGATCACAGAAGGCCACTTCCACCTCTCACGTCTGACCCTGTGACTGAAGTAAGGTCAGAGGGGTCTGTGGCCCCCTCCTGCTGTTGCCTGTAGCCTGTGTCTGTGATACAGAGTTCAATGGGCAGGTCAAGAGACATCACTATGAAAAACAAGCAAACAAAAGGCAGACTACCTCCTTGTTAGTGTGAAAATGACAAAGAAAGCTGTATTTCTCAGGGTGGGAGGCCATGTGGGTTCGCAGGCACTGACACTAAGACTTGCCTCTGCCAGATACATCTTTTGAGATGGGATTTTTAATCTACCAGTACCGATGGGCCTTTGGAAAGAAGGTGCTAGGGTGTTGCCATGAAGTTCATCCTTGTGTGTGCTTTAGAGTGAATGCTATGGGTATGTCATCCTGCTATATAGGTGGACCTGGAATAGTTCTAAAAAGGATTAAAGTTTACTTATGCAAGATAAACTAAATGTGAACTCAATGACAGAGATAAAAGAAAATGAGAGTGAAGATACAAAATAAGCCAGAAACAAGATGCATCTTTAAATAAATGATATACCATTCTATACAGATGCTTACTGTGGTGCACTATAAACAAGACTCTGAGCTTCCGGGAAGGCATTAGGATAAGGAAAACCTAGTCAGTTATACTGTTCCAGTTATCATCAAACAAACCTATTGGTCAGGACAGGCAAACTATGGCTGATACTGAGACCTGAGGGGAATTTCCTCTAAGCCCTTTGGGAAGAAGACCCAGTGTGGTAAAGAACAAGCTCCCTAGAAAAATCCTTACAGAAAGTCCAACATTGCATCAAATGGTTCTGTCCACTGAGCAAATATTCAGCATGGGCCTTCCTCAACACACAATTCAGGGAGACAAGTTATGGCTCAGATGCCCGGATCTATCACTCCTACAATTGTGTCAGTCTGTTTAGCACAGGGATTTTTGTGTCAGGGCTGAAACTTCATGCAGTTATTTTAAAACTGGTGTTCAATTATGTCATACATGTCTTACACTTTAAATTTTTAAGGAGACGGTCTTATTTGAGTTTTGAAAGCTCTGACTGTTGGATGGAGAGGGATTAGAAAGGGCTCAAACTAGGTGAGATGGTCAGGCCCATAAAGTCAAGAGCTACGTGGGTCTAGTGTACTGCAATGCCTCCCACGCCTAGTCTTGCATCTGGCACACAGTAGGTGCTCATGGTAGTTGTTTGTTGAATGAAGGGCTAGGGATATGGATTGAATAGTAGTTTGATAAACAAATTAATAAGTAATTAAAGAAAACAATTAATTAATCCAGGTGCATTAAGATAGTCATAGTGGACACCTGCTGAACCTTTTCCATCTTGTGAAGAGTTTAAATGATGAGGTAATGTCTTGCATTCAGAAAGGACTGGATCTTAGGTAATAGTCCAGTTTATCCTCCGCCACCCTCATTTTAATATGCAACTAGTATATTTGGCATGCAGGGTGCTTGAAACCCCTCTCATCTCACCCCTTGGAGAGAGGACCCTGGTCTCATCATTATCTAGAATCCAAGAGTTGCTTCCTTGCCCTGACTGAGAAGGATTCTCACCGTCTCAGCCACTGACCCCTCAAAATGGCCCTCAGGCCCCACTAGCTTCTAGATTTGTCCCAACACACACCGAATCAGGAGCAACCTTTGATCTGCCTGAACCTTCAGAACTGTGGAACTAATGGGGGAAATAGGACTTGCTTGAGGTTCTTCCCAGAGATGTCCTAACTCTGCCCTCCCACCTCCTTTCCCTCCTTCCCATAAGGTATTTCACAATGCTTTGAGAAGGAACAGATTTTGAAAATTGTGCTGCATGCATTTACTTTGCCCAGGGAATGACACATCTGGGCTCCAGATGTTTTGCAGTCCTGCAGAGTGGTAGCGAATTTCAGGTGGTTGTAGGTAGAGCTCAGACTAAACACAAGGGCGCACACAGCCATGCATAAAGGCACCTTTCAGATTCCTCTGTGGCCTTTGCCACTGTCTTTTCTCCACCTGGGATGCCCCTTGGTGTCTCTGTTCTAAGAGACATCACTAACACACCCTCTGCTAGGGCACGAGGGTCTTTGGTACAGTGAAGAGGCGCCCAGGGACTGAATCCCAGCTCAGCTCTGTGCTCTCAGGCTATTTATCTGCCCTCTCTGCATCTCAGTGTCCACATCTGTAAAAGAAAGTGAATGGTCTCCACTTTATAGGGCTGTTGTGAGGATTACAGAGCTAATGCTTGTAAAATGTTTAGGACGGGGCCTGGCAGATACTAAGCACCAAGTAGGTGTTTGCTGTTATTATTCCTAGTTTCCTTCTCTGGAGATCGCTATGGAATTAGAAGTTGGTCCCTGTCCCTTAATTGGTCATTATTATTTCACCTGAGCCCTATGTGACCATTTTTATCCTAATGTCTCCCCAGAGCCTAATAATGATGGTGATGATCACGCTGAAATGTATTGAGCCCCTTCTCTGTGCCAGACACTGTGAAAAGCACTTGACATTATACCCTGTAGGAGAGCCTATAGCTTGGCTCAATTCCTGACTCAGAGTTTAGTGCGTACAATAATTCTTTGATGTAGGCACTATGATTAGCCCCGCTTTCGGCTAAGGAAAAGAAGACTTGGGAGGAACTGAGAAAGCAAATGATATCCAGGACTTGATCCAGGATAGCCAACTTCAGATCCCATGCTCTCAACCACTACTTAGACATTGAGAAATAACACAACTAAATAAAAAACTCCTGGTATGGCATACAGACGAAACAGACAGAACATATAGTGGCACATGCTATAGGGTTTGCATTACAAACTACTGAAGGAGGTGGACTTTGAGCCAGGCCTTAAAAAGTATGGAGAGTAGGATAGGGAAAGGCATTCCAGGTAGAAGGAATGGCATGAACAAAGATACAAAAGCTAAAACCCCAGAGAATGTTTAAGCACAGAAGTAGTTAGCATTAGCTAAAGTATAGGTAGGTGGAAGGCTAAAATAGCACCTGATTGTAGAGGGCATTGCATGACCAAAAAAATAAAAAAATGTTATCCTATAGGAAACAGGGAGCCACGGAATGCTTTTGAGCAGAGAAGAGCATGCCCACAGCTGTGATCTAGAAAGATTAGCCTGGCAGAAGAATATCAGGTGGAGAGATGGGACATTAGGAGGTCATTGGATTTGATGATGACTAAACTAATGAGATATTCCCAGTGTTCCAGAAGCAAGACTTGGTGAGGAAGATGATGTGTCTGAAGTCACACAGCTAGTGAAAAGTAGAGCCCAAACCCTAGTCAGATCTTCTGACTTTAAATTCTGTGTTCTTTCTGCTATACCAAGCAAAGATATAGCTGATCCCATTAGAAGATCTGAAAGAATATTCAGTCTCATGAACTCTAAAGGGTCATGGCTCTAGTTACAAGGGGTCTGAGGACTCCTCAGCAAGAACGGTGTGTGTGTGTGTGTGTGTGTCCTGTGAGCATGTGCACAAATGGGATCGGTCATGGGAGATGGCACATGCATCCACGTTTTAGTGTCTGCAAACACAATGACAAACCACTGTGAAACCTCAGGAGTCACACCAAAAGGTGAAGCCCAGAATTCTTTAGGAACTCTGCCTGCATTACAAAACCAACAGTAAAAGAAGAAAAGAGACAGATTGATTGATTGATTTCAGTGGGAAGAAGGAAGGGTAGAAGTTAAATGAACACTTGAGGCTTAAGAACAAAGTGTCTTCTGGGCAGTCAGCCTTCTTTAAAGCAGTGGTTCTCGATGACTAGTGATTTTGCTCACCAGGGAACAAGTGGCAATGTCTAGAGACATTTCTGGTTGTCACAACTGGGGACAGGAATGGTGCTATTGACAATAAATAATTATCGGACTCATAATATCCATAGTAACAAGGTGGAGAAACCCTGCTTTGGAGGAAGAAGAAGTCTTGACTTCTAGCACGGAGCTGAACAAAACCACTGGTCTTGTATCTTCAGTGCTCAGCTTCCAGAAGAGGCTGAAGGCTAATTAGCCTCCTATGGAGTAACAGGCCTATGTATGGTGAGCAGAAGTCTTTATGATTTCCATTAACCCTCAGGAATGGATATAGGCCTGACCCCGGAGGCCCTGCCCAGGGGCTCATTTGACCTGGTTCCCTCTGAACACCAGGTTGCATCTCCCCCTGTGTATCTGGAATTCAGGACTCAGGTCACTGGTTGTGATCCACTGTATAAACCAATGGCACAGAGCTAGAGGGAACTGAGAGGCCATTTTGTCCCCTCCCTACCTATATCTCACCCTATACTTAGAGAAGAAGGCATGGAAGCCCAGGGAGGTGAAATGACTTGCCCATGACTGTGACTGTGTATCCATGAGGACTCTTCCAGCAAGTGGCAGAAAATCCTACTCCAACTAGATTAAGCCAACTGTTTTCACTCAGTAACTAAAACACCCAGGTTCCACCTTTGACACAGCTGGATCCAGGGTCTCGGTTGATGTCATTGGGTCTTTGGCCACTTCTTGACTCTGTTCTCTCCCTGGGATATTCTGAGCTGTCTTGGAAGCAAGATGATGGTTGGACTGTCAGGTTTCAACTTCACAGCTTTAATCAAGGGAGAAATCAGGACTCTCTCTCTCTCTCTCTCTCTCTCTCTCTCTCTCTCTCTCTCTCTCTCTCCCCCCCCCCCTCTGTCTCTCTCTCTCTGTCTCTCTGTCTCTCTCTCTCTCTCTCTCACTCTCAGTGGTCCCCGCGAATGCACCTATGGGCTCTGAGTTAGGGAATATATCCATCCCTGATCCAGCCCCTGTTGTTCTGAGGACGTGATGCCCTGAATGACCAGCCCAAAGCAGAAAGGAGAGTCCATAATGCCTGTGCAGGGAGTTGAGAGGGGTGGTCCTCCAGAGAAAATTGGGGATGCTGTTACCAGAAGAAGGGGGAGTAGACACTGGATGGGCCAAAATAACACGTCACCCCTCTAGCCGATGAGTGGCTGGGCTCGGTAGAGGTGTCCTGATATCTAGGCTGTTCCTTCAGCTCTGACACAGGCCCCCTAAGGCGGAACAGCTACCTCCAAAGGACCTACCCATAGTTTTGACTCTTGGCCTGGAGAACAAGAGGTGAAGGAGATGGGGAGAGGATAGTCCAGGGCTAAGACCCAAGACTTGGGAGCCAGCCACCCCAGTGGAGTTTAAGATCTCGCTTTGCTCTCTTCATGGCCGGTATTTGGAGCACTGGCTTGGAGTGCAGGAAGAGAGTAGGAGCAGGTGACTTGGATTTGGACAGTGACTCAGGGGAGAGAAGACAAGAAGAGCCCTGATCTAGGAGCTGGGAAATGACTTAAAAGCCATTTATTGCCTTCCTCCTACCCTTCCTGCCTTTTCGCCTTCCTTCTAGTAAATATGCATGAGGTGCCTACTCTAGTCTGCCCATGATCCCCTTCCTGCAGCACTGGCAGCCTCTCCTGACATGACACCTCCTCACTGTCCACTCCAAGCCAAGGGGCAGATGTAGGATCTCTCCTCTTCCTGGCTCCATTCAGAGCTTGCTTTGAGGTTTGCTTTCCTTCCCTCCCTCCCTCCCCCGCTCCCTCCCTCTCTTCTTTCTCTCTCTCTCTCTTTCTCTCTCTCTCTCTCTCTTTCTTTCTTCTTTCTTTCTTCCTAAAGACACGATCTCACTCTGTCACCAGGCTGGAGTGCAGTGATGTGATCACGGCTTAGCTCACTGCAGCCTTAACCTCCTGGGCTTGCGTGATCCTCCCAGCTCAGTCTCTGGAGCAGCTGGGACTATAGGCATGCACCATCACGCCCAACTAATTTTGGAGGGGACACTGGGAGGAGGTTTTGGAGAGATGGGGTTTTGCCATGTTACCCAGGCTGGTCTCAAACTCTGGACTCAAGTGATCTGCCTGCCTCAGCCTCCCAAAGTGCTGGGATTGCCAGGCATGAGCCACCGTGCCCAGCGCTTTGATGCTTATTTTATCCTATTTTTCCTGTGGGGAATGTTGGGGGAGTGGGTCCCACCAGCATGATTTCCTTGGCGCTGCTCTTCCCTGGGGACTGATGGGTACTTAAACCCTCTGGCATTGCAGACGCTCCCTGCCCGTGGCAAAGCACCCTGCCAGATGCCAGTCGCCCAGCCTTTCTCCCTTCAGTCCCCTTCCCTTCCCCACCAGGTCATGTGCAGCTCCCTGAGTGGCATCAGCTAGAGGGAGAATTAACTTGGTTGATCTGATTCCCAAATGCTTGCCTGAAGCACTTTCCAGATGTAGAGGAGATGGCATTAGCTAGGTGGTCCATGCTGTTTATTTACTTATTTTTCTAGAGACAGTTCTCACTCTGTCACCCAGGCTGGAGTGCAGTGGCACAATCATAGCTCACTACAGCCTCAAACTCCTGGGCTCAAGCAGTCCTTCCGCCTTAGCCTCCCATGTAGCTGGGACCACAAGCATGTGCCAGTATGCTTGGCTAATTTAAAAAAAAAAAAAATTGCAGAGATGGGATCTCACTATGTTGCCCACACTGGTCGTGAACTCTTGGCCTCAAGCATTCCTCCCACCTTGGCCTCACAAAGTGCCGAGATTACAAGCAGAAGCCATCATGCCCGGCCAGGCTGTTTATTTTTAATCCATTCCAAACCACGAATCAGATGTGCCTGTGCCTCATGAAGAAGTGTCTGTAAGGCCGGGCGCGGTGGCTCAAGCCTGTAATCCCAGCACTTTGGGAGGCCGAGACAGGCGGATCACGAGGTCAGGAGATCGAGACTATCCTGGCTAACACGGTGAAACCCCGTCTCTACTAAAATACAAAAAACTAGCCAGGCGAGGTGGCGGGCGCCTGTAGTCCCAGCTACTCGGGAGGCTGAGGCAGGAGAATGGCGTAAACCCGGGAGGCGGAGCTTGCAGTGAGCTGAGATCTGGCCACTGCACTCCAGCCCGGGAGACAGAGCGAGACTCTGTCTCAAAAAAAAAAAAAAGAAGTGTCTGTAAGTCCTTGGGTGGCTGTCAATTGAGTGCCATCCTAGGTGCTGCGGATGGAGAAGGAAACACAGGGACAAACATCCCTGTCTTTGTAGAGCTGACCATGAACATACATTAAGTCAAGTAGATAGTCTACCAGCTGGGGAAAGCTAGGTGGAGAAAAGCAAAGCAGGTCTGGGTATTGGGAGAACCAGGGGCCAAAGCTGCAACTTCAAACAGGGTGTCCCAAAGCCTCTGAAAAGGTGGCATTTGCACACACTGAAGGAGGCGAGTGAGTGAGCCTGTGGTGTCTGGAGAGATGGCTCCAGGCAGAAGGATGAGTAGGTGTAACTGCCCAAGGGCAACTTAAAGTAGGAGTTCAAAGAACAAGTTCAGAGAATAATAAAGTGACCGGGATTTCTCAGGCAGAGTAAGCCAGGAGGAAAAGAGAAAGTGAGTCCCAGGGGTGAATGGGTCCCTTGCAGGCATTGTAAGGACTTTGTACTTTATTCCGAGTGGGATGGGGCATTGGAGGGTTTTGAGCAGAGGAGGGATCTGATCCGACTTTTTTTTTTTTTTTTTTTTTAGTAGAATCACTCTGGTTGTTGCATTGAGAATAGACCCTGGTGAGGGTGGGGCAAGGACCAGAGCAGGGAAACCACTCAAGACTGTGTCAATAATCTCAGTCAGCAATGAAGGTAGCAGATGAAGTTGTCAGGACCAGGTGCTACCTCTGTGGGTATTGAGAAGCATTTGGGCTCAGCGCTTATTCTGGAGAAAGAGGCAACAGGATTTGCTGATAGATTAGATGTGGGATGTAAAGGCTGACTCCAAGGCTTTTGGCCTGAACCCTGGAAGGAAGAAGGTGTTATTTACTGAGATAGGGAAGATGCTAAAGGAACAGGTTTGGGGACAGGGCAGAGATCAGCAGGTCGGTGTGGGATGTGCTATGTCTGCAATGCCCATTGGACAGTAAGTGATGATGTCCAGTAGATGTCCACTGAGATGGTGAAGACTATGGAAGGAAAGAGACCTTCACATATGTTCTATCCTTCCATGTGTGTAAGAACCATAAGCTGATAGATTACATTATCTAACCATTTTAGAGATGAGGAAACTGAGCATCTTAGGGGTAAATAAAGGGCCAAAGCTCACGGGATGTATATGTGGCAAAACAGAACTCAAACCCCAACCCATATGATTCCAAATTCATTGCTTCTTTCCTCTCCATCTTGCTGCTTCCTCAGTTTTTCAGGTGATTAAAAATACTAATGAAAAAATTGTTAACCAGTGAATGTCATCATTGTCCTCCTGAGCTAAGAAAATAGAACCCTTGCCTGCACCTCAAGACCCCCATCCTTCCCTTGTTCCTGCTGTGTCCTAGGCAGTTTGGGTTGCAAGTGACAATCACATGGGTACTACCTCATGCAGGTGTTCTTACTTTAATTCCTCCTTCTTCTGGCTCTTGGCCCTTTGCTTCTTGAGATGGAAGCTTTTTTTGTGACTCTGGGTCTGTCTGTGTGTGTCTCTGTGTATGTTTTTACACATTGAAGGCTCAAGCAATGAAAATAGCGGAAGGCTTGACCTTCTGAAGTGAATAACCCCAACCTTGTAAATAAATCAACCACTCCAGCAGACCGAAAAAGATAATATCTGTAGGGCAATAAATGGGATCATTGTTTTTTGATTTCTTCTTTTTTATATTCTCCTGACACACAACCTAACTTTCTCTTTTGAAAGCAATGTTCTAAGATTGCAACAAACTATAGTTGAAATTATTTTAGTGAAAGAAAATAATGTCTTAGGGTCATCTAAAGAAATGACTTCATATATCTATTTTACTCTCTTAAATGTTTCTCCAAGTCATGCTGAAGTGGCAAAGATTTTTCTGATTCCAAGTTCCTGCTCACAAAATACATTAACTGTAGAGAGTAGAGATATCTGAGTCTAGTGCAAGCAAAAGAAACTGGTTAGGAGAGCTGTACAGATAAAGATAAACAAGATTCTTGGATTCCCAATAATGTGCTTGACCTTATTATTTGGTGCTATGGTTTGGATGGTGAAAACTCATGGTGAAATTTCGTCCCCAGTGTGACAGTGTTGGGAGCTGAGGACTAGTGGGAGGTGTTGGGATCATGGGGGCAGATCCCTCATGAATAAACTAATGCTCTTCTGCAGGGGTAAGGGAGTTCTTACTGTCTTGGGACTAGATTAGTTTCTTTGAGAGTGGGTTGTTAAAAAGAATCTGGTTCCCTTAGTTTCTTTCTCTTGCTGCCTCTCTAGCTGTGTGATCTCTTTGCACATCTCTGCTCGCCTTCCACTTTCCACCATGAGTTGAAGAAGTTCGAGTCCCTCACCAGAGGAGCTGCCCAATCTTGAACTTTCCAGCCACCAGAATCATAAGCCAAATAAACCTCTTTTCTTTATAAACTACCCAGTCTCAGGTATTCTGTCATAGCAACACAAAATGGATTAAGACATTTAGTATCCATTACCTCACTAAATTCTCGTAACAGTCCATTTTACAGGTAAGGAACTGAGGCAGAGAGAGTAGCTCCAGATAACTCATTTAGTAAATGACAAGAGCTGACTCCAAAGCACATGTTTTCCCCACTACAGATGTTTGGAAATTCCATCCAGGCTCTGTGGATGACATTTGAAAATTCTTTTTTTTTTTTTTTTTTTTTTTTTTTTTGGAGACAGAGTCTCACACTGTCACCCAGGCTAGAGTGCAATGGTGCAATCTCGGCTCGCTGCAACCTCTGCCTCCCAGGTTCACGTGATTCTCTTGCCTTAGCCTCCTAAATAGCTAGGATTACAGGCACACGCCACCATACCTGGCTAATTTTTTGTACTTTTAGTAGAGACAGGGTTTCACTATGTTAGCCAGACTGGTCTCAAACTCCTGACCTCATGATCTGCCCGCCTCAGCCTCCCCAAGTGCTGGGATTACAGGTGTGAGCCACCATGCCTGGCCAACATTTGAAAATTCTACCAAGCTCTGGGGGCGGGGGACAGTAAGTGGTCATGATGCTGGCAGACATGGCCTTTATGCCATCCAAAGCCATTACTTTTTAAAACTCCATAGCTCTCAGGACTGACAGGAAGGGAAGATGTTGGGATGTTATGTTCTCTCTCTCTCTCACTGGACACGAACTTCCCCTCTAGTTGATGTTTACAACTCTGCTATAGAAAAGAGACCTGACTGAGGACCAGTTCTGCAAGAAGCCCTATTCATCTTGAGAAACATGTTCAGACCTTGTTCTGTGGTAAACCTGTATTTGTGTTCCCTTAACCTTATAACTCACAGGTTGGCAATCATTAGCCTGAGTGCCTTTTTTGTAAATAAAGTTTTGTTGGAACACAGCCACACCTATTCACCAGCAGAATTGAGTAGTTGCTACAAAGAGTATATGGCCCATAAAACTGAAAATAATTATTATCTGGCCCTTTATAGAAAAAGTTGGGTAACTGTTGTTCACACATACCACAGACACACAGATTCTATCTGGCAAACTCCTAGGCAGCTACAAGGCCTAACTAGAGTGCTCCTTCTCCCATCCAAGTATTAACCAGGCCCGACCCTGCTTAGCTTCCGAAATCAGACAATATCTGGCATGTTCAGGACAATGTGGCTGTACACTAGAGTATTCTTTCTCCTGAGAGACCTTCTAGTAGCTACCCAAGCCCAAGGCAAAGCTAACCACACCCTCCTCTGAACGTCCAAGGGGCTTTTAATAGCAAAAAAAATCACTGATGTTGATAGAATATCATATTCTAGACAGTTTTAAGCATGTCATAGAGATTAGCTAATTTAACCATCATAGCAACCCTAAGTGGTAGGTACTTTTATCATTACCATTTTACAAATGAGGAGATCAAGGCAGAGAGATTACGTAACTTTCTTACGGTCACACAACTGGTAAATAAGTGAGCTGGGGTTGGAACCCAGGTAGTCTGGCAGTCCTTTCACCATTTGGCTGCCACAGTCGCTGTCATTATCCCCATTGTACAGATGGGAAACAGACCACATAGCATGTGTTCTATTGTATTCTAAGAGAATCCATGTCTATCTCAGTTTTTCCTCGAGAACAGAGGTACCCTTCCTCTCCCCACACCCTAGTGCCCAATGCATAGAGATGATCAGGTACACAGAGAGGGGTTCACCTTCTTGACCATGAGCTTTTAGAGACCAGAGAGGTCATCCGTTCATCACTGGGTCCCCAGTGCCCAGTCCTGTTCCTGCCTCAAAGAAGTTGGGCTCAGCAAGTGGGTCAAGAAGGGAGGAAGTTTTCTGAAAATAGGAAGCCCTCCATTTTCGGCTTGCCTGTGCCCTTCCTTCTTTCTAAACTTATGGGGTTGGAACTCTAGTTCCTTTCTACACTGTATTGGCTGCTGAGACACAAAGTCTCTGTCTGCTGGGCTCTTATTAGGAAAAGGTCAGCCAAACCTCAGTGCCAGAGTCTGTTTACTTTGGCTGGGAGGTGTTTCTTGGGGAAGGAAAGGACATTACCTGCTACGCTCACTGGTGTTTCATGTGACTTGGCTGCCTTTTCAACAGCTTCCATCATTCCCCTTAAGGAGTAAATCAGCACAAATTCTGCCAGCACCAGGAAATATTTCAGCAAATGGAATTTTACCCCCTTCTACTCCGGTGGGGTTGATCTTCAAGGAAACTTATTTATTGACAAAGACCCCAACTACATTTTTGCAGACCCAAACAGGGACCACGAAGAATCATTACCAGAAAGACCGTTGGGAGTCAACTGGTCCATTAGAAAGAAAGGACTTTGGAAAAAAGCTAGCAAAATACAAATGACATTTGATCACCATCAACTGAGTATTTGAGCAGCATCCAAGGGGTGACATTGGCAACAAGGGTGACGGGACAGTGTTCAAAGGAAAGGGGGTCCACTTTCAGGTTGACTGGGTCGGGGCAGAAAGACTTTTGGGGGAAATAAGATGAAAGCTATGGGGGAGGGGTGGGGCTCTCAGCGTGGGAAACAGTGTTTACAAAGGTACACAGGTGGGAGGGTGGAAAGTGTGGTTCAGGTACAAGGGTACCTTCAAGGTGGGATGGCTGAGATGGTACAGCTAGAAAGTGTGTAGGAGATTCAGCGGGGATGGAGCAGTCAAGAGTCTGGGTCCCAGAGTCAGACCTGGGCTCAGTTTTCAACCATCCACTTTGCTAGCTGTATACCATTAGCTGGCAACCTAAATCTCTTCGTGCCTGGTGGGTGGTGAAAATGTTCTGTGACTTGGTTGGGGTCATAGTTACAAAGGTTGTTCATTTGTCAAAACTCCTCAAGTAGTATACTTTAAATGGATGTTTTATTTTATGTGAATTATATCTCAGTAAAGTTACTTTCAAAAGAAAAAAAAATGTGTGCCCAGATTTCTTCATCTGAATGGCAGAATAATAATATCTACCTCATTGGAAAGGTGTGAGGAGTGACCAACAAATGCTTATAAAGTGCTTAACCCAATACTTGGCTCATTATAAGTTATGATTATATTGTTGTGTTATATTGCATAGAACCTCATAAGCCATCGCTAAACACTTTGAACTTTTGTCTAATAGGCACAGGGAGCCATGAAAATTTCTGAGCAAGGAAGCAATCAAAACTTTGTTTTAATTGCAATTATATATATATATAAAATAAATATTATATATTATAAAATTTACCATTTTAACAATTTTTAAGTACAGTTTAGTGGCATTTGGTGCATAATATTGTTGTGCAACCATCACCACCATCTAAAACTTTGTTCTTAAGAGAGGAATTGGGCAGGATAACCAAGAGGAGAGAAAAGCTCAAAAAAGACTGTTGGAACGCTATTTAGAACAGTGTATGCAGATGTTGAAGGCCTGAATTAGGATGAATTTATAGGAATTGAAGAAATATATAAGAGAACTTAGGAAAGAAGCAACCATCAGCGTTGGCAATTGATTGAAATTTAATTATGAGTAAGAAAGAAAGAAGTCACGAAGATGACTAAAAAGTACAAAGGCATCTCAAGCTCTCTTTTCAATATTAATAATTTTCTTCACATGTTATTTGGCTTAAGATTCTTGCAGTCCTGTAAAACAAAAACATTCATATTGATAATAGAATAGTGCTGACGAAGGTGTGGTGAGATTGGCACTTATGTATGTTACTGTGGACACAACCTTTAGAAAACTAATATAGCAATATATGTCAAAGGCCATTTAAAAAATGAACCTTGGCCGGGCATGGTGGCTCACACCTGTAATCTCAGGACTTTGGGAGGCCAAGGCAGGCGGATCACTTGAGGTCAGGAATTTGAAACCAGCCTGACCAACATCGTGAAACCCCATCTCTACTAAAAATACAAAGCCAGCCAGGCATGGTGGTGCGTGCCTGTAATCCCAGATACTTGGGAGACTGAGGCAGGACAATCACTCGAACCTGGGAGGCGGAGGTTACAGTGAGCCAGGATCGCACCATTGCTCTCCAGCCTGGGTGACAAGAGCAAAACTCCGTCTCACAAAAACAAACAAAAAGCAAACAAACAAACAAAAAACGATTCTTACTCTGATCCCGTGCTTCAGTTTTCAAGGATCTAGTATCAGAATAAAACAGAATTCACAGAAGCCATGTATGTGTTGATATCCCTGAACCTCAGGTGTTTTTATAATAGCCCCAAAATGGAAGCAACCTAAATGTCCCCAGTGAATCAAACAGTTTGATAAAACGTGACATTTCTACTAAATGAACCTTTAAACGTTGTCTTTTTTGTCTTTTTAGAGATGGGGTCTTGCTCTGTCACCCAGGCTGAAGTGCAGCAGTACCATTATGGCTGACTGCAGCCTCGAACTCCTGGGCTCAAGCGATCCTCAGCCTCCCAAAGTGGTTGGGATTATAGGCATGAGCCACTGTGCATGGCCCAACAAACAAACAAACAAAAAAAAAATGTAAAGATGTGTTACAAGACTCCTTTACATAGGGAGGTGCCCTGAGGGATTTAAAATGTAGTTAGAAAAAATATATATTTTTATGCAACAATTAGGGAATAATAGGCCCATTACAAAACTGAGCTCCACTCATAGGTGGATCTCTGTCCAGAGACTAATTATATCCTGTTCCAGGTGTCTTGACATGACTAAGAGAACAACCCCCAGTTCAAAGGAATGTGCGCTGGCTGTTCTTTAGTTCCCCTCCACCGCCCGGGTTCCTGAAGGTGAGGCTGCTTGAGGAGACCGTGGGTTTGCACTTGCACATAGTCCTGGTCCCTATGGTCAGTAGGGCACATATCATGGACAAGGAGCGGATGGTGACAATCCGGTCCTGGTCAACACCTCGACTGCCATCATTGTGACTGGAAATAGCCCCTGCAAGGGATTGGAGAGGGCATCTTCTATGCACTTTAATACGAATATTATTCCACCTGGACTGGGGGAGTTGAAACAGATGGTGGCATAGTACTGCCTCTGGACTTCTTAGGCTGTAGGATCAGAAATGATAGTGGTGGGGAGAGGAATGTGGATGTTTACCAGGTGAGAGCCAACCCAGGAAGCTGTCTCTAATGCCCCTAGGAATCCGATTGGAACAAATGTTTATAGGAGTTAACTGCAAAATAAAAACAACCATGTCTCCTGGTGCATTTAAATGTATAAAGCATTTTTATTTTCTTCATCTCATTACCGCAGTCCTGTGACAGAGGCCAGGCAGGTAGTGTTGGTCTTGCTTCACAGAAGGGGAAACCAAGTCCTAGTGGGACAGAGCAATTTGCTTCCCCATCTATAACAGAGGATCACAGGAGAAAGGGTGCTGGATGTGTTAGCCACATGCAGTGCTTCCAGGCCTGGCTCAGAGCTTCTAAATGATTGCCCCACTTAATTCAGTCTTCACAACCATCCTAAGCCATTGAGAGCCCCTTCTGTAGATGAGAAAAGAGGCTCAGAGAGGTTGAATTGTTAGCCAGGACCACACAGCTTATGAGGGGCAGAGCTGGATTGGAACTCACATCTGCCAGACTCCAAAGTCATGCGGGGGCCACGCCTTCCCAGGAGTGATGGTGTGTATAATAATGACCATATATCCTAGTAGGTGGGCCTCTATGTCTGAGGAATCAGCCTGTCTCCAAGATCCATTCATTCATCTGTTCATTTGTTCTTCCATCAGCCAAGTGAATGGCTCCTTCGCCCTGAGCCCTGGCACCTCAGTTGTCCTGTTGATGTGATGGCAGCCCCCAAACTCCCAGCCTTCATACCCTGTTCCCCAGGCCTGCTCACACCATCAGTAGATAAGAGGGAATATGGTACCAGAAGTGTGTCATTTCCTTTTAAATGCATTCATTCTTTCACTGGGAAGTCATTCATTTATTTATTCAACAGACATAGCCAGCCCTTCCCTTCATACCAGGCCTTGTGCTAAAAACTGGGGCTGGAAGGGAAGGAAATGCAATGCTAGCCCTGGCAGAAAGCAGTCCAGTGTGAAGGAAGGAGGGGTGAACAACCATGAGCCATTTTCATTCAAGAACTGGATGGCTCATGCCTATAATCCAAGCACTTTGGGGGTCTGAGATAGGCAGATCACTGGAGGCCAGGAATTTGAGACCGGCCTGGCCAACATGGTGAAACCCTGTCTCTACTAAAAATACAAAAATTAACTGGACGTTTTGGCATGCGCCTGTAGTCCCAGCTACTCAGGAGGTTGAGGCACAAAATTTGCTTGAACTTGGTAGGCAGAGGTTGCAGTGAGCCGAGATCACACCACTGCACTCCAGCCTGGGCAACAGAGTGAGACTCTGTCTCAAAAAACAACCCGATTGAGCCCAGGGTCAGCTTGTTGGGATCCAGGAACTTTGAGGAGAAGACTATAAAAGGGAGTGATTCTCTGGGACTTTGTTTTCCGCAGAGGAAGAGGTTTAGTCATAGGGCTGCTGAGCAAGGAGAGGAGAGGAAACCTCTAGTCCATCTCCCCAAGGAGAGGGCTGAGGCTTTTAAGGGTTTTGGAGTTGGCCGAAGTGTGGAGATCATGTTGATTGACTGAAGAGTGAAGGGTGAAGTCATGGGAGAGGGACATGAAGAAACTGCATCCTCACGCTGCTTCGTTTCCTCTGAGGAGACTATAGAATGATGTTTCTGAAGTCCGGTGGCCTTGAATAAGAACTTAGATGAAAGTGGAAGGAATCCCCGCCCACCTGGCCCCAAGCCTGTCAGGCTTTGTGTTCACCTCCACTGACTGGAACCCCCTAATAATGATAATGTCTTGACCATGCACCATTTTCACATCTGAAATATTGAGGATGATGCTGTTCACCAGGGGTTTGCCACACTCCTCTGTGCTAGGTAGTGTTCCTCTCTCCATCTTGCAGATGGATCAGAGAGACCTGCGTTCTTGCCCAAGACCCCTCGGGAAGGCAGAGAAGATGGCAGGATGTGCACTTGGCATTTCTGGGCTCCAAAGCTAGCACCTTTCCTGTCATACTCACGGGCTTCTCATAATGCCAGTGGCAAAGGCACCTTTTCCCACAATCCTAAAGTCACTTTGGCCATACCCCCAGTCCCTCCCACTTCTGCTTCTGTGTCCCCTTCACCTCATTATCATCTCTGCAGCCTCCTTCATAGACACTTCTGTCTCCCCTGCAGAATGAGTTAACAGCCGCTGTGGGAGGTCTGCCCTGTCCTTCCAGAGGAGGCTAAATCAACCACATTTAACCCAACCAAAGAAAACAGTGTCTCCGTGAAAGCCAGCATGTTTTGGGGACAGCCGCAGGGCAAAATCTAGTGCCGACTTCTCTGCCCTTGGGCAGCCACTCGCCTTCCCAGAGATAAACTGACTTGCCCTGCAGCTGCTGGTGCCGGATGAGCTGAGGGCAGGGAAGAACTTTGTGCTAGCAGTGCCACCAGCCTCAGTGTTTAGTAGGTATTGGTGCTGCTGTTAGGACCAGAATGACACTAGGAAAACAGGAAGTGCATTAACCTCTGGTGCAGAAGAGCAGAGCGAAGCTTCCCCAGGGCCAAGCCACAGAGAGAGAGAGAGAGAGAGAAAAAAAAAAAAGTCTCTTCCTTGATGGAAAATAGAGGGCAGAAGACCAAATGAAAGCCCAAAGGCATCACCTGGGGACCGAGGGAGCACTTGGGGGCCTCCCCACTCAGGGTCCTTGCAGAGGAGCATGGGCAAGAAAAGCCAAGAGTAGGTAAGCTTCTTTCTGCCAAGCAAGCTCTGTCCCTGTGCTTTCACTGTCATGGGCCAGAGGAGCAGCAGAGGACTGCTTTGATGTGCAATGTGGAGGTGCAGGACATCCCTTCTGCGAAAGTCAGGCCCAAGCATGAAGACAGACCCTCTGACAGCCCTTGCAGGCAATGTTTTCCAGCAAGCAGAGCTTGCATCCATCCACAAAGCAGCCCCATGTGCTAGAACCTTCTCTCAGCCTCTGAGGCCAACTCCTCTTTCATGGGAAAGAAAGGGGCCTGGCATTTATAAAGGACCCATTTTGTACTTGGTATCTTTATGTAGGTGCTATTGTTTGAATTGTGTACCTGCCAAAATTCATATGGTGAGATCCTAACCCCTAGTACCTGAGAAAGTGACCTTGTTTGGAGCTAGGTTCATAGTGGATACAACTAGTGAAGATGAGGTCGTCTCGGATAGTGTGGGCCCCTAATCCAACCGGACTGATGTCCTCATGGGAAAAGGTGAAATCCGGACACCGATACACACTCAAGAACACCATGAACATGAAGGCGGAGATGGGGAGGATCCTTCTACAATACAACCAGGGAATGCCAAGCATTGCCAGCAGAACCCTAGGAGCTGGCAGAGAATCCTGGAGCAGATTCCTTCTCACAGTCCCTAGGAGGAGCCAACTCTGCAACACCTTGAGCGTGGTGTCTGGCTTCTAGAACTAGGAGACAAGAAATGTCTCTTGTGTAAGCCAGTAAGTGTGGAACTTTGTTATGACAGTGCTTGGAAGCTAATGCAGCATATTACCTTCTTAGACCTAACAGCACTACACAGGGAGGTATTAGGATCCTCACTTTACAAAAATAGGAATTGAGCTCAGAGATGGCAAGTGAGAAAAGAACATGGGTAAGAGCTCAGCTTTGTTCAGCTCACCAGGCTCATGGAGAGTGAAGAAATCACATGAGCGTTGGATCCTGAGTCTTGGTTTGAAGTCTAGGAGATCTGAGAAGCTCTGTGGTGCTCCCAGGTTAGCAGTTGGCAAGCTGGGATTTGGGCCTATGAAATCAGCCTGCCGAGTCCCTCACCCCTCCCATGGTAAAATGGGCTCCGACAGAAGAGCTGGGACCTTCCCAGATGATCCTGGGCTGAGTCTGCTGGTCAGGGATCTGGGAAGGCAGGAACAAGGAGGTAGGAGCTGGTCAGGAATCAAAGGGACTCCCTTCATGAGCTGACCAAAGACCAGGGCTGTTTTGCATATGGCCCAGGGTAGAAGGCCTCTCCCAGCCTGGACCGGGTATGGCCAGGGAGCCAAGTGGCCCACCGATAAGACTCAGCCTCACAGGTGCCAGGAGCCAAAAGATCACTGGAGTTTCTATAAAAGCCTGAGCAATCCTGCCTCTGGCTCTCTAATGTTCTTCTTCAGGGAGCTTTCGGAGCCTGGGCATCTCCTCCACCACTCTGGAATACCAGATTATTCCCAACAGACCTTCTACAGCCCTCACCACCTCCCTTAGGCTTCAGCAGTTTCTCCAGGCGACACCTCCCTTTCCTACTGAGGGCTCTGCCCTACAGCCACCTGTTCTCCCTCCCCTGTTCCCACACTGTTAGGGGAGCTCATCCTCTTACCACAGGGCCCCGAGGATCATTCTTAATCAAAGCATAGCAAGATGGCATCGCAGTTCCCCTGGAGCCTGCAAAACCGGCTTTTAAGCTCTGTCTCCTACCACGGGACTGCAGGGGACGCAGGGGAGCTGTCACTAACAGAATCAGGGAAATGCAGGGATAGGGAGAAGTGGCTGTTGCTTCTCAGGAACCAGGGGAAGGTAGGGGGTGGCCAGGACGCCCAGCGCCCAAGGAGTCCTCTCCGGTGCTTGCAGACTGAGGCTCATCCACCCCCACAGTATCCTCAGGAACACCATGCCCTCTCCCTTGGTCGTGGGGAACGGGGAGTGGAAAGAAGACGTGACATGCAGTTGGAGTCGTTACATTTGCATTGCCTCCTGCCAGGCCACTTAGCCAGTGTCCAGCCTGTTGGGGGAAGCCAGGCCTACCTGCATGGGCTCAGCCGCGCTCTGGTGTTCCCGCGTTCGTGTGCTCTGCAGGCAGAACAGACTTAAGGCAGGCAGCAGTAGGGCTCGAGCCAGATTGTCCCCCATACCCAAGGGGGGAATGGCCCGGCAGGCCAGTCCCAGCTGGAGGGAGGCCTGCAGAGGGGGCTCCTAGCTGCCACCGTGTGCTGTTCATAGGCCCTGGATTGGGTATGATTAGAACCAATGTAGCCATCCTCAGACTCCATCTCTGACAGGGGCCAGAGGGGCATAAGAGAGGCTAGGACTAACTGCCACTTCCATGCCCACCTCCAACTCACAGCCAAACCCTACAACCACTTCTCAGGGCCTGCCCTCTATGAATACTCCCTGAACTTCAGGGAAACCCGTATCTACAGCTGGTATAGCCTCTTGGGGTATGGTGAGGTCCACCTCGTTCCTGGCAGCTTCTCATTGTGCCTTACACAAGCACCCAGGCCCTGGGTCTCAGTGCAATCCTGCTGGAAGGTGAAGGCCTTCACATGGCAGCAAGAGCAGGCAGGGGGATAGCCATACACTTTTTGTTTTTTTTTTCTTTTTTCTTTTTTTTTTTGAGATAGAATCCCACTCTGTCACCCAGGCTGGAGTGCAGTGGCATGATCTTACTCGCTACAGCCTCCACCTCCCAGGTTCAAGCGATTCTCCTGCCTCAGCCTCCCAAGTAGCTGGGACTACAGGCACGCACCACCACGCCCAGCTAATTTTTATATTTTTAGTAGAGACAGCATTTCACTATGTTGGCAGGCTGGTCTCGAACTCCTGTCCTCAAGTGATCTACCTGCCTTGTCCTCCCAAAGTGCTAGGATTACAGACATGGGCCACTGTGCCAGGCTGCCAAACACTTTTAAACCATCGGATTTCATGAGAGCCCACTCACCATCATGAGAACAGCATGGGGGAAACAGCCATGAGGGAAATCACTTCCCACCAGGTCCCTCCCCTGACATGCGGCGATTACAATTTGAGATGAGATTTGTTGGGGACACGGAGCCAAACCGTATCACCTTGGTAGGACAAGGGCTATTTATTTGTTGTGGATCCTGCTGCTGCTGAGGCCTGGCTCCTCTGCTGAGAGTGACCACTGGTGAGGGAGGAGCCTGCTCCCACTCCCCAGGACTGGGGTGGCAAACACCCTGCTGCCCTCTCCCTGGCCCCTCATGACCTCTTCATTGTCTGGATTGTGCTTCCCCATGCACACCCCCAGGTTGCCCTCATCTGCTTTCAACCATCTAGTCTCCAGGGTGCTTCCAGGCAACCAAGATAGGCTGCTGTCCTTTGGTTCTCTCCTGAGCAGTCTCTCCATTAGCTTGACTGCTGCTCATTATTAACTGTGTGCCTCACTTGGGTTACAAAGTCTGTTCAAGCCCTAGCTGACACATGTATCAGCAGTGTGACCTTGGACAAGTCACTAAAGGCTCTGAGCCAGTTACCGCCCACTCTCCACCCCTGCCTTATACCAGAGTTGCCTCCCTGCCCTGCTCAGGCCACAACTGTGTAAACCAGGGGTCCTCCATCTCATGGCTGCACATGAGAATCCACCTTTTTTTAAAAACAAGCACCCAAGAATGATTCTACTGCAGACAACAAGCAGACCCCACTCCGAGAAGCTGTGCTCCCACCCGGCCCGGCTACCATCTTTTGCCACACAGAGGACTCCAGCCCAGCCTTGTTCAGTCTCTGCCCAGATTATTTCTCTTGCTTCTGTTAGAGCCTTTAAGTGGTTCTTCATTAATCTTAGAATAAAATCTAGACTTTTTAACACATCTTATGAGCCCTTTCCTGCCTTGGTCCCCGCCTTTCTCTGCAGCACAATTCTGAAGCCAGACAGACTAGGTTCTAGTCCCAGCTCTAACTATTGCTAGTGACCTCGGGAGAGTAACCTAACCTCTCTGTGCCTCAGTTTCATCATCTGTAAAATGATAACAACAACAATAATAATAATAATAACAGCAACTGCAGAGGGATGTTGTAAGGATTAGAATACTCAGTGCATGTAAGGCATTAACATTGAATAGTGCTTGGCTCATAGTAAATGCCATATAAACTCTTAACTCTGGTTTTTCATCAGTATTATTATTACCTTGCTGCAACCCTGGATGGATGTGGACATTCCGTAAGACAACCTGCTATGGGAGAAGAGGTAGGGATCCCAGCCATTTGGGGGAGCTTGTCGGAGGAAGTGGCATTCAAGTCGTACCTTGAAGAACAGGTAGAGATGCTCCCAGTTAAAAACAACAACAACAACAACAACAACAACAACAAGGGAGGATGGCTGGGCACGGGTGATTCACGTTTGTAATCCCAGCACTTCGGGAAGCCAAGGCGAGTGGATTGCTTGAGGCAGGAGTTCGAAACCTGCCTGGCTAACATAGTGAAACTCCATCTCTACAAAAAAATAGAAAAATTAGCCCAGTGTGGTGACGTGTGCCTGTAGTCCCAGCTACTTGGGAGGCTGAAGCGGGAGAATCACTTGAACCTGGGAGGTGGAGATTGCAGTGAGCTGAGATCACGCCACTGCACTCCAGCCTGGTTGACAGAGTGAGACTCCATCTCAAAAATGAAAAAAAGAAAGACAGCCTGTTCAAGTGTGAGTTTGCCTGTTCTGAGGGAAAAAAAAAAATGTCCAGGCACATGTCTGGGCTCAAATGAGATGGAGCATCCTTCAGTGGGGAAACATCATGGAGCCCTGAATCATTTGGTTTTTATCTTGTGGTTTTTCTGGTCTGTAATACGAATGTGATGGGTTGGGGCCAGGCTTGCTGAGGGGCAGCGATGGGGCAGAAACTGTGATTTGAGTCAACTCAGAGCTTCTCAACCTGGATGTACACTGGAATTACCGTGGAGATCATTGAAAAAATGCCACTGCCTATGTGATGTCCCCAGAGATTTTCATTTAATTGGTCTGAGGTGGGACTGGGCATTGGTACTTTCTTTCTTTCTTTTTTTTTTTTTTTTTTTTATTGGGGTGGGGGGGGGGGGGGGATTTTGTTTTTTTTTTTTTTTTTTTTTTTTTTTTTTTTTTTTTTGGAGATGGAATCTTGCTCTGTCACCCAGGCTGGAGTGCAGTAGCACGATCTCAGCTCACTGCAACCTCCGCCTCCTGGGTTCAAGTGATTCTTGTGCCTCAGACTCCGGAACAGCTGGGATTACAGGTGCGTGCCACCATGCCTGGCTAATTTTTGTATATTTTTTTTAGTAGAGATGGGTTTTCATCATGCTAGCCAGGCTGGTCTCAAACTCCTGACCTAAAGTGATCTGCCTGCCTCAGCCTCCCAAAGTGCTAGGATTAAAGGTGTGAGCCACCATGCCCTACAGCATTGGTACTTTTTAAAACTCCCCATATTATTNGGGATTACAGGTGCGTGCCACCATGCCTGGCTAATTTTGTATATTTTTTTTAGTAGAGATGGGTTTTCATCATGCTAGCCAGGCTGGTCTCAAACTCCTGACCTAAAGTGATCTGCCTGCCTCAGCCTCCCAAAGTGCTAGGATTAAAGGTGTGAGCCACCATGCCCTACAGCATTGGTACTTTTTAAAACTCCCCATATTATTCTCATGCATCCTTAATGGGATGTGAGGCAATATAGCACACCAGTGTGAAAGTTGGTTCTTAAGACCTCCACAAAATGTGGGTGTTAGAATGATTTGTGACCCTCAAAAGGGCCACAGTGCATAAACATATATATAGTGTATTTATAATATTAAAATGTCATGAAGTGGAATGTTTTAAATCAGGGGTCCCCAAACCCCAGCCCACAAACTGGTACAGTTCTGTGGCCTGTTAGGAACTGAGCCACACAGGAGAAGGTGAGCATTACCACCTGGGCTCTGCCTCCTGTCTGATCAGCGGCAGCATTAGATTCTCATAGGAGCACAAACCCTACTGTGAAGTGTGCACGCAAGGGATCTAGCTTGCATGATCCTTATGAGAATCTAATGCCTGATGATTTGAGGTGGAACAGTTTCATTCCAAAACGAGCCCTGGCCCCACAACCCACCAGTCAGTAGAAAAACTGTCTTCCACAAAACCAGTCCCTGGTTCTAAAAAGGTTGGGGACCGCTGTTTTAAATTACAGTGTCTTGATAGAAAATTTGAAGTGCAGTGAGGCCAGTGGATCAGGAGACAATTACTATTGAAAAGAGAGTTTGTTACTTACAGTTCCCAAGAGGAGGGGACATGCCAGGCCTTATAGGGTCACATGCGGAAGCACCAGGGTTGGTCAGGGGGCAGAAGGAAACCCTGGGCAAGAGCCTTTGTCATCATTTCCAAGGGAAGGAATGGGTGAGGCAGAGAATCCAGGTTTAGGATTAGCTGATTAGAATAATTTCAGCAGGCTCTGGGGCATAGAGACTGCCCCTAGTTACCTGGTGCCTGGCCCTGGAGAGATTAGAGCAGTTAGATAGTGGCCTAGAGTATGACAGGCCCATAGATGTGGTGGCTGGGGTGTGGGCTTTGGATGGATTGGTTTGCATTTGAAAAGTGTGCTTGCTGGCAGGTTGTTTACTGTCCCTAGGAATTGGCTAACCTTCAGTGGGGCCAACCCTGGGTACTGCCCTCCAGGGTCAGCAAAGCCCCAGATATCAAAGCATCAGAATACAGACAATAAAAGGCATGGATAAGGCCAGGCGAGGTGGCTAACACCTGTAATCCCAGCATTTTGGAAGGCCGAGGTGGGAGGATCCAGGAGTTTGAAAACAGCCTGAACAACATGATGAGACCTCATCTATACAAAAAATCAAACATTAGCCAGGTGTGGTGGTTCACGTCTGCAGTCCCAGCTACTCAGGAGGCTGAGGTGGGAGGCTCACTTGAGCCCAGGAAGTTGAGGCTGCAGTGAGCTGTGATTGCGCCATGGCACTCCAGCCTGGGTGACAGAGCAAGACCCTATCTCAAACAAGAAGAAGAAGAAGAGGAAGAAGAGGAAGAGGAAGAAGAAGAAGGAGAAGGAGGAGAAAAAGAGACCTGGCTAATACAGTGGGGTGGCAGTGGAGGAGTAGGGAAGAAAATGTCCAAACAGGCTTCTTGGGGTGGAAGGGGGGATAATAAAAAGTCAAGAAACGTTGAGTTATATCTGGGCTACTTTCATGTAGTTTTGATGCAACTCCCAGAACAGGTGCTAGGAGAAAGCCTCTCCCCGGAAGCATCCTTATCTTTCTCCTTGGCTGGATAGGTCTGGCTTCCCCAGCAAGTGCTGCGTGCTCCCTTCCCCAAGGGCTCCTGGCCTGGGGAAAATGCAGTACCTTTTAACAGCAATGACAAACGAGAATTTAGAGTCCTCCTGTGGTTTATTTTACTCTGTAATCAGCTCCTGAATTTGGCCTAATGGGATTCTAATGTTTTTAAAAGCCAATTTAGTAATCTTTGTATTTTCGATGGATTGTGAAAGGCCTATTAGTTCTTTATATCAGCGTGTACATGCATGGCTGCAAATGGCAGATTTATGCTTTTATGTGCCATTAACATCTACACTATGTCAACAGCAGCATTTAGTCAGCTCTCAAAACCTTGGTCTAATCTCTTCTATGCCCGTAAACACACACAAACATACACACACACACACACACACACACACACACACACACACACACACCCCTCTCTGTCATTGCGTATGGTCAGCCACAGGGTATTTCCACTTATTAAACATTCTAGTGAATAGTTCCTCACTATATCATATCAAATAAATAATAAGTCTATAGTCACCAGGCTGTTTAATTAAAGATAATCAGTCTTCGAAGACCTAGAATACAATTAAATATACTTAACACGAAGGCTTAGTTGAACATGATTTAATCTTTCCTTTCTTGGGTGACTCAGGATCTTCCAGGCCCTAGGGACTTTCATTATGAATATAAATGATCCTGGTACTCTGCAGAAGTTCCACTGGAAAGGGATTTTCAGTTGGAAGCGTGCCAGGTACACCAGCTTCCACTATAGAGGGTATCCTTGCTATTACCTGAAAATGGTTACGAGACATCCCTGGGACAAGACAAATGTGAATGTTTGTCCTTGGCGTAAAATGCTTCTGACAGCTGGTGTGACATCTCTCCATTTCTTTCAGCCCCCTTTGATTTCTATAACAGGGAGAAATCCTCAGTGGGGTGCTCACTTGGTATTAACACCTTTCTTTAACACTTAGTAATCTTTATTTTTTACCAAGAACTCTACCCAGGACTCATTCATTAACTCAACTTGTGTTTATTAAACAGATGTCAGTGAGACACAGAAGTGGAGAGTTAGTAACAGGAAGAGGTACAGCTAAATTTATTTCAGGGAACATAGTGCATACTCAAATAGTAAATCCAAAAGTTTTCTTAAATGGATGTATACTTCCATTCACCCCTAACTGCCCATCACCTTCCTCTTCCCTTTCTAATGTGACTACCTTCACCATTTGAACCATAGTCAGATATTTAATGGATCAGAATTAAAATTAATCTGGGAAATAAATAGCTAAAACATAGCCTCAAAATATCTTTCAAAAAGAAGACGTAATGAATCAGGACCAGCCCTACCTAATTTGAAAGCATTTATGAAACTACAATAATTAAGCAATGTAGTTCTGACACTGAGAAAAACTAGATCAGTGGGATAAAATAGGAAATATTGAGTGTTCTTAATAACATCTGGAGATAAAGCACATGATGAAGTGGAATTATTTTAAATCAGTGAGGAAAAGGTAGATTATTCAGCAAATATTGGCTCTGTTGGTTAGTTACTTGGGGAAAACAAAAACAAAAACTGGATTCCTACCTCATGCTAGATAGATCAAAGGTTTTTTTTTTAATTGGTGGTTTGTAGTACAGATGATTTCATCATCCAGGTATTAAGCCTAGTATGCATTAGTTCTTTTTCCTGATCCTCTCCTTCCTCCCACTGTCCACTCTCCAGTAGGCCCCAATGTGTGTTGTTGCCCTCTATGTGTCCATGTGTTCTCATCACTTAGCTCCCATTTATAAAGTGAGAAAATGTAATATTTAATTTTCTGTTTCTGTGTTAGTTAAGGAGAATGGCCTCCAGCTCCATCCATGTTCCTGCAAAGGACATGATCTCATACCTTTTTATGGCTGCATAGTATTCCACGGTGCATATATAGCACATTTTCTTTATCTACTCTACCACTGATGGGCATTTAGGTTGATTCCATGTGTTTGCTATTGTGAATAGTGCTGCAGTGGATATATGCATGCATGTGTCTTTATAATAGAATGATTTCTATTTCTTTGGGTATACGCAGTAGTGGGATTGCTGGGTTGAATGGTGTTTCTATTTTTAGGTCTTTGAGAAATCGCCACACTGTCTTCCACAATGATGGAACTAATTTACATTCCCACCAATAGTGTATATGCATTCTGCAACCCAAAGTTTTAATAGTAAAAGTGTAACTAAAATTACCAGAAGAAACCATGGTTAAGTTTTTAATAATCTTGAATAGGTGAAGGGCTTTCTGAATGTAAACCCAAACTCAGAACCCATAAAGAGAAAGACCAATAACTTTGCCTGCATTGAATGAAAATATTTCTACTTAGAAAAATACTGTAAGCACACTCAAAAGGAAGATGAAAAACTGGGAAAATATGTGGGCAAGACACACGTCAGGCAAAGGGATTATTTCCTTAATATAAAAAGAACTTTTACAAACTGATAAGAAGAATTTGATATTTCTATAGAAAACTAGGCAAATGATATACAAAAGTCATTCACAAAGGAAAACAGATGTTAATAACCATGAAAAAAATGGTCTTTCTTACAGTTACATGAAATCAAATTAAATTAGATACCATTTTCCAACTTTGACATTGGTTAGGGAATGGTGTATGTACAGGTGCTTTTCTCAAGGCAGTTTACACAGCTGTGTTTGTACATTTCTTTGCGGGATTATTTGATGTGTGTTTGTCCTTCAAGCTCTACTTTAAGCTCTGTGAGGCTAGGGCTTGTATGGTGTTTTTCTCATACCTTTATCCCCTGTAGAACCTGCACATTGTTTGGACTTAATAAATATTTGTTGAGTGAATGAATGAATTGATGCATGAGAATACATAGAAAGTTCTGGAATCTTACACAAGAAACTAATCATAGGGTTTACCTCTGGAGAGTAGGATTAGGTCCAAGGAGAGGAAAAGAGGTTGCTTTCAGTTTATTGTTTTATCCCTTTCTTATTATTGAAGTTTTAAAAATAGGCATAGATAACTTTGTGATTCATATTTTGAAACCAGCTTACATTTTTTAAACGAATGTTCAAGATGGCAGTGAAGGAGGGTGTAAAGAGGCCAACTTCTGATGTACCACATTATCTCAACATGTTGATAGGGAAGCAGAGGGTCAGTCTGGAATGGAAGCTCTTAGGAGAGTGCTGAGGGGAGAGGAGGATACAGCCAAGTGTCCTGCTCAGCCACCCCAAGGGGCTGGTTGAGCTCTAGAGGCACAGGGAGAGATAAGGAAGAAACAAGTGGGTGTTGAGAGTCCAGGGAAGTAGGAGAAGTCAAGTTTGAGATGTCTGCCAAGCCAGAAAAGATCCACAAGCAGCATTCTGAGTCCAGGAGATCTGAGAGGCCAGGAATGATGGGGAGATGCGCTGGTCTAAGTCTGCTGGCAACCTGAGCAGAAAGTGCCGTTCTCTGCCTCTGTCATCCCTCCCATTGACTCCCTCCCTCTGATGGTTATTCTGGCCAGAATACCAGCAATGAATCCTGACCTCACAGAGGTACCAGAATTGGTTCCCAAGGGATTCAGCTGCCTCCTCCCAATAATATACAAGCCCCTCAGCAAAGCACTTGAACACCTCGATGCTCCCCTCCATGATCTGGTCCCTGCCCACCTCATGGGAATTCCCTTCAACTCAGTGTGCCAGCCATGGCCAGCTTCTTACAATCCCCACAATGCACCATGAGTTTTCTTGCCTCTGTGCCTTGGCTTTTGCTGCTCCCTCCAGTTTGGACTTCCCTATGCCCTCCTCTTCCCCACCCCCTAGCCAGGTCACCTAATGACCATCAGCTCATCTTTCAATCATTCTAGGTCAGCTCATCAATGAAGGCTTTCCTGACATGCCACCCAAGCAGAATATCCAATTTCTGTTTGTGCCATCAGTGTAGCATGGATGGACTTCTCTAAGAGTACCTATAACACTCATGAACATGTGTATCTATTCCACTATATTGAGAGTTTCTCAAGGGCAAGATCTATGTCTTAATTTTCATTGTAGTCCTAATCTGGCACATTATATTGAGTAGATTGATGGAAGGGTAGAAAGATGAATGGATGGATGGATGGATGGATGGATGGATGGATGGATGGATGGAAGAGTAGATGTACAGATGAATAGATAGATGAATGGAAGTTAAGCTCCAAGAGAGAAGCTCCTTTGTTTTCTTCAGTATCTCCCATTGCTTAGCACAATGAGCAGCACATAGGAGGATGCTTAAAAAATTGTTTAGTTAATTGAAGGATGATCAGACATATGGACAGAAGTTTGGATGGATGGATGGATGGATGGATGAATTTTGATTGCAAGTATGCATGGCCACCTTGATGTAGAGCAAGGTAGACATTGTCCAAAAAGCTGCCTCCTCATTATTTTACCCTGGTCCATTGCCACGATGTTAATTAAAATCTCAAAGATCTTTTTTTTTTTTTCTTTTGAGACAGAGTCTCGCTTTGTCACCCAGGCTGGAGTGCAATGGCACAATCTCAGCTCACTGCAACCTCCACCTCTGGGGTTCAAGCAATTCTTCTGCTTCAGCCTCCCGAGTAGCTGGGACTACAGGCATGTGCCACCATGCCTGGCTAATTTTTTGTATTTTTAGTAGAGACAGAGTTTCACCATGTTAGCCAGGATGGTCTTGATCTCCCAACCTTTTGATCCACCTGCCTCAGCCTCCCAAAGTGCTGGGATTACAGGCGTGAGCCACTACACCCAGCCAAGATCATTTCTTTTTTTTTTTTTTTTTTTTTTTTTTTTTTTTTTTTTTTTTTTTTTTTTTTTTTTTGAGACAGAGTCTCGCTCTGTAGCCCAGGCTGGAGTGCAGTGGCGGAATCTCGACCTCGGCTCACTGCAATCTCCACCTCCCGGGTTCACGCCATTCTCCTACCTCAGCCTCCTGAGTAGCTGGGACTACAGGTGCCCACCACCGCGCCCAGCTAATTTTTTTTTTTTTTTTGTATTTTTAGTAGAGACGGAGTTTCACCGTGGTCTC